>NW_028262361.1:1200000-1528459 GCF_047370975.1 Nipponia nippon
CCGGTGTCCCCGTGTCCCCCTCCCCAGTGTCCCCAGGTCCCAGGACCACCTCCCCCAGTGTCCCCAGGTCCCAGTGTCCCCACGTCCCAGGGCCACCCCCCTCAGTGTCCCCACGTCCCCTTGTCCCCCTCCCCAGTGTCCCCACATCCCTGGGCCACCCCCCCCCAGTGTCCCCACGTCCCAGAGCCACCCCTCCCCGGTGTCCCCATGTCCCCCTCCCCAGTGTCCCCGGGTCCCAGGAATACCCCCCCCCCCCCCCAGTGTCCCCATGTCCCCCTCCCCGGTGTCCCAATGTCCTAGGGCCATCCCCCTGGTGTCCCCACATCCCCTTGAACCCACGTCCCCGTGTCCCCCTCCCCGGTGTCCCCATGTCCCAGGGCCACGCCCCCCATGTCCCCACGTCCCCATGTCCCCCTCCCCGGTGTCCCCACGTCCCAGGGCCATCCTCCCGGTGTCCCCAGTGTCCCCGTGTCCCCCTCCCCGGCGTCCCCACGTCCCAGGGCCACCCCCCCGTGTCCCCACGTCCCCGTGTCCCCCTCCCCGATGTCCCCACGTCCCAGGGCCATCCTCCCGGTGTCCCCAGTGTCCCCGTGTCCCCGTGTCCCCCTCCCCGGCGTCCCCACGTCCCAGGGCCATCCTCCCGGTGTCCCCACGTCCCCGTGTCCCCCTCCCCGATGTCCCCACGTCCCAGGGCCATCCTCCCGGTGTCCCCAGTGTCCCCCTCCCCGATGTCCCCACGTCCCAGGGCCATCCTCCCGGTGTCCCCACGTCCCCGTGTCCCCCTCCCCGATGTCCCCACGTCCCAGGGCCATCCTCCCGGTGTCCCCAGTGTCCCCGTGTCCCCCTCCCCGATGTCCCCACGTCCCAGGGCCATCCTCCCGGTGTCCCCAGTGTCCCCGTGTCCCCCTCCCCGATGTCCCCACGTCCCAGGGCCATCCTCCCGGTGTCCCCAGTGTCCCCGTGTCCCCCTCCCCGGCGTCCCCACGTCCCAGGGCCACCCCCCCCCGTGTCCCCGTGTCCCCGCGTCCCCGTGTCCCCCTCCCCGATGTCCCCACGTCCCAGGGCCATCCTCCCGGTGTCCCCAGTGTCCCCGTGTCCCCCTCCCCGATGTCCCCACGTCCCAGGGCCACCCCCCCCCTGTCCCCGCGTCCCCCTGGCCCCCCCCCCGCTGTCCCCACGTCCCAGGGCCATCCTCCCGGTGTCCCCACGTCCCCGTGTCCCCCTCCCCGGTGTCCCCACGTCCCAGTGCCACCCATACCCCAAGCTCCGCCCCCGTCCCGGTCCCCCCCTCCCCGTTGTCCCCGTACCTGGACGGTGACCAGCAGGATCTTGGCCAGTTGTAGCCCCAATTTAACGGGCCGCCTCCCCCGGGCCCGGTATTTATCGCAAGGACTCATAAAGAAATACTTCAGGCGACGGCGCAATTCTTCTTCCTCCGCCACCACCGGAGGCTCCGTCGTGCCGTAACCGGGGCCGCGGCCTAGCAGCCGCTCCGTTTCTGAGGGGAAAAGGCCGTTAACGGGCGGGTACCGGAGGCTTCCACCGGGGAGGGCGGCGGGGAGGGCGGGGGGGGGGCGGCGAGGGCCGGTACCGGCCCTCGCCGCCCCCCCCGCCCTCCCCGCCGCCCCGGTTCCCCCCCCCCCCACCCCGGTTGCCGCTCACCGGAGGGGGCCGCCATGGCGCCGGCGCGGAGCGGCTTCAGCCGCCCCTCTTCACGTGACCGGAAGGCACGGCCGGAGCTCCGCGACCAGCGCGACGTAGCCACGCCCACCTGTTGATCAGACCGCGGTGACCACGCCCACTGCCTGCGCATGGCTCCGCCCAGCCGCCGGCGAGGCTCCGCCCACCCGCTCTCCCCTGCCTGGGCCATGGATGGGGACGTGGGGACGTGGGGACATGGAGGGACGCGGCCATGGGTGGGGCCATGGGGACATGGGTGGGGCCATGGGGACATTGGGGGACGTGGGGACATGGGGGGACGTGGCCATGGGTGGGGACATGGGGAGGTGGATGGGGACATGGGGACATGGGGGGGACGTGGCCATGGGTGGGGACATGGGGACATGGGTGGGGACATGGGGACATGGGGGGACGTGGCCATGGGTGGGGACATGGGGGGATGTGGTCATGGATGGGGACATGGCTCATGGGTGGGGACATGGGGACATGGGTGGGGACATGGGGACACGGGTGGGGACATGAGGACATGGGGGGACGTGGCCATGGGTGGGGACGTGAGGACATGGGGGGACGCGGCCATGGGTGGGGCCATGGGGACACGGGTGGGGACATGGGGACATGGGAGGACGTGGCCATGGGTGGGGACATGGGGACATGGGTGGGGACATGGGGACATGGGGGGACGTGGCCATGGGTGGGGACATGGGGGGATGTGGTCATGGATGGGGACGTGGGTGATGGGTGGGGACAGGGGGACATGGGGGGGGACATGGGGACGCGGGTGGGGACATGAGGACATGGGGGGACGTGGCCATGGGTGGGGACGTGAGGACATGGGGGGACGCGGCCATGGGTGGGGCCATGGGGACACGGGTGGGGACATGGGGACATGGGGGGACGTGGCCATGGGTGGGGACATGGGGACATGGGTGGGGACATGGGGACATGGGGGGACGTGGCCATGGGTGGGGACATGGGGGGATGTGGTCATGGATGGGGACATGGCTCATGGGTGGGGACAGGGGGACATGGGTGGGGACATGGGGACACGGGTGGGGACATGAGGACATGGGGGGACGTGGCCATGGGTGGGGACGTGAGGACATGGGGGGACGTGGCCATGGGTGGGGACATGGGGACATGGGTGGGGACATGGGGACATGGGGGGACATGGCCATGGGTGGGGACATGGGGAGGTGGGTGGGGACATGGGGACATGGGGGGACGTGGCCATGGGTGGGGACATGGGGACATGGGTGGGGACATGGGGACATGGGGGGACATGGCCATGGATGGGGACATGACCATGGATGGGGACATGGGAGGACGTGGCCATGGGTGGGGACATGGGGACCTGGATGGGGACATGGGGACATGGATGGAGACACGGGGCGTGGGGGGATGTGGCCATGGATGGGGACATGGCCATGGATGGGGACGTGGCCATGGATGGGGACATGGGGACATGGCCATGGATGGGGACATGTGGCCCAGGGGACATGTCCATGACAGGACAGGGACGTGCGGCATGTGGGGATGTGGCTATGGATGGCAACATGGCCATGGATGGGGACATGTGGCACGGGGTGACACATCCATGAATGGTGACACGTGGCATGGAGGGACACGTCCATGCCAGGTCAGGGACATGTGACATGGGTGGGACATGTCCATGACAGAACAGTGACATGTGGCCCAGGAGGACACATCCATGCCAGGATGGTGACACGTGGCGTGGAGGGACATGTCCATGCCATGAGGTGGCACGTGATCAAGGAGGTCACATCCCCACCACCCTACCCCGTCCCCCGCCTCACCACCAGGACACCGTCCCCTCCGTGCCACCATTTATTCACCGCTCCTCCCTCGGGTGGGATGGCCACCGCGCAGGGTGTCCCCCGTGTCCCCCGTGTCCCCGTGTCCCTCAGGCCACCTCCGGCAGCGGCTCCAGCAGCAGCCAGAGCCCGTCCTCAGCGCGGAGGATGAGCTCGGTCTTGCGGCGCGGTGGCCGCCCCGCGTCCAGCCGGATGGTGAAGCGTGCCAGCGTCAACGCCGCCACCACCTTCAGCTCGGCCATGGCAAAGCTCTGCCCGATGCAGTTCCTGCCACCGTGTCCCCCTCTGTCACCTCCATGGGGGGGACGCAGGGGACAGCAGACCCCCCCCCCCACCATCTAGGTGGTGGAGCAGATGGAACCTCCTCGAAACGTAGGGATGGCGTTGTTCCCGTCACACCCAAACGTCACAGCTTGGGGACAACCACCCCGCCTTGAACCCAACCAGGCTGGGGGGGTGACACATGGGGACACTCGTGTCCCCACCATGGCTTACCTGGGACCGGCGGAGAAGGGGATGAAGGCCAACGGGGACCGTCCCTGGCTGTTCTCCGGGCTGAACCTCAGTGGGTTGTAGACCTGGAGTGACACGGACAGCGTCACGCCTTGGGGACATGGTTGTCCCTCCCCATGGTGACGGGGACATCCCGCTGTCCCATGGTGATGCCACCAGGGCCAAGTGGCTCTACCTGGGGCTCGGGCCAGATGTCCGGGTTGTGGTGGGTCCCGTAGATGCTCAGCAAGCAGATGATCCCTGGTGAGATGGAAACGGACACCTTAGGGACAGGGGACAAGGAGGGATGGTGACATTGGGGACAGCTTGCACCCCGGGCAAGCCGTACCCTTGGGGATGACGCGTCTGTCATGCAGGGTGATGTCCTCGGTGCAGCGCCGGGCCACGGCGGTGACAGGGGGATGCAGGCGGAGGCTCTCCTTGATGCACATGGTGGTGAAGGGCAGGTGGGACAGGTCCTCCCTGGGGGCGAGGGATGGTGGCACCAGCGTCCCCAAGCCGGGTGGCCGGGCGATGACACCGGGGACATCTCACCATTCGATCTCCTCCACGTCCCTGCCCTTGAGGAGCTGGCGGACCTCCTGGCGGCACCGCTCCTGGTAGTGGGGGTGGCGGGCCAGGTTGTAGAGCAGCCATGCCAAGCCGCTGGCCGTCGTGTCGTGGCCTGCAGGGACGAGGGGTGAGCGAGGGGACGTGTGAGTCCCCTCCCTCTGATGGCACCTGGTGGCTTCCCCTCACCCTCAAACATGAAGGTGTCAGCCTCGGCCGAGATGTCCTCATCTGACAAGGTGTTGCCGTCCTCGTCCTGCAAGGGTGAGCGTGGCAGCCAAGGGGCCACCAGTCTATGGCCAACCCTCCCCATGGCCACCACAGTTCCCCTGTGGCCACCACCATCTCCCTATGGCCACCACCCTATGGCCAACCTTCCCCATGGCCACCAGCATTCCCTTGGCCACCACCATGCCACTAGGGCCACCACCCTACGGCCAACCTTCCCCATGGCCACCACCATTCCCTTGATCACTACCATCCCCCTATGGCCAACCTTCCCCATGGCCACCACCATCCTCTTGGCCACCACCAGGCTGCTATGGCCACCACCCTATGGCCAGCCTTCCCCATGGCCACCAGCATTCCCTTGGCCACCACCATGCCACTAGGGCCACCACCCTATGGCCAGCCTTCCCCATGGCCACCAGCATTCCCTTGGCCACCACCAGGCTGCTATGGCCACCACCCTATGGGTAACGTTCCCCATGGCCACCAGCATTCCCTTGGCCACCACCAGGCTGCTATGGCCACCGCCCTATGGCCAGCCTTCCCCATGGCCACCAGCATCCTCTTGGCCACCACCAGGCTGCTATGGCCACCACCCTATGGGTAACGTTCCCCATGGCCACCAGCATTCCCTTGGCCACCACCAGGCTGCTATGGCCACCGCCCTATGGCCAGCCTTCCCCATGGCCACCAGCATCCTCTTGGCCACCACCATGCTGCTATGGCCACCACCCTATGGCCAGCCTTCCCCATGGCCACCAGCATTCCCTTGGCCACCACCAGGCTGCTATGGCCACCACCCTATGGGTAACGTTCCCCATGGCCACCAGCATTCCCTTGGCCACCACCAGGCCACTATGGCCAACCCTACCCACGGCCACATCATCTCACCCTGGCGCTACCTTAGCGAGCAGGAGAAGGTCAATGAAGTCCATCCTCCGTCCCTGGTGGCTCTCCAGCCAGGCCTGGTGGCCGAGGCGGTCGAGGGCCTGGCGCCGACGCTGCACCACGGCAGCGGTGAAGCTGTGCACGGTGGCGCAGGCTCGGGCGAAGCGGCGCCCGTCGGCCGAGAGGCGGTAGAGCCACGTTGGGTGATGGAGCAAGCGGTGATGGCGTCTCACCACCAAGGTGCTCAGCTCCAGGATGGCCTTGATGTACTCGCTGGGCTGCCTGTGGGGCACCGGGGACGGCCACCGTGGGCCACCGTGGGCCAGCAGGGACAGCCATCCCCGTGGCCATGGTGATGGGTGCAAAGCCCAGGGGGGCTGGGGTCCCAGGTGGGGACAAAACCAGGGCAGGGGACCCCAGTTCGGGTAGGGGGACGCAGGGGGAGACAATGTTGGGATGGTGGGGACCTTGATGGGTGCAAAGCCCAGGGGGGACACCAGCTGGGGACAAAACCAGGGCAGGGGACCCCAGTTGGGGACCGAGCTAGGGCAGGGGACCCCAGGTGGGGACAAAACCAGGGCAGGGGACCCCACTTGGGGTAGGGGGACTCAGGGGGGGACAAGGTTGGGATGGTGGGGACCTTGATGGGTGCAAAGCCCGGGGGGGACCCCAGTTGGGGACAAAACCAGGACAAGGAGGGACCCCAATGGGTGCAAAGCTGAGGGGGGACCCCAGAAGGGGACCCCAGTTGGGGTAGGGGGACGCAGGGGGGGACAACATTGGGATGGTGGGGACCTTGATGGGTGCAAAGCCCAGGGGGGACCCCAGTTGGGGACAAAACCAGGGCAGGGGACCCCAGGAGGGGACAAAGCCGGGCCAAGGAGGGACCCTGATGGGTGCAAAGCCCAGGGGGACCCCAGTTGGGGACCGAGCCAGGGCAGGGGGGACCCCAGGAGGGGACAGAGGTGGGGTAAGGGATGTCCCTTGCGGGGGGACGGGGACGGCGCTGGGGACAGGGTGACGCTCACTCCTGGCAGCGGCTCTCGTGGCTGAAGATGCATTTCTGGAGGGTGTCCAGGGTGAGGAGGCTGAGCGGCTCCAGCACCTCCAGCCCCACCGGGCCCCCCGCTGCCTGCGCCGCTGCCCGCCACTTGGCCTGCAGGCAGGGGTGGGGGGCTGGGTGCGGGTCCGGGGCTGGGGGCAGGCTGGGAGTTGGGGACAGGGAGTTGGGTGCAGGGCTGGGTCAGGGATTGGGGTGCGGGTGCAGGCAGGGCTCTGGGTGCAGGACAGGGCTCTGGGTGCAGGTTGGGGTCTGGGTGCAGGCAGGGGTGCAGGACAGGGCTCTGGGTGCAGGTTGGGCTCTGGGTGCAGGCAGGGCTCTGGGTGCAGGCAGGGGTGCAGGACAGGACTCTGGGTGCAGGCAGGGCTCTGGGTGCAGGCAGCGGGTGCAGGACAGGGCTCTGGGTGTGGGGTAAGGGTCTGGGTGTGGGTCTGGGTGCAGGCAGCGGGTGCTCACGTGCATGATGTGGGTGCTCTGGTTGAAGATGCCCACGTAGGACTTGAGGATGTCCCAGTGGAAGGCGGGCGTCAGCAGGCGCCGGTGCCGAGCCCACTTCTGCCCGCGGCTCAGCAGCAGCCCGTCCCCTGCGGCGAGACACCCGGCTCCATCCGTGGGGCACCCATGGGTGCTGCCCCACCCATCCCGCCACCCCTGAGCACCCACTCACCCAGCCAGGGCTTGAGGAAGCCATAGAAGAGCTGGTCCTTGGGGGCAATGAAGGCTGCGAGAGAGGGGAGCGGGGGCTGGTGAGGGGTGCCACCAGGGTGGGTGGCATCAGGTCCCCTCAGGGGCTTGCAAGGAGGGTGGGGTCCCTAGGGAGAGGGGACCCCCCGTCTGCACCCATAACCACCATGGGATGGGGCTTTGGGTACAACCAGGCCACCGGGCTGGCCATGGGTGACACCTCTTGGTGGACCCTCAAGGACAGGCTGGTGGCCACCATGGCATGGGCATTTGGGCTGGCCATGGGTGACACCTCTGGGTGGCCCTGGGGACCCTCAAGGACAGGCTGGTGGCCACCGTTGGATAGATGTTGAAGCACTCAGTGGGCTGGCCATGGGTGACACCTCTGGGTGGCCCTGGGGACCCTCAAGGACAGGTTGGTGGCCACCATGGCATGGGCATTTGGGCTGGCCATGGGTGACACCTCTGGGTGGCCCTGGGGACCCTCAAGGACAGGCTGGTGGCCACCGTTGGATAGATGTTGAAGCACTCAGTGGGCTGGCCATGGGTGACACCTCTGGGTGGCCCTGGGGACCCTCAAGGACAGGTTGGTGGCCACCATGGCATGGGCATTTGGGCTGGCCATGGGTGACACCTCTGGGTGGCCCTGGGGACCCTCAAGGACAGGCTGGTGGCCACCGTTGGATAGATGTTGAAGCACTCAGTGGGCTGGCCATGGGTGACACCTCTGGGTGGCCCTGGGGACCCTCAAGGACAGGTTGGTGGCCACCATGGCATGGGCATTTGGGCTGGCCATGGGTGACACCTCTGGGTGGCCCTGGGGACCCTCAAGGACAGGCTGGTGGCCACCGTTGGATAGATGTTGAAGCACTCAGTGGGCTGGCCATGGGTGACTTCTTGGGGTTGGGTTGGTGGCCACCCCAAGATGGGTGCCTGGGCATGGCCGGGTCACCAGGCCAGACACGGTGACACCTCTGGGTGGCCCTGGGGACCCTCGGGGCTGGGTTGGGGACCCTGGCGTCCTACCTGAAGCCAGGAAGATGGGGCGCAGGGTGTCGGGGTGGAAGAGGCGTAGGATGGGCAGCCACGGCAAGAGCCACCAGAGGCAGCCGTGCCGGTACCGTGCCACCAGCTCGTCCACCTGCTGCAGTCCCTCCTCCGTGCTCTTCCCCTGCGCCACGGGGCACCGCAGGGCTCAGTGACAGCTTTGGGGACACCCTTGTCCCCAAGGGTCATGGCCAGCCTTGGGGACGGGCTTGTCTCCAGCTCGTGGCCAGACTTGGGGATGGTCTCAGCTTGGGTTCATGGATGGGCTTGGGGACACTCAGAGCTCATGTGCCACCACCCTGTCCCTGTCACCCTGCAGGTGCCGCCACCCTGTCCCCACTGCCTCCCATCCTGGATGCCACCACCCTGTCCCTGCTGTCCCCCCCAGTGCCACCACCCTGTCCCTGCCACCCCCCCAGCTGCCACCACCCTGTCCTCGCTGCTCCCCCCCAGTGCCACCACCTTGTCCCTACCACCCCCCCCAGCTGCCATCACCCTGTTCCCACTGTCCCTCATCCTAAGTGCCACCCCTCTGTCCCTGCTGTGTCCCCCCCAGTGCCACCACCCTGTCCCTGCTGTGTCCCCTGAGGTGCCACCACCCTGCCTCTGCCGTCCCCTCATCCAAGGTGTCACCACCCTGCCTCTGCCATCTCCCCAGCTGCCACCACCCTGACCCTGCTGTCCCCCCCCCAGTGCCACCACCCTGCCCCTGCCACCCCCCAGCTGCCACCACCCTGTCCCTGCTGTTCCCCATCCAAGGTGTCACCACCCTGCCTCTGCCATCTCCCCAGCTGCCACCCTGCTGTCCCCCCCAGTGCCACCACCCTGCCCCTGCCACCCCCCGGCTGCCACCACCCTGTCCCTGCTGTTCCCCATCCAAGGTGTCACCACCCTGTCCTTGCTGTCCCCCCCAGTGCCACCACCTTGTCCCTGTGACCCCCCAGCTGCCACCACCCTGTCCTTGCTTTCCCCCTCCCCCCAAGATGCCACCACCCCATCCCCACTGTCTCCCATCCTGGGTGCCACCACCCTGTCCCCACTGTCCCCCCATCCAAGGTGTCACCACCCTGCCTCTGCTGTCTCCCCAGCTGCCACCACCCCGTCCCCACTGTCCCCCCCAGTGCCACCGCCCTGTCCCTGCCACCTCCACAGCTGCCACCACCCTGTCCCTGCTGTCCCCCATCCAAGGGGTCACCACCCTGTCCCTGCTGTCCCCCGCCAGGTGCCACCACCCTGTCCCTGCTGTCCCCCATCCAAGGTGTCACCACCCTGTCCTTGCTGTCCCCCCCAGTGCCACCACCTTGTCCCTGCCACCCCCCCAGCTGCCACCACCCTGTCCCCGCTGTCCCCTGCCAGGTGCCACCACCCTGCCCCACAGTCTCCCATCCTGGGTGCCACCACCCTGTCCCTGCTGTGTCCCCCCCAGCTGCCACCACCCTGTCCCCCCGCTGTCCCCTCACCAAGCCGGTGTGACCCAGCAGCCAGTTGCGCCATGGTGGCCGGGGAAAACGGCGCAGTCGGTGGCAGGTGGCCCGGAAGCAAGTGACAGTGACGGCGGCGTCCCAAAGCCACCGCAGCAGCAGGGCCAGGAGCAGGGTGCCGATGGCCACCGCACCCAGGGGACCCAGCGCCCAGGCCACCGCCATGGCACCCGCTCCGTGGGGACAGGGCAAAGGTCAGGCGGCGGGGTGGGCACGGCGCGGCGATGTCACGTGGCCCCGCAGCCCGGTGTCATCGTGCGCATCCTGGTGGCTTTGTTGTGACGCCTGTCATGGTGGCGTTGTCGCCTCAGGCTGTGCTGGTGGCATCGTCCCCCCCACGTGTCCTGGTGTCACCGTCCCCACATGTGTGTCCTGGTGGCTTCATCTCTTGATGTGTCCTGGTGGCACCGTCCCCCCATGTGTGTCCTGGTGGCACCGTCCTCACACGTGTGTCCTGGTGGCTTCATGCCCTGACACGTGTCCTGGTGGCACCATCCCTTGATGTGTCCTGGTGGCACCGTCCCCACATGTGTGTCCTGGTGGCTTCATGCCCTGACATGTGTCCTGGTGGCACCGTCCCCACACGCGTGTCCTGGTGGCTTCATGCCCTGACACGTGTCCTGGTGGCACCATCCCTTGACGTGTCCTGGTGGCATCGTCCCTTGATGTGTCCTGGTGGCACCGTCCCCACACACGTGTCCTGGTGGCTTCATGCCCTGACATGTGTCCTGGTGGCACCGTCCCCACACGCGTGTCCTGGTGGCATCATCCCTTGATGTGTCCTGGTGGCACCGTCCCCACACGCGTGTCCTGGTGGCTTCATGCCCTGACACGTGTCCTGGTGGCACCATCCCTTGATGTGTCCTGGTGGCACCGTCCCCACACGCGTGTCCTGGTGGCACCGTCCCCCCATGCGTGTCCTGGTGGCCCACGCACACGCAGCCCTCTGCCTTACACGTCCACGTGTGTACGCACACACGCACCCTGCCGTGTGCGCACGCACACACACTTATGTATGCACGCCCCGCCCGCACACGTATACGCCCGCGTGCATGCACACGCAACACACGTGTGTATACACGCATCCTCCATGCCCGCGCACACGCGGACACAGGGATGCACGCACACGCCCCGTGCGCGCGCGCACACACACACGTATGAACCCCCTGCACAAGCACACGCGCACACACGTGCACGGATGCACACACCTGTCCACGCACACGCATGTAAGCACACCCCCCCATGCACACACGTGTATGTATGCACCCCACGCGCACGCGCACGGATGTACGCAGGCACAGGCATGTCGCACGCCGCCGCCGCCGCCCCCCCCAACGCACACGCGTGCCGCGTGTGTCACCCTGCCACGCCCCCCCGGCCGAAGTCCACGGGACGCGGCCATGTCCTGCACCATGTTCCCGTGGCTCCTCGTGGCACTGAGCGTCTGCGCCCGGCCCGGCACAGGTAGGCACACGCCACGCCGCGACACTCCGCAACACCCCACAACACGCCACAACATGCCACAACACGCCACAGCACCCCATGGCGCGCCGCAACATGCCACGACGTGCCACAGCACTGCAAAACACGCTACAACACGCCACAACCTTCCATGACATGCCACAACATGCTACAACGCCCCATGATGCGCCACAACGCCCCACAACACGCTACAACCCACCACAACATTCCATGACATGCCACAACATGCTACAACGCCCCACGCCACGACATGCAACAACATGCCACAACACCCTACCACAACACCCCACAACATGCTATAATGCCCCACAACACCCCACAACATACTACAACACACCACAGCACACCATGACATGCCACAACATGCTACAACACCCCACAACATGCTACAACGCCCCATGATGCGCCACAACACCCCACAACATGCTACAACCCACCACAGCATTCCATGACGTGCCACAACATGCTACAATGCCCCACGCCACGACATGCAACAACATGCTACAACACCCTGCAACACCCCACAACATGCCAGAACATGCTACAATGCCCCACAACACCCCGTAACATACTACAACACGCTACAGCACACCATGCCATGCTGCAACACCCCACAACACCCCACAACATGCTATAACACCCCACAACACGCCACAACATGCTACAACACCCCATGACGCGCCACAACACCCCACAACATGCCACAACACGCTACAACCCACCACAACATTCCATGACATGGCACAACATGCTACAATGCCCCACGACATGCCACGACATGCAACGACATGCTACAACACCCTACAACACCCCACAACACGCTACAACATGCTATAACACCCCACAACATGCCACAACACGCTATAACACCCCACAACACGCCACAACACCTCACAACATGCTACAACACCCCACAACACGCCCCAACACGCTACAGCCCACCACACCATTCCATGACATGCCACGCCACGCCACGCCACCCCCCAACACGCTAGAACACGCCCCAACACGCCACGCCACGCCACAACAGGCCGCAATACATCGCAACACGCCCCGGCCTGCAGCCCCACGCTACAACACGCCCCAACACGCCACCACACGCGTGTGGCAACCGCGGGGGCTTCTCCAAGCCCAATTTTGGGCCAAAATGGCTCCGGTTGCACTTTTTTTTGTCCCTAATTAGGCCGATTCCAGCCCAAATTTGTGCCCCCATGGGTGGTTTGGGGGGGGGCCAGGGGGGTCAGCGGGGGCGGGGGAGGGGCTGCACCCAGTTTTGGGCGTCAGCCGGGCTTTGGGTGCTCGCGACGGGTGCGGTCACCCTGCTTTGGGGTGCTTTTGCCCTTTTTGGGGGGGTACTTTTGCCTTTTTTGGGGTGTTTTGGGTGCAGTCACCCGGTTCTGGGTGCTTTAGTCCTGATTTTGGGGTGTTTTCACCCTGGTTTGGGTGCGTTCCCCCTCTTCTGGGTGCTTTTGCCCTGGTTTGGGTGCCTTCGCCCTTTTCTGGGTGCCCTCACCCTGTTTTGGGGTGCTTGCACCCTGTGCTGGGTGCTTTAGTCCTGCTTTGGGGTGTTTTCACCCTGGTTTGGGTCCATTCACCCTTTTCCTGGGTGCTTGCGCCCTCCCCTGGGTGCTTTCACCCTGTTTTGGGTGCCTTTGTCCTGCTTTGGGGTGTTTTCACCCTGTTTGGGGTCTTTTCACCCTGTTTTGGGTGCGTTGACCCTTTTCTGGGTGCACTCACCCTGCTCTGGGTGCATTTGCTCTGCTATGGGTGCTTTTGTCCTGTTTTGGGTGCATTTCCCCTTCTTTGGGTGCTTTCCCCTTGGTTTGGGTGCTTTCCCCTTGGTTTGGGTCTTTTCAACCTGTTTTGGGTGCATTCACCCTTTTCCTGGGTGCTTGCGCCCTCCTCTGGGTGCTTTCACATTGCTCTGGGTGCAGTCACCCAGGTTTAGGTCCTTTCACTCTGTTTTGGGTGCATTTGCTCTGGTTTCGGATGCATTTGCCTTCCTCTGGGTGCATTTGCTCTGCTATGGGTGCTTTCACCCTGTTTTGGGTGCATTTCCCCTTCTTTGGGTGCTTTTCCCTTGCTTTGGGTGCTTTCACCCTGTTTTGGGTGCAGTCATCCTCTTCTGGGTGCAGTCACCCTGTTTTGGGTGCTTTCACCCTGCTTTGGGTGCATTCATTCTGTTCTGGGTGCTTTCACCCTCTTTTGGGCGCAGTCACCCTCTTTTGGGTGCGTTCGCCCCGGTTTGGGTGCTTTCACCCTCTTTTGGGTGCATTCGCCCTGTTTTGGGTGCATTCCCCCTCATTTTGGTGCAGTCACCCTCTTTCGGGTGCATGCTCACCCACCCTGGGAGACTCTCGCCATCCCTGCACCCACGGGTGCCATCCCTGCACCCACGGGCACCCCCCGACCCCACGGGTGCCCCTCGGTCCCCTCCCACGTCCCTGTCCCCTCCCCAGGTCTCCCACCACGCCACATGGACTCCGTGGTTCAGATCGTGGCAATCCTCGAGTCAACCGACGACGGCTTCACCGGCACCGTGCCGGAGCTGGCGCGGGCGCTGGGCGGCTGCGGCACCCCGGGGTGCCGCGCGGTGCTGGGAGAGCCACCCAATGTCCCACCAGCCCCACCAACGCTCAACGGCGAGCAGTGGCTGCTCTTCACCCAACTCCTCCACCACGACGCCGCGGCACCCGAGCGCGGCGCGGTGCTGGCGCCCGATGGCTCCACCGTCGCCCTTGGCCCCCTCCTCGCCGGCATCGAGGTCGGCCTCAAGCGGGCGGCGGGGTGGCCCGACCCCGCCATCGAGCCACCCATCGACGCGCTCTATGCCGTCACCATCGCTGAGGTTTTGGGGACATCCTTCCTCTTGGCTCGTGACGGCAACCGAACCACGCTGGGACCCGGCGGCTGTTGGGATGACGTGGTTGACCCCCAAAACTACACTCTGCTGGGACCCCCCTCACCCATCCCTGATGCCGTTGCCAACGGGGCGATGGATGGGGTGCTGTTGGGTGCCCAACTGGCCCGAGCACCCATCCCGCTCGCCGACCTTCTCTGGGGCTACTATGGGACGGGCAATGGCACGGAGAAGGGGCGACCACCCAGCAGTTACCGATGGCGAGATTTCGGGGTGCTGACGGGGCCGGGGAAGCTGGAGGAGGAGGTGGCGGCGATGCTGAGGGTGCTGCGGGTGCTGCCACCCACCCGGGAGCTCTTGGAGGACGTGGGGCCGGAGGAGGTGGTGGCCATCGCTCGCCAAGCGGCGCAGGACTTCACGGAGGCCTACGTGGGTAGGGAGGCGGCGCCGGGTCGCGAGATTCCATCTCCCCCAGCCCAAAAATAAAATGGGGTGGGAGGAAGGGTGGCGAGCTGCACCCTGGGGGAGGCTGGGGGTCCCCAGTGTCGCCCCGGTGGAGGTGGCACTGCGGGGTGGTAAGGTCTGAGAGCTGACTGGTGACACACGGCCTGGCACGGCCAGACACCACCATGGCCCCTGGATGGCCACCACCACCATGTCCCCTGGATGGCCACCACCATGTCCTCTGGATGGACACCGATGTGTCCCCTGGATGGCCACCACCATGTCCTCTGGATGGCCACCACCATGTCCCCTGGTTGGACGCCACTCTGTCTCCTTGATGGCCACCACCATGGCCTCTGATTGGACACCGATGTTTCCCCTGGATGGCCACCACCACATCCCCTGGATGGCCACCACCACCATGTCCCCTGGATGGCCATCACCATGTGCTCTGGATGGACGCTGATGTGTCCTCTGGATGGCCACCACCATGTCCTCTGGATGGCCACCACCCTGTCCCCTGGATGGCCACCACCATGTCCCCTGGACGCTGGACACAGCCGTGTCCCCAGCCAACACCTGAGCAGATGCCCCACGTCCCCTAGCTGAGGGGACCCCAGGAGGACGCCACCATGTCCCCCACCGAGGGGCTCCTCAGCGGGGCAGATGCTCCGTGTCCCCAAGACCCCAAGGGGACGCTGCCAGGTCCCCAACCACCCATGGGACCGAGTCCCCTTCTTCCACCGCCTGCCTTCCCTCGCAGAGTGCCCGGCCATCGTGCCCCGGTGCATGTGGGGTGCCCGTCCCTACCGGGGCACCCCCAAACCCTTGACCCTGCCCTTGGACTCTGTCTACATCCACCACACCTTCACACCCAGCGCCCCGTGCCGCACCTTCACCGCCTGCGCCCGCGCCATGCGCTCCATGCAACGCTTCCACCAGGACACCCGCGGGTGGGATGACATCGGCTACAGGTGAGATCCCGGCACCGGCGCCCTACCGCGGTCCCCGGCGCCCATCTCCAAGCAGCTCAGGTTGACCCATGGGTGCTTGCAGCTTCGTGGTGGGGTCGGATGGGTACCTGTACCAAGGCCGAGGTTGGCACTGGGTTGGTGCCCACACCAAAGGCTACAACAGCAAAGGCTACGGCGTGGGCTACGTCGGAGACTTCTCGGCCACCTTGCCGGACCCCGATGCCATCGCCCTGGTGCGGGACAGGCTCCTGCCCTGCGCCGTGCGGACCGGCCGGCTTCACCGCAACTACACCCTACGTGGTCACCGCCAGATGGGTCACACCGACTGCCCCGGCAACTCCCTCTTCCGTGAGATCGAGACCTGGCACGGCTTCAAGGTGAGCGCCGAGCTCCGTGGCATCTCCAGGGGTTGGTGGTTCGGTGGCCGGCTGGGGTGGCCGGTCTGGTTTGGCACGGCGAGGAGGACGGGGGTTTGGCGGAGGTGGATGTAGGAGGTGATGTGGTTTCTTCTCTCCTCTGCAGTGAGGACCAGCCCCGTGGCTCCTGGTCTGGATGGGTGCGGGCAAGGTTGGCTCATGGTCTAGATGGATGCTGGCCCAATGGGTGATGGTCTGGAATGGCCTGGTCCAGATGGACATCAGGCTGGTGGTCACCAGCCTGGATGGACCCTGGTCCAGATGGACACCAGGCGGATGGACACCAGCCTGGATGGACCCTGGTCCAGATGGACACCAGGCGGATGGACACCAGCCTGGGTAGGTCCTGGTCCAGATGGACACCAGGTGGATGGACACCAGCCTGGGTAGGTCCTGGTCCAGATGGACACCAGGCTGATGGACACCAGCCTGGATGGACCCTGGTCCAGATGGACCCAGATCCAAAGGTTGCCAGCCCAGATGGACCCTGGTCCAGACAGACCCTGACCCAATGGATGCCATCATGGCTCAGCCCTGGTCCGGGTGGACACCAGCCCAACGGATGCCAACCCTGATGGACACTGGCCCAGAAGGACCCCAGCCTTGAAGGCTACCAGCCTGGACAGATCCTGGCCCAGGTGGGCGCCAGCCTGGATGGATCCTGGCCCGGTCCCGCTGGCCCAGCAGACCATCCCTGTAGCCACAATAAAGTCAGCACCAGGACATCAGCTCTGGGTGGTCCCTGAGGGGGAAACTGAGGCACCGGGCGGGTGTTGGTCATAGGAGAGGAGTCAAGCGAGGGACCTGGGTGCCCGGGGCCTGCTGCAGGGCTGGGTGCTGTGGCACCCCTAACCCACCTTGAAGACCCCACATGACTCCCAAGGAGACACCCCCCCACCTCCATACCCCCCCCCCCCCCGAGGTGGGCATCCAGCCCCCGGGGGTGCCCACGCCGCACTCCACACCACAGCACCCAGCCACCACCATCGCCGCCACCTGTTCACTCTGAAACCTAATGATGGCGTTTAAGCTGGATTCAGGCAACCGGCCACCAGGGTAGCCAGCCCCTGCTGCGGGGTGGCCCGGCGTGGCTCTCGACGTGTCCCAAGCCGTGGCCGAACGCGAGCCCGGCCGAGCTGGGAGCGTAGATAACATCATCGGGGCAGAGGCGGAGGTGAGGGTGTGACTGAAACTCCTGCTTGGTCACATGGGGAAGCCACGACAGGAACCGGGGCGGCCGCGTTTGGGTGCCGGAGCAGGCAGAGAACAGCCGAGGTACCACGGGGACGGGGGGGGGGGGGCACACGGCGGGGCGGTGGCACCCCAGGGTGACGCTCCAGCCTTGGGGGTGCACGGGGGGATGCGGGGTGTTGGGGTGGAGTGAAGCAGCACCCTGAGGAGCAAGGGGTGCTGCAGGGGAGGGTGTGGGTGATGGGGTGCTATTGGGTGCTGCAAGCTGGGGTGGGGACCCCAAAAATGCCAGCGCACCCCCCCACCCCCCAGGCGTGGGCACCCTCCGCAGCTCAGCTCTGGGTGCTGGCACCCCCAAATCGGTGGGCGCCAAAGCTGCGGGTGCCCACAGCTCACTTCCACCCCGGGGGTGGCATCACGAGGAGGTCTCGGGGTGCAACCGGCCCCCTTCACCCCCACCCTGGCCCGCACCCATGCGTGCACCCCGGGGTGCCGGCGGGGTCCCCGGGGCCTGGGCTCGGCGCGGGGTGCAGGTGTCGGGAGGAAATGCCGTGGCGGCGCGAGGGGAAACACGGCCGCGGTGGCGACGGAAGCATCTCTGGCAGCCGCCTGCGCTTGGGGCCGAGGTGGCGGCGGGCCACCTGCCTGGGTGTCACCGTGGCCCGGGTGTCACCGCGCCCCGCTGTCACAAAATCCTGATGCTGCCGCGCCGCCTCCCGCCATCTCACCGCGCCCTGGCAGGGACGGGTGCTGCGTGGGGCAGGGGCTGGCGTGGGCACCCACGGGGTGCTGGACCACCTCTGTGGGCAGGGGCGCCCTGGGGACGTGGGCACCCACAATTTGGGGACCCCTCATGGGCAGGGGCACCCTGGGGATGTGGGCACCCACAAAATGGGGCCTCCTCGGTGGGCAGGGGCACCCTGGGGATGTGAGCACCTATAATTTGGGGACCCCTCATGGGCAGGGGCACCCCAGGGCTGTGGGCACCCACAAGATGGGGATCCCTCGGTGGGCAGGGGCGCCCTGGAGACGTGGGCACCCACAATTTGGGGACCCCTCATGGGCAGAGGCACCCTGGGGATGTGAGCACCCACAATTTGGGGACCCCCCTCATGGGCAGGGTCAACCCCGAGGCTGTGGGCACCCACAAGATGGGGCCCCCTCGGTGGGCAGGGGGACCCCAGGGACACGGCCACCCACAAGATTGGGAGCCCCCGGGGCGGCTGGAGCACCCATGGAAGTGGGGACCCCCTCAGTGGGCAGGGCCACCCCATGGCAATGGGCACCCCAGGGTGCCCCAACGTGGGTGCCCAGCTAAGGGTGCCCTGCATGAGAGGACCCAAATAGGGGTGTCTGGATTAGGGTGCGCTGGAGAAGGGCACCCAGGTAGGGGCACCCAGATAAGGGTGCGGAAATGGGGTGATAACATAGGGGTACCCCAATAGGGTGCCGGGATTGGGGTGCCTGGGTGGGGGCACCCGGATAAGGGTGCCTGGATAGGGGTGCCGGGATTGGGGTGCCTGGATGGGGGCACCCAGATAAGGGTGCCTGGATAGGGGCGCCTGGGTGGGGGTGCCCGGATAGAGCCCCCCAAATAAGGGCACCCACACAGGGTGCCTAGATGGGGGTTCACTGGGTGAGGGCACCCAAATTGGGGTGTCTGGATAGGGTGTCCACCTAGGGTGCCTGTGCATGGGTGCCGGGATAGGGGCACCCATAAAGGGGGTCTCAGAGGTGCCTGGATAGGGGTGCCTGGGTGGGGGTGCTCCAGTAGGGGTACCAGGATGGGGCACCCAAAGAGGGGTGCCCGGGTGGGGATGCCAGACTGGGGGTGCCCAGACAAAGGCGCCCTTCCCACCACCACCCCTGCCACCCCGTGGCCACCCTGTGGCCACCCCGTGGCTAACGTGGCTCTCCCCATCCCACAGATGGAGGTGGAGAAACCCCCGCTGGGACCCGAACCACCAACTCTGCTAAAAACCTACAAATGGCGAACGGCAGCACCCATGGGTGACCGGGAACCCGAACGGGGCACGGGGTCCCCGGGCAGCCGGCGCTGGACCCGCTTGCAGGGCTGGAAACGTTCCTACAGCCAACCCGAGTCTGATGGCCTCGATGACGGGGCTGGAAAGGGCACCCAACCGGGGGCACCCAAGGCCAGCACCCGTCGGTCCCTCTTCCAACGGGCGTTTTCGGCCCCCTCCAAGGGGACCAAGGAGCCACGGGGACCCGAGGGTGGCAGGGCCACCCTGCAGAAGTACCTGCGCTCCATGTCGAAGAGGAAGGGTCATGTGGAGAGCGGTGCCAGGGCTGAGCAGGTGCTCCACGATGCTGTTCCAGGTACGGGGGGGTTGATGGGGAGGGTGGGGGTCAGGGTGCTGGTGGTGGGTGCTGGTGGTGGGGGATGATGGTGATGGGATGGGGGTGGTGGGTGGTGATGGGTTGGGGGTGGTGGGTGATGGATTGGGGGCGATGGGTGGTGGGTGACGATGATGGGTGATGGATTAGGGGTGATGGGTGACGATGATAGGTGATGGATTAGAGGTGATGGGTGGTGGGTGACGATGGTAGGTGATGGATTAGGGGTGATGGGTGGTGAGTGATGACGATGGGTGATGGATTAGGGGTGATGGGTGGTGGGTGACAATGGTAGGTGATGGATTAGGGGTGATGGGTGGTGGGTGATGACGATGGGTGATGGATTAGGGGTGATGGGTGGTGAGTGATGACGATGGGTGATGGATTAGGGGTGATGGGTGGTGGGTGACAATGGTAGGTGATGGATTAGGGGTGATGGGTGGTGGGTGATGACGATGGGTGATGGATTAGGGGTGATAGGTGGTGGGTGATGACGATGGGTGATGGGTGGTGGGTGACGATGATGGGTGATGAGCTGGGGGCGATGGATGATGGGTTGGGGGCTGATGGGTGGTGGGCAATGGAAATGGGTGATGATCTGGGATGCAGTGGGTGATGGGGCGGTGGGTTGGGGGCAATGGGTGGTGGTGATGGGTGATGGGTGACGGTGACCACTGGGGTCCGGGCGGTGGTGGGTGATGGGTGGGGGACAGAGAGGGGTGCAGGACGTGGCCAGGCTTTGCTGGTGTTGGGGAGCTCCCGCCTGCAGGTGCCCTCCAGGCTGGGGGGGCACCCATGGGTGCAGGATGGCTGGGTCCCACCTCACCACAGGGCCCGCTCCTGGCCACATGTGGCCTCGGTCCCCAGCACAGGGCTCGGTGGCGGCACGTGGAGCCGCGCCAGCCCCTGCGGCACCCGGATCTGGCAAAACCGGCTTGGCTCTGGCAGGGCCACCCACGGTGCAGGCAGGGCCACCCACGGTGCAGGCAGGGCCCTGGGGCAGGGCAGCCACCCGGTTTTGTCCCCACCACAGCATGGCCACAGCCAAGCGTGGCCTGGTGTTGCCACGCTGATGGTGGCACAGCCACGTGTCCCCCAGCATTGCCACCCCAACTGTGGCACCTCCATGGCCACGTGTCCCCCGGCATCACCGCACCCATGGTGGCATCTCCATGGCCACGTGTCCCCCGGCATCACCGCACCCATGGTGGCACCCCCGTGGCCATATGTCCCCTGGCACCATCACCCCAGCCATACCATGGCCATGGCCCCATGTGCCCTGGTATTGTCACAACCGTGGTGGCATGGCCACAGCCACATGTCCCTGGCACTGCCATGCTGACCGTGGGTGACAGGGGGCACGGTGAGCACCCAGGCTCCCCCTGACACCCTGCTCTGCACCCCCAGCGAGCACCCATGGGACCTCATCCATCCCGCTGGCTCCAGCACCCGATGCCCCAGTGTGGGACGTCTCCAACTTCTCGTTGGTGGACGGACATCTGGTCCTTGTGAGCAGGGACGAGGAGGTGAGGACACGGGGACATGAGGCCCCTGGGCACCCAGGGGCTTCTGCCGGAGTCCCTCGGGTGACGGGGTGCAGCGATGGGTGCTGGGGGCGGCGGTGCCTGACCCCTCTGTGCCACCAGGCTTCGTGCAGGAGCAGGAACCGGACGGGGAGCTCCATCTCTGAGAGCACCAACCTGCACCCGGCGGGCGGCAGGAGGGACCCCGGTGAGCGAGCTCGCCCCGCACCGGCACGCGCCGATGCCGCGGGGTTTTGGCACGTGCTGGTGTGAGCCGTGTGCGCGCCGGCCCGGTGCAGCTCCTGCGCGTGGAGCCGCTTGGGCTGCACACCGTGGCTTGCACCATACCGTGCGGCCATGCGCCACGCACCGTGTCTTGCATCGTGGCCGTGCACCGCGCCATGCATCTTGTGGCCATGCACCACGCCGTGCATCGTGGCCATGCCCTGTGCCGTGCATTCTGCCGTGCGCCGTGTGGCCGTGCACCATGCACCTTGCACCATGCTGTGCCCTGTGCCGTGCACCGTGTGGCCATGCACCGCGCACCTTGCACCATGCCGTGCATCGTGGTCGTGCCCTGTGCCATGCATTGTGCCGTGCACCACGTGGCCATGCACCGTGCACCTTGCACCATGCCATGCATCGTGGCCGTGCCCTGTGCCACACACCACATGGCCATGCACCGTGCACCTTCCACCATGCTGTGCATCATGCCATGCACCGCGTGGCCATGCACCGCACACCTTGCACCACGCCGTGCATCGTGGCCGTGCCCTGTGTCATGCACCGTGCACCGGCACCGTGCTGTGCACCGCGGCCATGCAGCATGCCATGCACCGTGCCGTGCACCGTGCCATGCTCCGTGCCACGCACTGTGCTCCACGCCCCACGCCCCACGTCTTGCATCACGGCCGTGCCCCGTGCCGCGCCCTGTGCCGCGCTCCACAGTCAGGCCCCGTGCCGTGCCCTGTGCCATGCACCGCACCCCACGCCGTGCCCCACGTTGCGCCCATGCCGTGCCAGATGCCAGACTCGGTGCCGTGCCCGTGTTGAACGCCGTGCCACGCAGCAAGCCGTGCCCCGTGTTGTCCGCCCTGCTAAGCCTCGTGTCACACCATGCCATGCCCTGTGCCGTGCCCCGTGCCGTGCCCCATGCCGTGGAGTGTGCCGTGCCCTGTGCCATGCACCACACCATGCCATGCTCTGTGCCGTGCACCACGCTGTGCCCTGTGCCACGCACCACGCCGTGCAGCACACCATGCCGTGCACCACGCCGTGCACCACGCCATGCACCACGCTGTGCCCCATGCACCGCGCCATGCAGCACACCATGCCATGCCCCGTGCCGCGCACCACACCATGCAGCACACCATGCCATGCTCTTGCCATGCCCCACGCCGTGCCCCACGCACCACGCCATGTCCCGTGCCATGCCCCACGCCACGCAGCACACCACGCCGTGCCCCACGCCATGTCCCGTGCCATGCCCCGTGCCACGCACCACGCCGTGCCCCATGCACCACACCATGGCCCGTGCCATGCACCATGCCATGCACCATTCCGTGCCCCATGCACCGCGCCATGTCCCTTGCCACGCCCCACGCCATGCACCACGCTGTGCCCCATGCACCATGCCATGTCCCGTGCCATGCCCCACGCCACGCAGCACACCACGCCGTGCCCCACGCCATGTCCCGTGCCATGCCCCGTGCCACGCACCACGCCGTGCCCCATGCACCACGCCGTGCCCCATGCACCACACCGTGTCCCGTGCCATGCCCCGCGCCATGCAGCACGCCACACCGTGCCCCACGCCATGCCGCGCCCCACGCGCCACGCCGTGCCCCCCGCCCCGTGCCCCCCACCGAGCCGGGTGCGCGGGGGAAGTGTTGGGTGCGAGGCCGCTTTGCACCGTCACCGCTTCCTCCACGCTGCTGCGTCGGCTGATCCGAGCGATAAATGCTTTCGGCTTCCTCCCCGCGCCCCTCGCCAGCGCGGGCAGACGGCATCGCCGCCAGCCATGGGGCCCCGCCGCTGGCTGCTCTGCACCGCGCAGGGAGGTGAGTTACCCTCCTGGCACCCGCCTGGCACCGGGGCCGGCACCCACATGGCACCGGGGTGGGGACCGGCCTGGATGGGTGCTTGGCGTCGCAGCATCGCAGCACCGGGGCTGAGTGCCGGGGTTGAGCACCGGCGCCGTACGCCTGAGCTGAGGCAGCAGGATACGTCCCTCTGCCCCCTTCTCCCTCGCACCCATGAGCACCCATTTTCAGCACCCAAAGCTTGGCTGCATCTCAGGGCTATGGATACGGTGAGGTGCCAGCAGGATTTGGCACCCAGAACCCGGCGCCTGGGTCCTTCCTCCGGCTTTGGTTGATGTTTCCCAAGGGGGGGTGGGGGTGGGTGTATCCTGGCCCCCCCCATACCCTGGCATGGTGTTGGGGTGCTTGGGGTGCAGGTAAAGGGGGGGGTCCTGATGTTGGGTGCCCCTCCAGATCCGGCTGCGGATGAGAGGAGCACCCGGGGTGCCGGGAGAAGCACCGAGAGCGAGATCTCCCCCACCTCCCAGTTCAGCAATGTCAAGGTGGGCACCCCAGTCCCAGCCCCCCCCCCCCCCCCGGGTGCTCAGTCCCACCCATGGGTGACGCAGCAGCCATCTCCTTACCCCACCCAGGGGTTGTTGTGGAAGAGGCTCCGGGAGAGGAAAGGTCGTGGTGTCCCCAAAACCGACACGTCAGCGGTGATGGTCCCCGACGGCGAGAGGTACGGCACCGTGGAGGGTGGGGAGGGATGTGGGTGCTGGTGAGGGTGCCCCGCTGACGGTCCTGTCCCTGCAGGGTCCCCAGCCGGAGCGGTTCGCGGGAGTCGCTGCTGCCACCGCCCAGCGCGGCTGAGCTGGACCTCACCGGGGACAACGTCATCGTCCGGCCCGTGCACGGCAGCATCGTGGGCGAGAAGTTTTGCTTTCAGGTAACGGGCTTGGGTGGGTGCTCAGGGGTGCCCTGGAGAGGCACCCAGGGCACCCCAGGCAACCTGGAGGGGCACCCAGGGCATACCAGGCACTCTGCCGGAGCACCCAGGGCACCCTGCACAGGCACCCAGGGCACCCTAAAGCACCCTGGGTGGGCACCCAAGGCACCCTAAGCATCCTGGAGGGGTACCCAGGGCACCCAGGGCACCCTGGATAGGCACCCAAGGCACCCTAAAGCACCCTGGGTGGGCACCCAAGGCACCCAGGGCACCCAAGGCACCCTAAGCATCCTGGAGGGGCACCCAGGGCACCCTGCACAGGCACCCAGGGCACCCAGAGCACCCTGGAGGGGCACCTGGAGCATTCAGGCCAGGCACCCAGGGCACCCCAGGCAACCTGGAGCAGCACCCAGGGTGCCCAGGCATCCTGAACAGGCACCCAGGGCACACCAGGCACCCTGAAGAGGCACCCAGAGCAGCCTAGGCAATCCAGAGGGGCACCCAGGGTACCCTAGGCATCCTGGAGGGACACCCAGAGCACCCTAATCATGCTGGAGAGGGCCCCATGGCACCCCAAAGACCCTGCAAAGGCACCCAGGGCACCCCACAGGACACCCCAGCACAGCCCTTGGCCTTGGGCAGCCCAGTTCCCCCCCCAGGCACCCTAGGGTGCTCCCCAAACACCCTCCCTGCACCCAGATCATCACGGGCGAGGGCAGCCGGTCCTTCGGCTGCACGTCCCTGGCCGAGCGCGACCGCTGGATCGAGAACCTACGCCGGACCGTGCAGCCCAACAAGGTGGGAGTGCGGGGACACCCCTGGGACACCCCAAGGGACGGGAACCCCCAGCACCCTGGGAGGGGCCACCCGCTGCCCTCCTGTCTCCCCACTGGGCAGGATGAGGCCCGCTGGCTGGGCTGGGTGGGGAAACTGAGGCACGAACCCCCCCCCACCCTGCCCTGGAGCCCTGCAGGCACCCACAGCCCCGTGTCCTCTTGTGTCCTGCTGTCCCCTGGGGGCTTGGCTGTCCCCTCATGTCACCTCCTGTCCCACCCTGGGTTTGGCTGTCCCCTCCTGGCCCCCCTGAGGATCTGGTTGTCCACCCATGTCCCCACGTCCCCTCCAGTCCCCCATGTCCCCTCCTGTCCCCATGTCCCCCTGGAAAATCCCATCCCCTCCTGTCCCCAATGCCCCATCCTGTCCCCAGTGTCCTGCTGAGCCCCCTATGTCCCCTCCTGTCCCCCATGTCCCCTCCTGTCCACATGTCCCCCTGGAAAATCCCCTGTCCCCTCCTGTCCCCCTGAGGATTTGGTTGTCCACCCCTGTCCCTATGTCCCCTCCTGTCCCCCCTGTCCCATCATATCCCCATGTCCCTCTGTCCCCCATGTCCCCTCCTGTCCCCATGTCCCCTCCTGTCCCTCCATGTCCCCTCCATCCCCACGTGTCCCCCCTGTCTCCCCCATCCCCCACGTCCCCTCCTGTCCCCATTCCCCCCATCCCCCCATTCACCCATGGAATTCCCTACCCCCCGCACCCTGTCCCCCCCAACCCCCCGCAGATTCACCCCCCAACCATGTCCCCCGCTGTCCCCTTGACCCCCCACCCATGTCCCCCACCCCGGCAGGACAACTGCGAGCGGCTGGAGCTGACGCTGAGCCTGTGGGTGTACGAAGCACGGGACCTGCCACCTCGGCGTCGCCTCCGTTGTCACCTCCACCTGGACGGCACCCTCTTCGCCCGTACCACCGCCAAGGTGGCCGGTCCCGACGGCGAGCTCTTTTGGGGTGAACTCTTCCAGTTGGCCGCCCTACCACCCGCCCGTGCCCTCACCCTCGCCCTTTGCCGCGATGACCACCCCGGTCAACCGGTGGCCTCCATCACCGTCCCCTTGGCCGAGTTGGCGGCTGCCCGGCAGCCCTTGGAGCGCTGGTACCCGCTGAGCGGTCCTGGCGGAAGCGAGCGGGTGCCCTCGGTGAGGGTGCGCGGGCGCTACCGGGAGGTGCGGGTGCTGCCCATCGTACGCTACAAGGAGTTGGCCGAGTTCATCACCTTCCATTACCGGGAGTTGTGCGCCCGTCTGGAGCCCACCATCGCCGTGCGGCACAAGGAGGAGCTGGCCGGTGCTCTGGTCCGCGTCTTACAGAGCACCGGGAAGGCCAAGGTGGAGCGGGTGTTGGCCATGGGGGATGTGGGTGGGATGGGGGTGAGATGGGTGCTGCCTGGGGTGCTGTGGGCATGGTGGTTGGGGTGGGATGGTCATCATGGGTTGGGGGTGCCAGAAGAGCTGGGGTGGGACAGGGTGGATGAGTTGGGTTGGGATGGGCTGGGTTGAGTTGGGATGGGATGGGAGGGTTGGGCTGGGTTGGGATGGGATGGGATGGGATGGGATGGGATGGGATGGGATGGGATGGGATGGGTTGGGTTGGATTGGGTTAAGTTGGGATGGGATGGAATAGGAGAGTTTGGCTGGGTTGGGATGAGATGGGATGGATGAGTTGGGTTGGGTTGGAATGGGTTGGGTTGAGTTGGGTTGGGTTGGGTTAGGTTGGGAGTGGTTGGGATGGGATGGGATGGGATGGATGAGTTGGGTTGGGTTGGAATGGGTTGGGTTGGGATGGATGAATTGAGTTGGGATGGGATTGGTGGAATGGGATGGGATTGGTGGAATGGGATGGGATTGATGGGATGGGATGGGAAATGCAACCCAGGATGGGTTGATCAGGGCTGTTCGGTGCCACGGGTGCCCGCTGAGCCCTTCAACACATCCACCTGGCAGTCGTTCCTCATCGACCTCGGTGTGGCCGAGCTGGACCGCTTCGATGACCGCGAGGCGCTGATCTTCCGTGAGAACACGCTGGCCACCAAGGCCATCGATGAGTACATGAAACTGGTGGGGGGCAAGTACCTCCAGGACACTCTGGGTACGTCTGAAGGTTACAGGTCTTTGTGGGACATTACGGGGTGTAGGACATCCTGGGCATGACATTACAGGGTGCTACAGGGCGCTAGGGGGTGTTATGGGGTGCAAGGCATGGGGCAGAGCATTATGGGGCTGTAGGATGTAGGACATCCATGGGGATGTGGTGGGGGCTTGTCACAGCCATGCCCATGGCGGTGGCTGGTTGGTCCCCTTACGGGCTGCCCCTCGGCGCCCAGGTGAGGCCGTGGCCCAGCTCTGCACCTCGGATGATAGCTGCGAGGTTGATCCCAGCAAATGCGCCGGCCTTGACCTCTCCGACAACCAGAACAACCTGCGGCAGGTCTGCGAGGAGACCTTCCAGCGCATCGCCGCGTCCTGCGAGTGAGGGACAGCCCTTGGCTTGGGCACGGGGATGGCCACGGGGGTGGGCACCTGCACAGGGATGGGTCTGGAGATGGACAGCGGTGCGGGCAATGGGACAGGCCTGAAGATGGGCACCGACAGCAGGAGGACCTGGGGAAAAGCTTGGAGATGGGCATGGGCGCAGGGATGAGCTTGGGGACAGGAATGGGCGGGAGGACAGGCACTCTGGCACCAGGGTGGGCATGGGGATGGGTTTGGGGACTGGCATCATCCCTGGGATGGCGGGATAGGCACCAGGAATGACCTGGGGACAAGCTTGGGGACAGGGATGGGCACCACCCTTGGGATGGACATGAGGATGGGCACCAGGAAGGACCTGAGGACAACCTTGGGGACAAGCACAGGGGACCGACACGGGAACAGGCACAGCCGTGGTGGACACCATGTCCCACAGCACATCCTGGTGGCGCACAGCAGGGGGTCCAGGACCACCCACCTGCCCCAACCCCCATCAGGGCGTCTGTCCTTGCAGCGCCTTCCCGGCAGAGCTGGGCGAGATCTTCGCGGCGTGGCAGGAGGAGTGCACGGCGCGGGGCAAGGCGCCCATCGGGCAGCGCCTGGTCTCGGCCTCCCTCTTCCTGCGGTTCCTCTGCCCCGCCGTCATGTCCCCCAGCCTCTTTGGCCTCGTCCAGGAGTACCCGAGCGAGGCCACCGCTCGTACCCTCACCCTCGTGGCCAAGGTCATCCAGAACCTGGCCAACTTCACCACGTACGTCATGGCAGGGCGCAGCACCGGTAGCTGTGGGGAGGGACATCCCCGTAGGGAAGCCACAGGGCAGTGGGGACATCCCCTACATGCTGTGTGGCACGTGCCATGGACAATCATGGGGCAGTAGGGTTGTCCCCAACATACCATGGGGCAGTAGGGATGTCCCCAACATACCATGGGGCAGCAGGGACATCTCCTACATGTCATGAACCAGCCATGGGACAGTAGAGGACATCTCCACTCCATGCATGGGGTTGATGTGTCCCAGCAGTAGAGCCTCACGTGTCACCTGTGGTGGCCTGACCTATGGGTGGCTTGTTGAAGAACATGGCAGTGTCCTCCCCCATGTCCTGGCTTGTAGACAGGGTGGTGACGTGGTGCAGTGACTTGGTCCGTGATCCTGGAGATGGCCTGGCCCATGCCCATGCTGGTGGCCCATGACCGTGGTGGTGGCCCATGCCCGGTGGTGGTGGCCCAGGCCGTTGCCTGGTCCCCAGGTAACCAGACATCATGGTCCCCAGGTTTGGCGAGAAGGAGGCCTACATGGGCTTCATGAACGAGTTCTTGGAGCACAACTGGAGCACCATGACGGCCTTCCTGCAGAGCGTGGCCAACCCCGAGAGCAGCGTCCACATGGCCACCTACGACGGCTACGTGGATCTGGCCCTGGAGCTCGCCACTCTCCACCTCCTGCTCTGTGACATCTTCTCCAGCCTGGACCAGGTGCCACCACCCATTTGTCCCCAAGGGTAGCGGGTGTGACTGGCCACCTCCTCCCCACACACAGAGCTGGTGGCCACTGCTGCATGGATGGCACAAGGCCACTCATTGTCCCCATAATGTCCTTGCCTCCTCCTGGCAGGTCACGCAGGAGGAGCTGGAGCCCCTGCCCACCATCCTCACCGCCATCAGGGAGGGGACCCCTGTCCCCGTCTCCGTCCGGCTGAGCTCCACCACAGAGCGAAGGTACCGGTGGGTGGACAGGGCCACACGTGGGACCAAGGTGGACACGTGGGGCCAGAAGGAGCTTTGGTAGAGGGGTGACATCAGGATGGGTTTGGGGTGGTTCTGGTCCTGGCTGGGTTCAGGGGATGGTTCTGGTCTTGGTTGGGTCTAGGGAGATTCTGGTCCAGAATGGGCTTGGAGTCACTGGTCCCAGTTGGTTTCAGGGGATGGTTTTGGTCCCTGATGGGTTCAGGGGATGGTTGTGGTCCAAGCAGGGGATGGTTCTGGTCCCAGTTCAGGGGATGGTTCTGGTCCCAGTTCAGGGGATGGTTCTGGGCTGGGCTGGGTTTGCTGGACACATCTGGCCCCGGCTGGGTCCAGCAGGAGTTCCAGATGGATTTGGGGGGGGTTCTGGTCCTGGCTGGGTTCAGGGTGGTTCTGGTCCCACCTGGGTTTGGGGTGACTCTGGTTCCAGCTGGGTTTGAGGTGGTTCAGGTCAAGGCTGGTTTTGAGGATGGTTCTGGTCCCAGTTAGGTTTGGGGGATGTTTCTGGTCCCAACTGGTTTTGAGGATGGTTCTGGTCCCAACTGGTTTTGAGGATGGTTCTGGTTCCACTTGGGTTTTGAGGATGGTTCTGGTCCCAGCTGGTTTTGAGGATGGTTCTGGTTCCAGTTGGGTTTGAGGTGCTTCAGGTCCAGGCTGGGTTCAGGAGATGGGTCCAATCCCAACTGGTTTTGGGGTGCCTCTGGTCCTGGTTGGGTTTGGGGTGGTTCCGGTCCCTCCCGGGTCCGGCACCGCCCCGGTACGCGGCCGTGCCATCGCCCCATCTCCCCTCGTAGCCCGGCAGAGAGCTTCAAACCAGGCTTTGTGCCACCGCGGGACCTGAGCAAGCACAGCCCCCTCATCAAGAGCCAGTCCCTCATCAGCATCCGCCGCGTCCGGGGCCGGGAGGATGGACCAGAACCGGAGCCGGCACCGGCACCGCTGCCATCACCACCGCCCAGCCGGGACCGCCGCAACGTGCAGCGCACCCAGAGCGTGCCGGCGCAGAGCAAAGCCGCCCGGCGCCTACGCAAGCAGAGCAGCGCCGAGCACGTGGCGGAGCCGCCGGTCGAGGACAACGTGGGGTCCCACGTCACCCGCGACGCCTCGGTAAGCCACGGCAGCCGCCACATCGCCCTCGCGTTGGGGCCGGTGCTCTGAGGAGGACGTCGGCGTTAACGGGTGCCGTTGGTGCCGTAGGGTCACGGGAAGCTGCGCTCATCGGCGTCGCTGCCGCGCAAGTCGACGGTGCCGTGGCAGCGCTACGCGGAGGAGGCGGCGGTGGCGGCGGCACAGGGCGAGCTCTACGCCATCCGCCCCTTGGAGAAGGTAACTGCGGGGTGGGTGGGAGCCGAACCCACCGGGGTGCCGTGCCGAACCCCTCAATCCCACCCCGTCCTCGTCCCCCCTCCAGCACGGGCGGTTGATCGAGGCGCTGCGGAAGGAGGTGGCGGAGAACCGGGAGAAGTTACGGCTGGCGGAGACGCGGGCGGGCGAAATGGAGGCCCAGCACCGCGGGTTGCGGCAGGAGCAGGGTCAGCAGCGAGAGCAGCTCGAGCGTCTCCGGCAGCAGTTGGAGGAGACAAACGCCCGCGCGGCCAATTTGGGTGCCAGGTAGGGATGGGGATGGGGTGCCCCATGCCGGCGGGTGCCCCATGCCGGTGGGTGCCCCACCACCGGATCGGGGGCTCGGCTCATCCCCAACCCAATTAGGTTGACGGCGGCTGAAGGCACCAGGAAGAAAGACCTGGAGAGGCTGAAGATCAGCGAGGAGAAGAACCGAGAGCTGGTAAGACGCGGGTGCACCCATGGGTGACAAGAGGGACCCGGGTGGGGGCTGACGCGGTCCCCTCGCAGGAGAGACGGCTGTCGGCACTGGAGAGGGAGCAGGCGGAGCTGCGGGGTGCCATCGCCCAAGCCCTGGGCCACCCCGGGAGGACGGGACGCCGGATGCCGGCGCGGGGTTGGGATGAGAGCGGTGACGATGCTCAGGCCACCAGCGTGTAACCGGTTGTCCCGATGTCCCCAGTGTGTCCCTGCAGCCCGGTCACCCGCCATCTCCTGGGATGATTTAATTTTAATGATGATTTTCATCATCATTAAATCGATGATTCAATCTCGATCCCGCGGGGTGTCCCCTCCCCAGGCAATAAACACCGTTGGTGTCACCGTCGCAAGGTGTTTGGTTGTGTCCTGCCACCGCTCGGGGCTCTGTCCCCAATCCCGTCCTGTCCCCAGCACCCTACACCTGCCTGGGACATCCCAGGACCTGGGGCAGGGACAGGGATGTCAGGGCCATGGGGACACCTGGGGACATGGTCATGGGGACACTTTGGGGACAACAGGGCCATGGGGACCCCTTGGGACATGACCGTGGGGACACTTTGGGGAAGACAGGGGAACAGGGACCCTTGGGGACGGGGCCATGGGGACACTTTGGGGACAACAGGGCCATGGGGACACCTCAGGACAGGGCCATGGGGACATTTTGGGGACAACAGGGACACGGGAACCCCTTGGGACATGACCATGGGGACACTTTGGGGACAACAGGGCCATGGGGACACCTCAGGACAGGGCCATGGGGACATTTTGGGGACAACAGGGACACGGGAACCCCTTGGGACATGACCATGGGGACACTTTGGGGACAACAGGGCCATGGGGACACTTTGGGGACAACAGGGCCATGGGGACACCTCAGGACAGGGCCATGGGGACACTTTGGGGACAACAGGGCCATGGGGACACCTCAGGGCAGGGCCATGGGGACACTTTGGCGATGTCATGGCCATGGAGACCCTTTGGGACAGGGCCATGGGGACCCTTTGGGGACAAGAGGGCCACGGGGACCCCTTGGGACAGGGCCATGGGGACACTCTGGGGATGGCAGGGCCATGGGGACGCCTCAGGACAGGGCCACGGGGACACTTTGGGGACACCAGGGCCACGGGGACCTTTCGGGGTCCCCCCCGGGCCGCCCCTTCCCAGCCCAGCCCGACCTTCCCCCTCCGCCCCTCTCAAGATGGCCGCCCGGCGCCGCCGTCGCTCGGCAATGACGTAGCACCCCCCGCGCCGCCCCTACCTCCCCCCCCCGGAAGGTCGCCGCGCCGCCACTCACCCCGCCACTCCCAAGATGGCGGCGCCGCCGCGCTGCGTACGTCATCAGCAGCGCGCCGGGCGGCTCGGCGAGGGCGGAGGGCGGCGGCGGCGTCGCGCAGCGGCCGCTCCGGCGGGGCGGGCGGACGGGGCGGGGCCGGGGCTGGGCCAAGATGGCGGCGGCGGCGGCGGCGGAGGCGGCGGAGGAGGCGCTGGGACCCCGTACGCCGCCCCCAAGATGTCGGCGGCGGCTTGGTCGCGCTCGGCGTGACGTAGTCAGGCCCCGCCACCGGGAGGGGGGCGGGGGAGCGGTCGGAGCGGCGCAGGAGGCGGCGGCGGCGGCGGCGGCGGCGGCGGCGGGACCGGCCGGGTCCCCGGGGGGGGATTTAAAGGGACCATGTCCCCGGCGAGGCGGCTGCTGTGGAGGTCGGAACCGGGCAGGAGGCGGCGGGGCCGGCGGTTGCAGCAGCGACGCCGTTGAGGAGGAGCAGGAGCCCGGCGGGCCCGGCCCCGGGGGACCGGCGGGGTGAGTGGCCCGGGGGTGTTGGGGGGGGGGGACGGGGGGGGGCCTGGCCCGGCGGGAGACAAAGCCGGGAGCCGCTACCGGGGGCCCCACGGTTGGGGCGGGGGGAGGCAACGCTGATCTCCTCCCCCCCCCCTCCCCCCCCCCCCTTCCCGCCACACCGGCTCCGTCCCGGGTGCTGAAACCGGGGGTGGGGGCACCCAGGCGTCCGGTGAGGGGGGGGTCCCAGGGCCTGAGGTAACCGGGAAGGGCCCCAGGAGTCCGGTGTGGCGGGAACGCAGGCGTCCCGGGGATGGGGGGGGGACCCGGGCGTCTGGGGGGGCTGGGATTTGGGGGGGGCACCCAGGAGCCCGGGGGGGTACGGGGGGGGGGGGGGGTTGGGCTGAGGAGGAGACCCCGGTAACCGGGACAGGCAGCGGGGGAAGTACAGGCAGGTGTCAGGCAGCAACACCGGGACGCCCGGTACCGAGCGACGTTGGAGTCGGCATCCACCGGCTGGGAAAGCGGAGACGGGATGGATCCGGACCCGCGCTGGATCCGGACCCGCGCTAACGCTTTCCCCTCGGCTGGTTCACCTCTACCGCGATCACCGGCGCCCGGTGGAAGGAGGCCAAGCGCTGCCGAGCTCGTTAACCGGGGTTAAACGAGCATCCGGCGATGGGGCGACCTCGTAATCTCCGCCGGCAGCTTTTCATCTCCCTCCTCCGCCGGCCGGAGCGGTGTTGGGGCCGGCGGGGGGCTGTGAAGGCGGCGGTGCCGCGGCGTTTCACCCCGTGCCGGGGGTTGGCGGCGCCGGTGGGTTCAGTGGTGGGTTTTGGCGCGGTGCCGGGAATGTTTCCTCTTCCCAAGCAGCTCGATGGTGGGGAGCGGGTCGGAGCCCAGCCGGCGCCACCGCCGCACGGCACGAAGGCGAGAGCGGTGCCGCCGTCGCTCAGAGCAGCTTTTGGCTCATCCCGGCACGGCTCGGAGCAGCTTTCGGCTCATCCTGGCACAGCTGGACGCCGGATTTCCCTCCCCGGTGCATCGTTTAGAGGAGTTGGTGCACGGACCCTCTCCGCCGTGAAATCCCCCTCCGGCAGCACCGACAACCCCGCAGCCGCATTCCCTGAGGATCCCGGCACCGGCAAAGCCCCGCATCCCAACAAAACCCCTCGGCATGGGATTTGCCGGCTTGTAGCCGCGGCCGTCGGAGCAGAAATGGAAGAGCTCCCTGGGGGACGCATCCTTTGCTCATTCCGGCACCGGGATGGGGAAAAGAAGCCACTTTCCTGCTCGTTAACACCGGGGAGGAGCGTTGCCGATCGCTTGAGGTTTCCTCGTGGAAGGAAATTGTCCACGATCCCGGCTCGAGTCCTGGGAGCTTTCCAGATCCTCCCCGAATTCCTCCCGAAATCCGGAGCGCTCGCTCCCCTTCTGAGTTTTCTTTGTGGGTGCGCTGTGTTTGGCACGTAAGCGGCGTTGCCGCGAGCGCGCCGGACCCTGCGCGCTTGGTTGCGGCCCGGGAGCGAGGGAAACCGGCGCCGTCCTCTCGTGTCGCGGCTCCGCTCTGCCACACGAGGAAGAAGAAACCACATGGGGAGGAAAAAAACACGCAGCCGGAGTCTGCCCAGTTCAAGCGCGCTGGCAGCGTGCCGGACCCTGTGAGCTTGGCCGTGACCTGGCGTGGAGGAGGAGAAGTCGGTGCCGTCCTCCTACGTCACAACTCTGCTCTGCCAGCGAGGCAAAAAGAAAAAAACACGTGGGGGGGGAAAGAAAACACGCGGCCGGAGCCTGCCTGGCTCAAGCGCGCTGGGAGCGCGCGGGACCTTGCGCGCTTGGCTGCGACCTGGCATGGAGAAGGGAAAAACCGGTGCTGTCCTGTGTCACGACTGCGCTCTGCGACGTGAGGAATAAAAACCACGCGGGGGGAAAAAAAAAACACGCAGCCGCAGCCCGCTCGGTTGAAGCGTGCCTGGAGCGTGCCGGACCCTGCGAGCTTGGCTGCGAGCTGGCACGGAGAAGGAAAAACCAGCGCCATCCTCCTGCGTTGCCGACTCTGCTCTGCCGGCAAGGGAAAAAACGAAAAAAAAACACGTGGGGGGGGAAAAAAACACGCGGCTGGAGCCTGCCCGGCTTAAGCGCGCCGGGAGCGTGCGGGACCTTGCGCATTTGGCCATGACCTGGCACCTGGAAAAAACAATGCCGTCCTCCTGCGTTGTGGATCCGCTCTGCCACAGGAGGGGAAAAAAAAAAAAACCAAAACCAAACAAAACGCGGGGAAACGCGAGTGGCTGGAGCTTGCGCGACTCAAGCGCGCCGGACCCTGCGCGCTTGGCCATGAACCACCACGGAGGGGGGAAAAACTGGCGCCGTCCTCCTGTGCCATGGCTCCGCTTTGCCGCACGTTTCTCCCAGGGAGGAAAAAAGAGCACACGGGGGAAAAAAAAACCACCTGGCTGTAGCCCCGTCTGGCCTAAGCGCGCCGTGAGCGTGCCGGACCCCGCACGCTTGGCTGCGACTCGGCGCGGAGAGGGGGGAAAAAACAGTGCCGTTCTGCGCTGCGTCTCTGCTCTGCCGCAGGTTTCTCCCAGGGAGGAAAAAACCACGCGAGGGGAAAAAACATGCGGCTGTAGCCTGCCCGCGTCAAGCGTGCTGTGAGCGTGCCGGACCGCGCGCGCTTGGCTGCGACCCGGCACGGAGCAGGGAAAAAACGGTGCTGTTCTGCACCGTGGGTCTGCTCTGCCGCAGGTTTCTTCCAGGGAGGAAAAAACACGCGGCTGTAGCCTGCCTGATTTAAGCGTGCCGTGAGCGTGCCGGAGCCGGTGTGCTTGGCTGTGACCTGGTATGAAGAGGGGAAAAACCAGTGCCGTTCTGTGCCGTGGCTCTGCTCTGCCACGTTTTTTTCCAAGGAAGGAAAAAAAAAATATATATATAGGGGGAAAAAACATGCAGCCTGGCTCAAGCGTGCCGTGAGCGCGCCGGAGCCCGCGCGCTTGGTCATGATTCAATACGAAGGGGGAAAAACCGGCACCGTTCTCTTGCGTCGTGGCTCTGCTTTCCCAGCAAGGGAAAAAAAAAAAAAACAACCAAAAATCCACGAGGGGGGAAAAAACCCACGCAGCCAAAGCCTTCCCGACGCAAGCCAGCGGCAAGCGCGCAGGGTGACCCACGGCGGAGGCTCCAGCGGGAGCCGTTTGGCCTGGGGAAAGGCCCCTTCCTCTTGACTTCCAGGGAAGGCAGCGATTGTCCCCACTTAACCGGTTTAGCATTTAAATTGTCCCAATTCTGCTCCGCCTTTGCATGGCTCTGGGGCGATGGGCTGGGGGAAGGGTTTCCGCAGTCCGGCTCCCACCCTTGAAGCGAGCAGAGCTTGGGAAGCGAGCGGGGAAGCGAGCGGAGCTTGGGAAGAAGCTTTTTAAACTTTACGGTGAGCGCTCGAGTCTTTTAGGGTGCCGGCGCAGAGCGAGCCGGGGGAAAAAATAATCTTTTTTTTTTTTTTTTTTTTTTTTTTTTTTCCCCCTCTGGTGAGCTTGAAAACACCCGAACGGGTTTTTGGGGAGGATGGTGGGTTTTTAGGGAGCGCCGCCGGCACGGCGGACGGATGGATCCGTGTTTTGGGAAGAATAAAAGGGAAAACTTCGAAAAATCTGGGGTTTTTTTGGTGAGGAAAGTGGGGGATGCGGCACCCGTGTCCCCCCCCCCCCTTGTCTGCACTGGCTCGTGTTTGGTTGGGTTCGGGGTTTTGGTGGGTTGAGGTGCTGGCGGGTGATGCCGAGGCCGATGCCGGGGTGCGGGTGGGGGATTTGGCGTCATTGCCGGCGCGGGGGTTTCGGCACGGCGGCGGTGAGAGGTGTTTTGGTGAGCAAAGATTTGGAGCGAGCTGGCGAACGCGGTGCCGAAGGGATGCTGCGATTTATCGCCGGGGAAAGGAGCCGGTGGTCCCTGAGGGATGCTGGATTCCATCCTGGAGTTGGCTCGGATCAAACCCGCATCCCCCCAAACCCCCAGCTTTTAAAAATAAACCCATTTTGTGGCTTTTTTCACCCATTCTCGCCTGGATGGATCCCCCCCTCCCTCCCCGCCCTGGCTTGGGAATGTGCCGAAGTCTGCGGCCGGGCTGAGATGCGGCTGCAATTAAAAAGCAAAACCCCGCAATGGCTTTTCCCCCCCTGGATCCCAGGTGCTGCTGCCTGTCCCCTGCCTGTCCCCTGCCCATCCCTTTCCAGCTTTGCCGACACATTGCCACCACGCACCCGGCACGTTGCCGTGCCTTTTTATTTCCTTGCAGCGGGGCGACGCGTTTTGGGGCGACTCCTCGCCGTGTGACGGCACGCCGGGAAACACCAGGAGAAACGCCAGCGCCGCGCCGGCTGCTGGGCTCCCATCCTGCTGGCACCGCGCGATGCAGAGGCTTCTCCGATGCTCCTTGCTGGCACGATGGAGGAGCCGCTGTGGCACAATGGGAGAGGCGGTAAAAAGGGAATGCCATGCGCGTCCCACCGGATTTAAGCCGGACGGTGGTTAAAGACGATGCCACGGTTCGTTGCTTCTCCCCGGTAAACCGGTGTGGGGAGAGCGGGTGGCTTCATCCCGGCGGAGCATCCCTCATCCCAGCCCACCGGCACCGAGCCGACACCGCGACAAATCCCTAAAAATCCACAAATTTGGGGTTTGCTCCCCAAAAACCCTCCGCAGACTTGGGGGAAGTGTGGATCCGGCATCGCTCTTCGGGGCGAGAGCATCCCGCCGGCACGGCGCGGGCATCGGGTGCCATTTCGGGGCGACGCCGGAGGAATATCCGTACAAACCGAAGCCAGCCGGAGCAACCGATCCTCACGGAATAAGGACGCCAGCGCGTGGAGCCGACATATTTTTAATTTATTTAACTGAATTTCTATTTTCACTTCTTATCGGCAAACTAACCCACCTTGGCTCCGGGCATCGTTCCCTGGGGAAGCGACGGGCACCGACCGCTTCGGGGCGGGAGAGATTTTCGGGGTGGCGTTTTGGGGTGGCCGCCAGGCGTTGGGGTTTGCTCCATCGCTCTCCTCCCTCGGCCCCGGGGCGGGGAAACATCTTGCGCCAGCTCGAATAATTCCCTCTTCATTTGCATTCTTTACCTTGAAGGTATTTATAGTCGCTTCTCTGCCTTCTCCTTCCGCGCCGGGGTAAATTTAGCTCCTCCGCTCTCCTCCTGTGCCTTTATCCTCCGGAGGAGCCGATAAGCTCGGCTTTTTAGCGCCTTTTTCCTCCTATTTTTCCCTTCTCCGCCCACCCAGGTCAGGATTTGACCCCACATCAGCCCCGCAGAGATCAGGATCCTGAGCGCTCTCCTTTATTTCTCCTAATGATTTTGATTTTCCCTCTTTAACCGGTAGCTGCGGCAGCGTCGGGTGGTGATGGTTTATTTTTGAGGGGGTTCTGCGCTTGCCTGGCCGGTACCTGGTTGCCCACCAAGGGTCCCCAAGCCCTTTGAGGGTCCCCCAACGTGAGGATACCACTTTGTCACACCTGAATCCATAGGGAGGGGGGGAAGGATGCGGCACAGCATCCCCAAATCCCCCCCCGCGCCTTGGTTTTGGGGGCAGCCACCCCGATTTTGGGGCAGCCGGTGGCAGAGCAGAGTTCCCAGGGGTGCAAACTGGTGGCTTTCCCAGCGCCGCGTGGTGGGATTGAATTTTTTTTTGGGGGGGGGGGGATAAATAATCAATTTGAGGGCGACTGGGATTTTTGAGGAGTGCGTGGCAGGGGATGGAGGGGATGCTCTTCCCCCGGTAAATCGCGGTGCGGTGCAGGGGGAAAAAGCTTTGTATTGGGGAGAAGCGGCACTTTTTGGGGTCCTTCGACTCTGGCAGGGACCTGGCACCGTTATCGGCTACCGGCAGTGCCAATTTTTGCAAGGGGAGAGCGATGGGACCTGATGTCTTGCCCGGCTCCGGGATACCGACAGCTCTGGTGACCACGGCGAGGCACCGAGACCGTTGGGTTTCCCGGCACGGGCAGAGCCGCAACTGTTTCTCCTTCACCTCGGCAAAATCCAGCCTCTTTTCTCATTTTCTTCTCTTTTATCTCTTGTTTCTTGTAGATTTTGCCGGCAGTCCCTGGCCGCCAACCCTCCTGAGTGCCGGCGCGGTGTTTTTTTCCGAGTGACACAGCACAATCGGCGAGGGATGGAGAAAACTGTCCCTAATTTCTCAGAGCGCCAAGGAGATGGAGGCAGAGCCCTGTTAATGACACCGGAGCCAAACAAAGAGACTTTTCCTGCCCTTGAGTGCCCCCAAGGCGAAGAACGAAGAGCCGCTTTCCTTCAAGATGCAAAAAAGCCCCTGGAGAACCCGGCTTTATCTGGGACGTCGGTGGAAACAGAGACGGAGCTCGAGGAAGATGCTTTCTACGCCGCGGATGATCTGGTGACGATGAGCAGGGAGGGGAAGGGACCCTCCGGCGCCGAGCTGCGCCCGTTGCAAGAGGACCCCGACTTCTTCTCATCGCTCTCCCGTCAGGAGCCTGACGTCGCCCTGGAAGCGCACGACGTGGCCGGTAAGTCCCCGGTTGACGTTGTTGGGGTGGCTTCTTGGAGGACGGGAACATCTCCCGGTGTTTTGTGTGTGCCTGGTGATGGTCGGGTTGATTCGGTTGGTTTGCCTGATGGTCGCGGTTTGCGGTGGGCGTTTGCCCTCTTGGTGCTGGAGACGTTCCGCAATTCTCGGCATCTTGTGGTGAATCAGGAACCGCAGTAGCGAGAAATACGTGAATTTGATGGAGAAATGAGGGTGCGAATGCCAGGCGCTGCCCGGCTTCGGCACCGCAGACAGGCGCAAAACCCGACGGTGGGGCAAGCCGGTGGCTTTTTGGAGATCCCTCATCCCCCCGGCATGGCGTTGGGACCCCAAACCAAAGGCGTCCCCAAATGGGGACACGTTGCCCATCCCTGTGCAAGGTGGTCGTGCTCCACCGCGTGTCGGTGTGGGACCGGTGCCGCGTCGGGAGGGAGCAGATGGGGGCTGTGCCGCGGCGGCAGCGACCTGCATGTTTTCGGTATTGCTGGCGAAGCCGCGGTTGCGCCGAGCGGAGCGAAACCGTGCCACCTGCGCCTCGCCGAATTCCCCTCTTCTCAAAACGGAAACGCTCCTCCAGCTCTGCTGAGGGCGGCTGCGCGCTTGCAGGGCGAAGGCATTGTCCTCTGCCTCACCGCGCGGTGCCGGGGAAGCCGTGATGGGTGATGAGGAGCTTTGGCAGGGACTGGTTGGCCCCCAGTGCCGGTGTGGAGCTATACTGGGATGTCCTTGGCGTTGTGAAACCCCCTGCGCGCGCCGGGTGCTCTTGCAGGGGATGTCCTGCTATGGGGTGGGGGATCTTCGTCACCCATGGGAGACCCCGTTGGGTCCATCCCTGGCTCGGCTCTGGGTAAAACTCTCCTCCAAGGGCTCTTGGAGCATTGGAGGTTTTCATAGGATGGGTTGGGTTGGAAGGGACCTTCAAAGATCATCCAGTCCCACCCCTTGCTGTGGGCACGGACATCTTCCACCAGACGAGGTTGCTCAAAACTCCATCCAACCTGACCTTGAACGCTTCCAATGATGGGGCATCCACAACTTCTCTGGGCAACCTGGTCCAGTGTCTCACCACCCTCATCACAAAACATTTCTTCCTTATGTCCAGTCTAAATCTACCCTCTTCCAGTTTAAAACTGTTGCCCCTTGTCCCACAGGTCTTGGTCAAAAGTCTTTCTCCATCTTTCCCTCTTATATATGGAAAGGCCACAAGAAGGTTTCCCCAGAGCCTTCACTTCTCCAGGCTGGACAACCCCAACTCTCTCAGCCTTTCTTCCAGCTCCTGGATCATCTTCATGGCTTCCTCTAGACCCGCTCTAACAGGTCCTTCTCCATGGGGCTGCTCTCAATCTCCCAGTTTGTGATACTGGGGATTGCCCCGACCCAGGTGCAGGACTTCATGAGGTTCACATCGGCCCACTTCTTGGCTCCTCAAGAAGTCACGTTGGCCTGTCGAGGTCCTTCTGGATGACATCCCTTCCCTCAAGGTATCAACTCAGTTTGGTGTCACCCACAAACTTGCTGAGGGTGTGCTCGATCCCAATATCCATGTTGCTGATGGAGATATTAAATAGTCTTGATCCCAGTACGCACCCTCGAGAGACACCACTCGTTACTGGTTTCCACTTGGACGTTGAGTTGTTGACTCTTTGGATGCAGCTGTCCGGCCAATTCCTTATCTGTGGTATGTGGCTGCTGCAAGTTGTCTGTAGATCCCCACTTGTCCAGCGTCTGTCCCCTGTCTGCTTTGGAGGATTAACCCTCTCCTGCCTCAACTTCTCCATCGCTTCAATGCCAAACGCCGGCCAGGTGCCTCCACCACCCCGAGTCCTACCTGAACCCCTCCATGCGTTTGCAACCCTCCTGTCCTTCTCCATCCCCGCGTCCTCACTGGAAAACGAGGTGGGTGGTGGCCACAGATCCCACCACCGGCTGGTGATTTGCCTCGTTTATTGTCCCCTGGCTGGCGGGTGACATTTTCCCCAGCTGGAAGCAGCAACAGTGGTGGAGTCGCCGGCTGCGATTCTTCTTCAACACCGCTTCCCCGCGATGAGTTGATCCGTCTCCGCAAACACCGGTTGACTTAAAACCTTATCTCCTGGTGCAGGTGACCTGTTTGGTGAGTCCCGCTGTTCTTTACCCACCACGAGGTGGGTGGGGAGGGACCACGTTGCATCTGGGAAGCTTTTTTCAGCTCTCGGTTCCTTCACCGTGGTCAACGGATGGAAAATTAGCTCCAGGGGATGGACAGGGGTGTTTAAAGACGGTGTTTAAAGAAAGAGGGAGTTGGTGTCCAAAAAATAGCGAGGGCTGTGTTGGGAGATGGAGAACGTCCCCATCTGGGTGCCCAACCTGGCTCTGGATGGGTGGTGGGGCTCAGTTGGGGTCCTGGGGTGCTTCGGGTGGACCCAGCTCCTGGGCAGGACATGCAGGCCCCCATCGCTGCTTCCCAGCTCCAAAAACCAAGGTGAAATGGCCCAAAATGCCCCAAAACGGAGGCTAAGACTGGCGCGCCGGTCTGAGGGTCTTGTGGGGTGGGAAGACCCGGCACAAATGCTTGCGGTGCCGCCAACCTCAAGGTTTTGGGGCTCTTCTGACGCCTCCAACAGCCTCATGGCAGCAAAATTATCCTGGCATGTGCCGAGCGCCGCCGACCATGAGCCAGAGGTGGTTTGGCAGCTGCTGGTAGGTTTTTGGAGGCAGGGAGCCGGGAGGTGAGCAAGCGATGGCCGGGAGAGATGTTCCCCCTGCCGAGGGTTGTTTTTGGGGTGCCGCTGGCGCTGAGCGGTGCTGCCTGCGTGCCGGAGAGCGCCGAGCTGGTGCCGCCGGCGGAGGGGAAGCCCACCCGGCACGGTACAACCCAGGTGCAGGAGAAGAGGTGGAGGAAGAAACCCCCTGTCGCTGCTCGCCCCGGTGCTGGCGATCGCGGCAAGCGAGCGGCGGCCTGGCTGCGCGGTGCGCGGGCTCGTTAGCGGCGGAAGGAGCACCGTGGCGGCTCGGGCAGCTGCTCCGTTCTGCCCGACTGAGCTTTGAGCCGGTGAGGAGGAAGGAGCCGCTGCCGGGGATTTCCCATCCGTGGTACCCAAACCATCGCCCCGTTTTGGGCTGGAGGCACCGTGCGTGATGGGGGCTGGGTGCCCCATCCCACGGGGACCCTGCTCGTGGCTTTTTGGTGGCCCCGTCTCCCCTCTTTGCTCTTTGGGGGGATGTTTCGGGCCGCTCACCGGGATTTTTTTCAGGGTGCTGTGCCGCACAGGGGCTCTTTTAGAAGCGGTTCGAGTAATTCATTGTTGCGGATGGCAGCAACGGGGCTGGAGATGCTCCAACCTCCACCCCCTTCCTATTTTGGGGCTCATCCCCGTCCCCCCCTGGGGGTGCTGCTTCCCTGTGGGAGCCGGCGAGGCGGGAGCCGAATCGCCGAGCCTTTATCTCCAAGCTGTGGTTCCCTCCTCGTTTCCCGAATCGCCGGCACCCTTATCAACCCGCACCCGGCGGGGGGGGTTTCTCCCGGTATCGACGTGGGGATCGGTGGGGTGGTTGGAACCGCGGTCGGTCGCAGCCCATCAACGCATCGAGCTTTCGCTCGCTTCGTTCCTCCTTTGCACCGCTCCCGGCATCGCGTTGGCTTTGGGGCTGCCCGCGGAGGGGATGGTCCCCTCGGTTCTCCTCGTCACCTGGCTGCGTGTCCCCGCTGGCGATGGAGCACGAGGTCAGAGGTGTCACCGGAGGCGAGGGGTTCCCTCCCCGGTGCGTGGGGAGGTTTTGGAGGAGGATTTGCTGGCTGGGAGGTTGGGGACGGGTGGCTTGGGGTTGTGATTTCAGCTGCAGGGGTGGGAGGGACGGCACCCAGCTCCTCCCCGCGCTTGTGGATGGTGCCACGAGGTCCCCGGCGTGGGGACGTCCCGCTTTGGGATTGCTGTGGCAGTGTGGGGTGTCCCAAGGTCCCAATTTGGGGACGTCCTGCTCTGGGATTGCTGTGGCAGTGTGGGGTGTCACAGGGTCCCCACTATGGGGACGTCCCACTTTGGGATTGCCGTGGCAGCGTGGGGCGTCACAGGGTCCCCAGTATGGGGACGTCCTGCTCTGGGGATGCTGTGGCAGTGTGCGGTGTCACCGAGGTCCCTGATGCAGCAGTGTGGGGTGTCACCAAGGTCCCCAGGGCAGGGACATCCTGGTCCAGGGATGCTGTGGCAGTGTGCGGTGTCACCGAGGTCCCCGATGGAGCAGTGTGGGGTGTCACCAAGGTCCCCAGGGCAGGGACATCCTGGTCCAGGGATGCTGTGGCAGTGTGCGGTGTCACCGAGGTCCCCGATGCAGCAGTGTGGGGTGTCACTAAGGTCCCCAGGGCAGGGACATCCTGGTCCAGGGATGCTGTGGCAGTGTGCGGTGTCACCGAGGTCCCCGATGGAGCAGTGTGTGGTGTCACCGAGGTCCCTGAGGCAGGGGACAGCAGGATGCTCTGGGGATGCTGTGACACTGGGGGGTGTCACCACCGGTCCCCGTAGCATCGTGCGGTGCCACGCGGTCCCCAACGCAGGCTCACCACGCTCTGTGGATGGCAAAGCCCCAAAGCCCCATAGCGAGTCGGTGCCACGGCCTCACATCCCTGCCAGCGACCTCCGTCCAGGAGCTGCCGTATTAATTAACCCAATTAATCAAGGCAAAACACGCGGTGATGTAATACGAGAACGGTCGAAGACAGGAAACAGCGTCCGCGGTCCTGGCGTGAGATTGACCCAAAATCTGCCGTTCCCGGCGCTGGAGCTGCCGGATACGTCTTGATTTAGCCAAATCTTCTCTTTTATGCCTTATAACACGTTGAATCGCCGGCACAGGATCTGCCGGAGCTACTGGGGGTCAGCGTCGGGCTCCTCTTCCGCTCCCGCTCGCGTCGGAGATGGGGTTGGATTTGGTCTCGATGTTTTAATATCCCCGGTGTCGACCCCGGTTCTGCAGGATGGGATTTTATCCATCGTATATTGGACTGGAAAACCCAAACCGATGCGCGCTGCGAGGTTCAAACCACGTGTCAAACTGGGACAACTGGGAAAGCACCCGGTTTGGGTACAAACAGCTTGTGGGCTTTAGCTAAAACGAAGTGTTTTCATCCCAAATTGCTTTTAACAACCCGCTGCCCGCCCGCGATGGGCACCCCAGGGCTTTCCCGTGCCGCAGGCGGTGCAACCCGGCCACAGCATCGTTTATTCCCAATTTAGAGCTTTTTATGGTTATTTTGATTGTGATCGGGGGGGGGGGAAGCCACTCTCGGTTTAGTTTGGGGCCGTTTCTGGCTCTGAGGGGGGGGGGGGGGAAAGAAGGAAGATTATTTTTTTTTTTTTTAGGATCTGGGTGACTAAATAAATCCACCGTGTCTTTTTTTGGGAGGCGATAGAAAAGAGCTGGCGGAGAACCAGAGCCCGTGGGCTTGTTCGGCACCGTACAGCGCCCTGCACCGCGTCCTCCTCTTGGCAGGGGGTTTCTAAGCAGGATCAAACCCCCCAAATCCTCCCACCTGGAGGGGAATCACCCCTTTGAGCCCCCCCAAAGGATGCTCAAGCTTTTGCAGCTTGGGAAGCTGGAGCCAGAGAAGTTTGTACAGACTTTTTTTTCCTGCTCCATTCAAGAAGAGACGATGCCGCGGAAAGGAGGTAGGGGAGGCGCTCGCGGCGCCGGGGTTTTAATTTATACAGGTCTGACAGCGAGGACAATACCCAAGATGGACTGCATGTGGCAGGGGCTGAGGCTCAGCCTTTGTCCCACCTCCGTGTCCCTTTTGTTTCTCCACCTATTTTATTTCCCCCCTCCTTCTCCTTTCTTTTTAATCCCTTCTTCTGTGTCCCCTCTCCATCCTTCTCCCCTTCCCCCTCCAGTCTTGACTTGCAAGAACCGCTGTCGCGGGCCAAGAGCTTCTTTTGATTCATCCCTTCGAGCACCGCTAAGGAGCTCTTGAAGTTGAGATCGCTCCCGGGAAAGGCTGATCCCGACGCTCGGAGATCCCCTCCCCTCTCCAGCATCCACGTGCACGATCCGATTATTTTAAATATATTTTTTTTATTTTTTTTTTTTTCACCCCCCTGCTGGAATGAAACCCAAGAGCCCACTTGAGCCCGGAGTCATGCATAAGAGCCTGGGGAAGGATGCTCGGAGCCGTGTTTGCCTCCGTTCCCGTCACCGCCCGGTGCCGTTGGGAAATCGAGGGGTAGGACACGGTGTTCCCGGGGCGGAGGTGGGCTCAGCGCCCGCTGCCCACGCAGGGAACGAGCCCGGGGAAAGGTGCTGGCTTGTCCCGACCCCTCAGTGCTCGCTGGTCCCGTAGGTCGTAGGTATTTTTTGCTTTCCGAATATGCTCTTGGAAAAGAATTAAATGGCAGAAATACGCAGTGCCGGTGACCGTCACACCCCGTGGCTTGTTTTGGGAAGTTATCCCCATCCGTGTCTGCAGCCTGGAGGGGTTTGGGAACAACCCATCCTTGCGTCGGCAGTAATTTGGGTTTTAATTGCTGCTGGGAAATAACGATGCTCACCCATTCGGCTGCATCCCACTCCGCGATGCCGAGAAGAGCCTGGTTTTGGGGCACTGATGCCCAGAGGGTTACTTAAATTACCTTAAAAAGGGATAATCTGGCTTAAATTACCTTAAAAAGGGATAATCTCAAGCTGCAGGCCTCCATCCGTGACTCAGTTTCCCCTCGCACCCCCGGCAAAATCCCGCTGCCACGGAGGGAGGGATCCGGAGCTGTGCGCTTGGCTGCCCTTGCAAAATGGGGAGAAATCCAGTGGGATTGGGGACGGTGGGAGCCCTGCGGCGTCTCTTTTTGCGCGCTCATGGAGCGTATCCTCGTAGATGTCCTCAGTCCTGGCCCCCGAGATGTTGCCACCTCTGTCATCGTTAAAGCAAAGCTCGTTAGACGCGGCAGGGGCTTTTCTAGGGGCGTCCTGCTAAATGGGAGCCACTCCGCGAGCTGCTGCAGGGATTTTGCGGGACGAGGGAATGACGGGGATGAAATCGCCCGAATTTGGGTCTTTTTTGGGCTTGGTGGCACCGGTGACAAATCACCGTGGGTCGGGCTGGCTCCTGATCCACGTTGCCACGTTATCCAGCTCCCCACCCACCCTGGAACCTCGCCAAGGGGTGGCTTTCACCCCAAAAACGTGCTCATCCTCGCTGCGGGAGCATGAGAGGTGGTGGATGAAGGCTGACCGACTCTCCAAACCCGCTTCCCTCCTCCGAAAGTCCCGAATCTCCTTTCGGAGGGAATGGGAGCGGGGAAGAGGGAGCAGGGAAGAGGGCAAAGGTGGTTTTTTTTCTGTGCTGGGAAGAGCAAAGTCTGCGCGGCGCTTAAATAATCAAACCGCCGCGGAGCGGATGGAGATAAGGAGGAAGTGGCTGGAAAAGCACCGGTGGTACGGTAGAAATCGGTAAATCCCGGCAGCGGATGGATGTTGTGGTCTGGGGATGCCTGAACGGGATCTGCAGCACGTGGCTGGGTGCTGGGCTCGGGTTCCTCTTCGTGCTGGATCGAGCCCTTCGGATGTTGGGCGCTGGAAAAGCTGGATTTAAGCTGTACGGCATGGTTTTTCCCGGTTTGTGCAAGAAGGATTTGGAGACGGAGACGTGCCGGGTAGTTCGTGGGTGCAGGTTGTTGCAAAGGGCTGTGTGTGCTGCTAAAATTGGGTGGCAGGCATCAAATATCGCTGCAAATAGCAAATGTTTGCTGGGTGCTTTGCACGGCCCCGAATCGGGGCGTCGGGTTTGGGACGGAGCTTGGGGACGGCCCGCGAATCGGGGCGTCGGGTTTGGGACGGAGCTTGGGGACGGCCCCAGATTGGGGTGTCGGGTTTTGGATGGAGCCAGCGCACGGCTGAGCTCCCCATTGCGACACGGATCTGCCCGTTAGGGCTTGGCAAAGCTCCTCCAGGACTGCAGAGCTGATCCAAACAGATCCACCGCTAAAAAAAAAAAAAACCACCAACCCAATAATTGCCATTTTTGAGTCACGCGTCGCTATAGCACAGCCGCCCTCCGGAGATCTCGGGGGTACCGTTGAGCGTGGCCAGTCTGGCGATAAATAAAATGACTTGTTGCGTTGATCTGGATGATGTTGAGTCGATGCGCGTGGTCCGGTTGCAGTTTCAAGTTAAAATATTGAAAAGCGTCCGCACCCAGAGCCATACTGGGAGCAGCTGGAGAAAGGGAGATGATTTTAGGATGCGTGGTGTTTTTTGTTTTTTTTTTTAACGCTGGTCACTGGGAGCCTGCGATAGGGACCTCCAGTGGAGCACAAACCAACCCCGTGGGGACGTGGGTTGGCTGGAGATGTGCTAAAGCGGTGGCATTTGGTGGCTGCGGTTCATTGCCGTCCTCCGGGGACGGTAAAGGATCCTGCACGTGCCTGAGATGGAGAACTCACGTCCGGAAATTGCACAAAATAACGGTTTAACATCATTTCACCGCAGCTGAAGGACCATCTCTTGCTTTGCTCTTGGTGGTGTCCTCCTGGCCCTGAGCAGGTCGCTGGTGTCGGGCTTGTTTCGCGTTGGCTGCCAACAGCTACGAGCAAAGAGACGGAGAAGAAAAGCGGCGTTTGGGGCTTCCCCAAAGGCAGCGTCAGTCTCTTAAACAGCCGTTTCTGAAGAGCAATTTCTGTTGTTGCTCAACTGTTGGTTGAGTCTGCTCATCTGTCTTGGTTTGAGCTGCCCCAGCTGGCGGTTGTACAGCCCCGTGTCCAGGGAGACACCAAAAAACCCCTAGAAATTGGTCCTTAAAGTCTTCTGGTAGATGTTCATGTGGTTTACAAGCCCAACCCTTAAACTCTCCCTTAACCAAGTCTTAAATTCTTTGTTACGGAGCGTGTGTGAGGGGCTGGAGATGCTGCCGTCTGCCTCGCCTCTTCCCGATTGTTGTTGTTCCAAAGAGCATCTGGATGACCCTTCTTGGGGGTAGGGACTTGCAGATGAGAGGCAGGAGCAAAGAGCCGGAGCAGTTGGTTTACGGGAGCCTGGGAAATAAAATTAACAGGATTAGGAGATCAAAGTTTACTCAGGCCTTGTAATGCTGGGGTTTGTCCTAGAGCTGGGCTTTGGTGGGGTGGTGAGACCTCATGGCAGTGTCCTGGTTTTAATTGTGAAGCGTTGGAGTGGGCGTTAGGGGTGTTTTGGGGGAAAACGTGTTGTTCTCGCGAGGTGGGTCCCCACGTGAATTGCTCCAGCGTAGCAAATCATGCTTCGGTTTGATCTTGGGTTGGGCAGAGAGCTCCGGGTGCCTCTAAACCGCTTTCTGGCACGGCACAGCTCTCGTGTAGCCTGTCCCAAGGTGTGTTTGCCAACTGCTGGGCCATTTTTTTTTTTTTTTTTTTTACGTCCCGCCTTTGAACTCCATCCAGAAAAGATACGCAAGTCATGAGACCAGACACCCAACGGAGGTGCAGCTCGTGCTAATCTTGCCTTAACTCTTTGGGACAGTCCCCGCTGCCTACATCCAGTGGCCTTTTCTGAGGTTTCTTGCATGGGCGAGGGGCTGAAATCATGGCTGTTTTCCAACATTGCCTCCTTCCTCGCTGGTGTTGGGCAGAGTTTAAGCTGTTGGCTTTCAACCTCTCTTAACCCAGAGGTTGAGCTCACACAGTCCCAGTAACCTTCCTCACTAGTTACCGCTTCGTCAGCCTCTTCGCCTGCGAACGGTGCCAGGAAAGATGTCATGTTGTTGCCTAGCAAATAAATAATTGAATACTTGAGTCCAAGACAACAGGCAGGGCTTAGCTGGAGCTGGGACGTGGAGTACAGTTGGAAACCCTGAAGTTGCATGGAAAAAAACCCCACGCTACGTCTCCTCTAACGCAGGAGTAACAAAGCTCTCGGATGGGAATCTCTTCCCAAAGACTTTTGGGGTTAGTAGCTTTCTACCTGAGCTGTGAGTAAGCGCCAAAATAAGGATTTGATGGCAGCACGAGGGTTGGGTTGAGTGGTTGCTCGTGAGCATGGCGCTGTTCCTATGGGGTGGGAAGGTGGGTCATGACGTGGTCCTCAAACGTGCCACCAAGAGAAGGGGGTGAGCAGTGGTCAAGGTGTTTTCTTGCCGTGGGTGGTCTTTGGTGACCAAACCCATGACCCTGAATGGTCAAGGTCTGCGGCGAGGAGGGTCTGGTGCCCCGTGGTCCTCCTCGGTGCGCTGGGAGAAGGTTTCACACCCGCGCTTGGTAGTGGTTGTCCAAGGCACGGAGCACCTGCCGTGCCCGTCTTTCGGTGTCTATAAATAACCTCCCAAATCCAGCACCCCCCAAGCAGCCTCTCTTCCCTGTGCCGCCGCTCGTGCTAACTGGGCCACGGTTTAAAAATAAGCCCGGGGCAACACTGGGCACGGCCGTGGATTCTCCTGCTGCCTTGCAAAGTAGGACATGGCCCAATCCTCCTTCTCCACTGGGCATTTATGGGGAGGAGAGGTTCTGTACTGGTGCAAGCTTGTTTTTTGGCCATGCAAAGCCAAGTCCTTGGTTGGGGCAAATGGGGTGTAAATGTGTTGTGGTGGCGATGTTGGGTTTTTCGGGGTGGCTTGCTTCTGTCCTACAGCCCAGGCTGCTCTCCTGCTCCACCCAGGCTGCCAGATGTCTGGGAAACCTCAGTAAGTGGCCCAAATCTAATTTTTTTTCCTCAATATCAGGGGGATAAAAGCTATTCGGGAGTGTGTAAGGGATAAGTGGCTGTGGCAATGACCGCTTTTGCAAGAGCAAACTGCTGCTGGGTCAAGCTGGGGATGGAGATACCGTAACCTTCTCCCAACCCCAGCAGAAATGAGCTAATGCTTCGGCACGAGGCCACGTTAATCCTTCTCTGGAGTTTGCTGCTGCTGAGAAAATTCATGTTTGCACTGTGCTTCCTGCAGCACTGTGTCTGGCCAGTACTGTGGTGGATAACAAAAAAAAAAAAAGGGGGGTTTAAGTATGTTAACAGCAAAAGGAGGACTAAAGAAAACGTTGGTCTGTTATTTGATGAGGTTGGTCGCCTCATAAATAGGGATGAAGATAAAGCAGAGAGGTTCCATGCCGCCTTCACCCCTCTCTTTAAGACCAACGGTGGGCCCTGGGACCCCATGGAGTTGGGTGGGAGGACCGCAACTGGGAGAGTGGTAAGCTCCCAGTTGACTTTGAACTCGTATGGGATTTGCTGCAGCAATTGCATGCATGTAAATCTACAGGTCCCGCTGGGATTCATCCCAGGGTACTGGGAGAGTTGGCCGATGTTCTTGTGAGGCCTTTGTTATTTATCGAGGGTTTTGGGACTCTGGAGAGGTCCCGGTCAATTGGAAGCTAGCAAATGTTATTCCATTTTCCAAGAAGGGTAAGAAAGATGACCCTGGTGATTATAGACCTCTCGGTCTCGCTTCGGTGCCTGGTAAAATTATGGAGAAGGTTATTCTGGGAGTTATTGAAAAACACTTGAAAGATGATGCAGTCATCGGTCAAAGCCAACGTGGGTTCCTGAAGGGAAAGTCATGTCTTCCTAACTGAATATCCTTTTGTGTCAGGGTTCCCTGCCTTGTGGACGAAGGGAAGGCAGCGGATGTGGTTTTTGGGGATTTTAGCAAAGCTTTTGATACTGTTTCAGAGTATCCTGGACAAAACGTCCAGCATACAGCTAGACACGGACACAACACGTTGGGTGAACAGTTGGCTGAAGGGTCAGGCTCAAAGAGTTAGGGTCAACAGGGCAACATCTGGCTGGTGGCCAGTCCCTGGTGGTGTTCTCTAGGGGTTTTTCCCTCTTCAGTGTTTTTATCGATGATCTGGACACGGGAGTTGAGTGCACACTCCGTAAGTTTGCTGATGATACTAAATTAGGAGAAGCTGTTGATTCCCTCGAGGGTAGAGAGGCCTCACGGAGAGATCTCGGTAGATCAGAGCGCTGGGTAATCACCAGCCGTATGACATCGGACAAGGACAAATGCCAGATCCTGCACCTGGGATGGTGTCATCTGGGATGTACATATAGATCTGGGGGCAAGAGGCTGGAGTGCAGCCCTGCAGAGGGGGATCTGGGGACTTTGGGTGACGGGAAGCCCAATGGGAGTCAACCAGGTGCCCTCATGGCCAAAAGGGCCACCCGTATCCTGGGGTACATTAGGCACAGTAGAGCGAACCGGTCGAAAGCCGTGGTTGTCCCATGTCTTGGTGTGACCTCACCCTTGAGTCCTGTGGGCACTTTGGAGCTCCACAGTCTAAGAAGAACATAAAAATATTAGAACGTGTCCAAAGGAGGGCAACAGAGATGGTGAAAGGGGTAGAGGGCTTGTGAGGAGCGGCTGAGGATATCAGAGTTGGGCAGCCTGGACAAGAGAAGACCAAGGGGTGACCTCATTGATGTCTACAACTTCCTCGTGATGGGGAACGGAGAGGGAGGTGCTGATCTCTTCTCTCAGGTGTTTGGTGATAGGACACGAGGGAACGGCTTAAAGTTGTGTCAGGGGAAGTTCGGATTGGCCATTAGGAAAGAGTTCTTTATGGAGAGGGTGGTCAAGCACTGGGACGAGCTCCCCAGGGATGAGCTCGTGGCCCCAAGCCGGTTGGTGTTGAAGAAGAGTTTGAAGAACGCTCTTCGATATAGGGTTTAACTTTTAGGTTGCCCTGTGTGGAGTCAGGAGTTGGGCTTGATGATCCATGATCCTCGTGGGTCTCTTCCAACTCAGGAGATTCTATGTCCTTGTGTCATTGGGACACACTGGTTTCAACCCAGCTGGTGCTTTGTGGTTTTGGGGGAACCTAGTTGGTTTTAAGACATGGAGTTCTTGCCGCGGAAGCACGGTGTCCTTGTCGTAGGAGAGCTGATGGCACTTACCCCACTTGGATTTGTCTCTAGGGTGCAACGTGGAGCTGAGCAGCTGCTTCCCTTCCTCCCCGGTGGCACCATGTCTGGTTTGTCCTTCTTGTAACCGTGTTACCTGGTGTGTTACTATAGTTTTGGGCTGTCTGCGTGGTCGAAATCCTTCCTTTTCTTGCTGTCTCCCAAAAATGTGTGTATCTGTAGGATGAGACTTCTGGGGCTTGGCCATCAAAGAGTCCAAGTTGTAGAAAAAAAGGATTAGTTTAAGGATGGAGGAGCTGGGGAACGTGTTTCTCCCCAGTTTGTACCAGCTAGTCCCTGAAGAGATGTCCAAGCACAGCCTTAACGCGAAGCCCTGGGTAGGGGCTGCAAATATTCTCAATTTATCTCTATTTTCCAGCAAGTGTTGTTGGTGGCCAGTCCCTTCTAGCTCACCCTGGGGCCAAAGTCCTACTTCTCCACCCTGGGGTGTTTAGGAGCCTCCCAGCCCTCCTCCGTGTAGGATGGTTGAGTGGAGGAAGGATCTCAGCAGCTTTTTGGGCTCCATCTCATCATGGTTGTTGCTGGAGCCCGATGTATTCCTGCCAGCCCCGACGTGGGGGGTGAGATGCTGCCAGATGAAGCCATCCAGCGATTCTCCATCGCCGCAATAACACCAGCGCTTGGCCCCGACGCCGTGCCAAGGTGGCCCCGAGAGCCCGCGCTCATGCCAAGGACCGAATCCAACCTCTTGGCTCGGTTCGGGGAAGCAGCCGCGCTCGGCAAGGCTCGCCCATCAACGTCGCGTGCTCTCCGGAGCGCTCCGACACGTACACCCCGCGTTCCCAAGTCTTGGCGGCGGATGGTGGGTTTCTGTAATTGGAAAGGACAGCTCGTTGCAGGCCAACAGCAACGAACAGCAAGAAGAAGATCCCTCAGGAGTCTTCTCCATGGCCTTATAGCATCCAAAACAGCCTTTGGGGACCTTCTCACCTGCTAATATTATAGGTATAAAAGAGCTGAGCCTCGTGGCTTCCCAGTGCTCCCCTCTCGTTGCTTTTTAGGTGATTAAAACCCCGTTTCAATGATGGTGAAGCCAAAACCTGCCGGCAGACGGAGGAAAAAGTTGACGGGGGTGAAAGATGTGGAGTCAGAGGGACCCGGAGCGAAAAGGGGCCGGCGATGTGAATCGCCTGCATTCATCGCCGATAAAAACACTACCACTTTTATGGGAGCAGCCGAGATCTGCTGGAAATTTAATAGAGAGGGATCCAAACAAGATGAGTTTGCAACAGAGTCTGGATGCCTTTCAAGCAGCTTGGATAGAAACTGTTCTTTCATTAGATGCTGGATGTGTCCTCTGCTGACGAGGAAAGTTTTCTGCCGCCCGTCGCATAAATCTTGCTTAAAGCTGGATGGAGCAGAGCAGGATCTAGAGGATGAATTTGCTTGGAGGCCTGATAACTCTTTAAGGGAAATGGAAAAAAAAAAAAAAAAATATGAAAGGTTTCAAGGCTTGGAATCGCCTCTGAAAAGGCTCAATTTGGGCTCTTAGCTGCGGGTGAAAGACTTGAATGGAGGGCTGGCACCCTCGGGCAGTGCTCTTTCTCACTCGCCTTTTGTTTTTAAAAGGCTCGGTAATGGGGGAAATGCAGAATTGGAAGCAGCATGGGTAGAAAATCCCCTGTTTAAACAGGTATTTGCACCCTGATTTGCAGAGGGAGGTTTTCCACTGCATGGGTTCGGCAGCTGCAAAACCCGGTGCAGACGCTGGATGCAGGACCCACCACGGGCAGCGTCTCTTGGAGAGGGGACCGCGATGCTCAGGGCAATCCCCATCCCACCAGATTTGAGGGTACGGCTGGGGAGCCCCGAGGGTTTTAAGCGGTAAAGGAACGGCCAAGTTTTACGGAGCATCCTCAGCCGGTCCGTCGGCTCGCTTGAAAATACTTTGGGAGACGGCTTGGTGCCGTGCCGGCGCGCTCAGGGATGTACGAGGCAAGGGTGGTTAAGGAGAGCTTGGGAAAAAGAAGTCTTTTGGGGGGGGTTGGGAAGTCTTTTGGGGGGGGTTGGGAAGTCTTTTGGAGGGGTTGGGAAGTCTTTTGGGGGGGGTTGGGAAGTCTTTTGGAGGGGTTGGGAAGTCTTTTGGAGGGGTTGGGAAGTCTTTTGGGGGGGTTGGGAAGTCTTTTTAGAGGATGGACATAGAGCAAATGCCTTCCCTGCCCGAAGCAGGCGCTGAGCATTTAGGAGCTGGCGTCGCCTCTCCAACCCATTCAAACCTCAGCGCTGTTTTCTGAAGCACGTGAAGGTTTTACCGGAGGTTTTTTTTTGGGCTCAAAGCAGGAGGTTTTGGGTTTGAGATTGCCATCCCGGGGCCAAACGGGGTTGATGCTGTGAGCCGAGCATCTTCGGTGCAAGCGATGCTGAGAGGTGGCAGCGCGGTCCAAGCGCGGCAGAGGAAGGAGCAGCATCGTCCTCCCGACCTGCTGCAGGTCGTAGCATCAGCCCCAGGTTTGGGGCACAGTTTACCCTTGCCCCATGGTCTCATCCTGGTTCTGCGGGAGACTCGGAAACACCACCAGACCCCAAAATCATGCAAATATTTGTGAGTATCCTGGGATGCCTGTATTGCTCCGGAGCCTTGGAGCAAGCTCTGGAGCCTGGGAGCAAGCCCTCAACCCTGCCTATCGGGCTCATACCACCAGCTTTTGCCTTTTTCTTGGAGGAAAGGCAGCTCAAAGCTTTGCCTGAAGCTTTTCGGATGGGTCTGGGCTCTGCATCCCCCCACGCTGGGGTTGGGAGCAGGGCACGGCTCCGGTGCATCCCCCCGGGTTCTGCAAATACCCTGAGAGCTGAGAAAAACCCAAGTATAACTCGTGTCCTCTGGCCGGGGAGCACGGGGAGGCTGGAAATAAGAGCAAAGCTCCTCGCTGGGAAAGTGTCGGGTTCCCTCTCGGCCGTGCCAAGCTAAACAAGCCACGCTGTTCGGCTGCTCGCGGCAGAAGAGCTGGTTTTCCCTGTGGTAGCCCTTCCTCGCACCTCTTTCAGTTTCGGTTAATCTCACTCATACGCCAGCGATGAAACCCCGCACGGGGTCTCAGCATGGACTCCTCGACCCGTCGTACGCGGAGTTTCGGGGAGAAAGGAGGGGGGGGGTTTCCGCCTTGTTAGATTTGCCGGAGGTTTTCCAGCGGGGAGCGGATGCCTGTGGAGCGAGTTCAAGCTGCTGACAACGGGCTGGCTTTTCTCCGCTGCCTTGCGAAGTCATCCGTGAACTGCAGGTTGCAAACCACAGCTAGCTAGAGATATATTTTTTTTTTTTCTTCTATTTTTTGGTGTTTTGCTTTTTTCCCGCCCCCCCCCAACCACACCGTTGGTGACTCACAGCTCCCATGTGATCACCGAGTGCAGCAGGTCATCATCCGTCATCCAGCTAACGAGCTTCCCATCCCGTTGCTGTCGATCATCCCCGTTTCTCTTCCGATTCCTGGGATTACCCCTGGCTTTTTCGGCACAATATCCCCATCCTTTTCTCTCGGGGTGCTGCTGCCCGGCTCTCCTCCACATCAGGGACCTTTCTAATGGGTCAGGAGCAGGTATGGGACATCACCGGCGGCTGCTCGGGCTCTCCAGGAGACTCTTTAGTGCTTCCTTCTCGGTTGAGTCTTTGCCCCCATAGATGTTTTTTCCAGCAGCCTTCGTGATCTTCTGTAGATCTTCCTCTGCATTCATGCATCCCGCTGGGTTTTACGCTGCTGTGATGCTTCTCCTTCTCTACCTTGAGTAGCTTGGTCCCGCTTGGTCTCCAAAGCCCTCACGAGCCCTCACCGTTGGGTTGCGGTGGGCAAAACCACGGTGGAGACCCTCCCCGAGGTCCCCAGGCTGCTGCGGGGACGTCTCCTGGCTCCGTCGGTTGTGGAAGGGTGCGGCCCTTCCTCCGGGCAGACGGCTCGTCCTCTCCTGGCTCTGCTCTTTGGCTCGCAGACCCGCAGGTTGGCCTCTTTCTTGGAAAACAAACCGCGTGTCGCTGTGCAGCTGTTTCTGAGAAGATGACGGCGCCCAAATGGTCAAGGTTTGGGAGATAAAAATTTCACATCTTCTGGCCACCCCTGGGTGGCCCTGGCAAGTCCTACAAGGGCTGGAGGGACTGCGCTGCCCCGGGAGAGCCAAAGGGAAGGGTTCAAAGCTGCGGTGTGGCTCCCATCCAGACATTTAACGTCTGCTTTCCACTCCAGTGGGACTTCTCCAGCGCTTGGTGACCGGTGAGATGAGGCACCTCATCCCTGGCTTCATCTTTTTCCTCCTCGATCGGAGCTCAACAGCCAGACGGGGACCCTGGTGGAGCGGCTTAGGTGGGCGAGTGAGTCACCCCGTGTTGCTCTTCTCTCCGATGGAGATGTGCCGGCGCTCATGGTGGACGGGTGCCTGAAGCTGCCGGCTCCCCTGCACACCCCCGTTGAGGTCCTGCTGCTCCGGCTCAGGCGTAACGCGGCACTTGCCAGCCCCGCGCCGGTACAGCGTCTCCGCTTAAGCCTCGGTAGAGTCCTTCATCCAGATGTTTATGCGAAGTCTGTGAAATCGTGGCAAGCTCTCGCTGACCATAAACATCCCGGGGAGCGGGGCCAACATCTCGAGATGTGTCATGCTTCCTACGGCTCTGTCTTCCAGAAGCACGCAAGGCTTCCTGAGCTCTGCTGACTCGGGCAGCTTGAACGCGAGCCCATGCGCACGAGCCAACAGGCGCTGGCTTAGTTTAGTTCAGGTTTTTTTTTTTCTCCAGTGTGAGCAGTTTGCTTAAACCCAGCTGTCCCCGGGGGACCCCTGCGCTTGGGTGCCGTCTTGGGATTCGACAGCGGCGATGGATGGGTGATTCTTTATTTCGGAGCCGAACACGAGGATCTCTTGGGTGATTCTTTCTTTCCCCCGAGCCAAAACACAAGGATCTCTTGGAGGACGATGAGCTCGTTGTGGTGTGTTTCAGCAGGAAGGTTGTTGCTCTTATCGGTGATCCACGCTGGGAGAGAAATGCTTGACTTGAGTGTAAGTGGCCGATTGGTGCCAAACTGGTGCCAAATCGCCGAGCTTTGCGTCGGAGGAGCGACAAACGCGGCCGCAGAGCACACAGCGAAGATGTTGCATCCCATGAAACATCTGCTTGGCACCCAGGGACGGCACGCGGAACAACCCAGGGCTTGCTTGATAACGCAGAGGTCCCATCCGGAGAGGTTCGAGCGGCTTTTTGTATGGATGCAACACGCACTGATCTGTCCGGACCGGCAAGAACGAACTCCGGAGCTGCTGGAAGGAGCGTGCCCAGGCACAGCCAAGCCAAGAGACAGCCAGGGTGCCGGGTCCGCGTTTCGAGGGGAAGAGTTAAGCTTGGGCGTGACAGCGATGGCAGGGAAATCCTGCACGGGGAGAGGTGAACGAGGGATAACCAGGGCTGGTGGCATTGGGAAACAACATGTGGAAAATGGGTGCTGGTGGCGTCGGAGCCGTTCGGCGTTTTTCCGGGTCCGCAATGCATCGCTCGGCCTTGCCGCCCAAGCGGGATGCTGGAAGGGGGCTGGGGGGGGTCGTGCGTGCTTTGCTCTGAGCGGCCGGTTCACTGGGACGAGCTGGAGCTCGCTGGGATGCCGAGTCAGCACATCCAGCGCCCTCCCCTTGCAGCCGTGCCGTTCCCCACCTCCATCTGCTGCAGAGACCACTTCCTGAGCAGGCGTTGCCTTTCTAACTGCTCGAGGGAGAACCGGTTGCGATAGCGGGGACAGGATAACCCCGGACCGCTGCTGGCGACGGAGGCGAGAGGGACCCGCACGCCCCCGAGCGCGTGGTAGGACGCAGGGCCACGCGCCCACGGTCTCCCATGGGGTTTTGGGATCTGCGGTGTCCGGGCAGGGTGAAAACAAATCCTATTTTGCATCTAGAAACCAAAGGGGGGACCCTGTAGATGGGATCGACTCGGCGCAGGGTTGCGATCCTCCTCCTGTGCGTGGAAACCCACAGGCTCGATTTTAGGGGAAGTGGGAGCCGGAGGGGGAGACCGGTGCTTGTCCCAAAGCCCATCCATCGGGAAGGATGGGCGCTCGCAGGTTGCTTCAAGGTTTCCTTGTGGCCGTTGAGACCCGCAGCCATCACCGTGTGCTGCTGGTGGATGGGGAACGCGGGGCGGCTTTGGCCTGGAGCCAACGTGGCCTCCATGGTCTTCTCCCATGGGAAGCGTCTGTGTGTTCATCCTTGCTCCGTGGCTCACGGTTGTCTTAAAATTTTCTAGTAATGCTGATATTGGAGCGTTGCTGGTTTTGGTAGTGCCTGGAGGTCCTTGTCCTTGCTCTGGAGTTCCCGGTGGTGTGGTTTCTCTTGCCAAGAGCTTTCTGGACTTGGTGGGACCAGGATGTTGTATCTGTCCTCCACGTTGTCCTGGTGTCTCCCCATAGCCTTGAGTTTCCCGTGGGGCAGCAAGGAGAGCCGGTCCCTGACCCATCTGTCACCCAGCCCCTCCAGCCCCCCAACCCCTTCCCGCGCTGCCGTTTCAGCTGATGTTCCCATGCTCATGGGGCTTCCCAAGCCCCAAACGGGGCAATCGCTTAAGGGATGGAAATAGGATTTGATTTTTCTTTTCCCCCCTTCCCCATGATTTGGGGGCATGGGCCAATGGCTCGCTGAAGCGAAAGGCAGGAGGTTTTGGCTCCTTCCGCACCAAAATGGCTTTACCTTCTGCCCAAGCAAGGCTTTGGGAGGTCTCTGAGCCCCCACCGAAGGCTGCTACCTCTTGAAGTTCAGTTGTTGGGGGACGGTTTAGTTGTTCGTGCCTGGATTAATAACAGGCAGAGAGCAGCAAACGCGAAGCCTTTATGAAGCTCGGAAGAAAATATTTGGGGTGTTTCTTGTTTAGCCTCAACATCTTTTTGGGTAGAAAGGGGGATTTGGGTTGGAGGGCTAATGCCAAAGCAAGAGCAGGTTGTCCAGCTTGGAAGGTCTCCAAGGATGGAGGTGCCACGGTGTCTCTGGGGGGCCACCCTCCGTCCCCGTGTACAAAACGAACCCAAGGAGACTGAAGGATGGGAATTGGGCCGATCCTCGTCCTCCCAAATGCCTTTTGGATGTCTTGCGCCCGGCCTGGCTCGGTGGAGAGATCCCGCGTGAGTCACTGCGTTGAGATAAGCGTCAAGTCGTGGAGGAGAATAGCTCTGACCTGCTCCTCTGGCAGCCGGCTCTGTCCCTCCCCGGAGATATTTGCAGCCCTTGCTTTTTGATCCTGATCCCATCTTTCCCAGTAATTCTCTACTTTAGACGCACTGAAATGGCTCAAAAAAAGAGCTGAGCCGGTGGAAGGGATGGCCAGGATGCGTGGTGCCGACAGGATGGATGGGACCACGGCTGCCGGCACTTGGCGCACCGTTTTTGGAGCTGGTCTAAATTCATGCTGCCTGTACCCTGCCTGCACAGCCCTGCCTCCTCTTTTTGGGTCATCTCCAGCATTGCTAAGCAGCTTGGGGAGCCAGAGGGACCACGTATGGATGGCTCCGCTCCTACCGGGATTACCACAGCTCGGTGCGGCCTCGGTGAGTCGATGGGCGAATAATTTTGACAGAAGATAGCACTGGTGCAATGAAAAACGTGGGATCCTTTGGCTGGGGAGCAGCGAGCTGCGTCCATTCAGGATGCTCTTACCCCTACGTTGGGTTTTTCACCTCGGTACGAGGCCGGACATCGTTCTTTCATCGGCAGAGTTTGCTTCACCCCCGCCTCGCAGCAATGATACAGAGTCCTCCAAGCTCCCCGAGTCCAGCCGCTGCCCCGAGCTGAGCAAAGTCCCAACCCAGGCAGCTCCTCCCAGGCCAGAGCACGGGTTAAAACACGAGCAGCTCCAACCGGTGGGTTATTCATCCTGCTGCGACGAGCTGATCCCCTTGCACGTGAGCCTGCAGCGTTCATCTCCTGGGACTAGAGCAGACACGTCGGGGATGTAAGGATTTATCCGCTCCGCTCTTCGCGGACTGCCGTTGCTTGGACCCTTTGCGGTGTCTTTTCCTGCCTGTGCAAAGTCCAGCAGTAGAAATATCAGCACCTGGATGCTGGTTGCACAACCCTGGGCATTTCCAGCCCTTAAATACACAAACTTCCAGCGCCCTGCACCTGCGGAGGGGTGAAGGGACCCACGCCGCTCCCAGGAAGCCCAAGCAGAAGCGAACGCGGAGCTGTCGGTGTCGCGTGAAGGCAACGGCACCTTCCCCAGCTCCGTCAGCAGCCGGCTAAGCCCAAGTCAGATGAGACGCGATGTGCTGCCAGCACGCTGTGCTTTGAAGAGCTCGTGTCCTCAAGGTCATCTGCCCGCAGGCTTAGGAGCGTCCTTAAATACTGCCCTGAACCGCCACACAGCGCAAAGGAGAAAGAAATGTCTCTCGTTTCTTCGGCAAACGGCCGAGAGCTTTCATCGGAGCAGGATCCGGAGCTACGTGCAGGAAAACTAAACCCAAACGTGCCCATTTTCAGGAGGAAACGTGAAGTTCGTGTCTCCAGCCAAGGCCTCCCGCAGCAAAGCCTGTCCTCGCGCCAGCTCGTCTGTATTCAGGAGCACGAGCAAAATCTCCAGCTTGCTTCTGGCAAGCCACAGCAAAGGGTTGGAGAACACAATCGTCTCGTCTGGCTCTGGCGAGAGCATTTCGACGCTCGCGTGAGACTGTGGGCGAAATGATTTCGGCTGTGGCGAGCACGGAGCGATGCCGGGCTCTTGGGATGGAGGAGTAGTGTCTACCCAGGGATTTCGGGCAGGAATACCGTCGAAGAGCTTGAATCTGGCGTGAGTGGTCACCCGAACAGCTCCAGGCTGAGCCCGACGCGTGCAGAGCACCCAGGTTGCTCGTCCAGGTGCTTTTGGTGGCCGGGGGGATGCCGGGGTGCAGGCGGTCATCTTCTCTTGGGTGAGGGAAAAGCTCTGCTGTGGAGCATCTCATGGTGCTCACGCAAAGCCCTTGCCTTCGCGTGGGAGCTGTTGGTCCTATTTAGAGTGGGTTGGAGAAGAAAGAGCTGCCTGTTGCACCCTTTTTTTGCAAGATCTCCATGTTTTGCTTCTCCTGTCACCCACTTTCATCCCGGAGCCACGTGCTCACGCGCGGGGATGTCAGGATTGCTGAGCAAAAGTACCGACGGCGCCTTTGCCCACCGAACGCCACTGTTTGCACTGCAAACACAAGGCCAGCTTGGGTTGGACCTGCCATGGCTCTGCCAGCATGGATGAGGCCTTGGAGAGGTCTTCTTGCATGGCAGTTTTGGGCTGGAAGAGCCAAGTTTGGGGCTGTGGGATGGATTTGGAGATGGGCTGGGATGTGGGAAATGAAGCTCCTGCTTCCCTGCGTTTCCAGCGAGCTTTTGGGGAGCTAAATATCTCCTGTGGTGTTGAGGGCTGGAAAACCCACCCCATCTCTTGGCCACCATGTAGCCCCGGATGACTGAACCTTTCCAGTGTTGGATTCCTCATTCCACTGGTAACAAACCCAAATCTGCGCCATCTGATGTGGCAGAAATCCCCGTGGCTGGGTTGGGTGGTAGCCCGTCGGTAAAAACCCAGCCGCTCGGCTCCGGCACCACCACAGCATGGGGACACGGTGCTTTCCCCCCGCTGTTGAGCAGTAATCCTGCTGTGCGGGTCTATCTGCTGGGGGTTTTGGCACCACCGGTTGCTCTCGTGCTTTTTGGACCGCGAAAGGCGACGTGTCAGGCCAAAATATTTTTTCCCCAGGTTATTTACAATATGCAGAAGCTGTATCAGCTGCTGGTGCCAACAAGTGATTCTTCTGGTACCTTTTGCTCTTAAATTAAACACCTGAGATTAAAGTGTGAGCCTTAAGTAGGAGCTAGTCTTTAATTCCAGAGCTAAATCATGCCTTGCGACATCTTGCGTTACTCGGAAGATGATGCAATAACTCACCCCTTGCCTAATACCATTGCTCAAATGACAAGGTCCCTCAGCCTGGCTGTAGGGGAGCTAAAATATCTCTTTGTGCCTCTTTTTTTTCAGTTTGTTTAGATAGGCTGGAAAAAACCAAAGCCTGGGAGAGCTTGTGTAGGCTGAGCGAAGGCTTTTTGGAGGTGATCGGCTGGTTTTGAGGGTTTTTGGAAGCCCTCAGACTGCTCCGAAAAGTGATATTGCAAATTCCTATCCAATTTGCTCAATTTTTCATTTTTGATGAGTCCGGTTCTGGTCTAAACCAAGTCGTCACCCTCTGGAGGAGCCTCTTTTTTCCTCCCTTGACTGGAGACCGCTTCATCCCATCCTCAGACCGATGTCCTTTGGAAGTGCCGGTCCTTCTGCGGTGGGAATGCAGCTGGTCTGGGAGCTGCTGGAGGATCCGGAGTCAGAGCCGAGTCTCCCTCCTCACCTTGTATCGCTGAGATATGAGGTGCAGAAGGCACGAGGAAGTCAGGCAGGCGTCCTTCCTCCCGTCCTGGGGGACTGTCTGGAAGGGAAACCTGTTGTATTCAGGGGATGGAGCCTTACACAGTTTGAAGTTTGGGAAATAATAGTATTTTAAGAGTTTTCTTCAAATCTTCACTCCTTTATGCTCTTTTAGACTGTCAGTAGACACCTCTTGGGAGCTGGGTAGAAAACTTTCAGGAGAACATAGTTTCTTGGCTGAACTCTTCAGAAGAGAGATCCTCTCCCTGTTTCAATGTGGTCTAGGGTCTTGATGGAAACCACCATCCAAAAGACCTCTCTGCTTCAGACTCTTGAACTTCTTTGGGCTTTTAATCCTAAAATCACAGAATAATTGAGGTTGGACAGACCCTCCAGAGGTCTTCATCCCATCCCTGTGCTCAAAGCACAGCCAACTTCAAAGTTAGGTTGCGCAAGCCCCATCCAGTTGAGTTTTGAGCAACTCCAGGGATGGAGATCCTCCACACCTCTGGCCTGTCCCAGGGTTGTCCCACTCCCACAGGGAAGAGTTTCCCATGTTGTGACTTCCTTGTCCTCTTGTTGCGCGTGTCCAGGAGGAGTTTGGCTCCATCTTCTCTACGCCCTCCAATTAGTGGCTGTAGGCTGCACCTGCATGCTCTCATCTTGAAGCGGAACAAGCCTGACTCCCGCAGCCTGTCTTCATTCATCACGTCCTCCAGTCCCCGATGGCTGGGGACCTTCACTGGGCTGGCTTTGTTGGATGTTGCATCTATCAACATCTCCGTGACCTCCTGACGTAGCGGGGCAACCTTGCTAATTGTTACGGCTACCATTTGGTGCGTTGGTAGTCTTAAAAATAGGTGTTGAGTAGCTCCGGTACCAAATAAACCGGACCTTTTGTGTAGGAAGCATCTGCCATACGATGAGCGGTGATGTGGAACAGCACCTCAAGGTGCATCCTGGTGTTTTCTGGGGTGGTGGAGAAGGTTTAGGCAAAATTTTTGCACCTCGATATGCTATCGTGCCTCTTGAGCGTGCCGTTAACCTCTGCTTATCAACCCTGACCGTGATGGCCTCGATGAGCCAGGGCTCTTTCGGCTTTTCTGGAGATGTTGGTATCTGATAATTCATGATCTTTGAAACGTGTTCTGTAATTAACCATCACCGAATTTGTCTAGAGCTGGGTCTGCTGCATCTAGGAGAGCTCCTGGTCTCCGTGTAACTGCTCCCGTGCTGGGAAACTCATGGGTTTTCCCTTATCTTGGGCTTTTTGTGTGTGTTTTGGCCACAGGCTCATGCGATGGCTTGATTTTGAAAGCGTCCTGATGTCTGGCCGGGTTGCTTTAACTCTTGGGATAGAGGAAAAACAGAGAGGAGAGACCCGTGGCCCCGATACGAGGGTGTTTGACCTCTTGGAGGAGAGACCGTGAGCTCAAAAATGAATGCTGATTCGCCGTGCTCTCTCGGGAGAAGCTGCAGCCACGCTCCTGTGGTTAGAGCAGCAGCTCTTGCTGGATTACCATAGAGGGTAAATTTGAGCCTCCTAAGTCCAAGACATTAAACTCCCTCATCTCTCGCTGTTTCCAAGAAACCAGGATTTGCAGGGAGTGCAGTTACGTGCTCATCAGGAGAAAGATAAATCACCGCATGTTTTCCTCTAAAGGAGACGGTTTCTAAAAATAGGAGCCGTGCTGGAGCTCCGGAGAACAAAAGAGTCCCTGGAAGGCTCCTGCCACCGTCCTTTCTCGGTGATCGGTGCTCTCTGTCCCTCTTCATCCACGCGCTGGGGATTTATGGAAGCGTTTAAAATCTGCCGATATGGGAGGGTTGGGTTTTTTTCCTGTCCTTTTTCCCCGGCATTCCCGCCCTGGCCGGCTGGTGACTCAGGCTTTCCTGAATGAACGCTGCTGGTCTCCCGTGACCTCGACAGCTTGGCCCTGGATCCTGCCGGCCTTTTCCGAAATGATTTTGAAGCCAAAAGGACTTGATCTGGGAGCCAGAGAGCTGCCGTCTCTCCAGGACGGGCTCTGATAGTGCCGATGCCTGATAAACCCCGGCAATGTGTGCGGTCCCAGCTCTGCATCTAGATGAAAGAGCTCCAACTCCGTCATCTCCGGATGAGACCTACACGTTGGAGACGCTCAGCCTTAAAAGTCTCGTGTCTAAGGTGGCTCACCTAAGGTGTTAGAAGGATGGGCAGCCGCCCCTGGCTTTTCACATCCTTCCTCTGCTTTTGGGGCAGGTCCTGCCCTGCCTTCCCCCTCTCCATAACCAGTGTGGTGTCCCGAATACCACGTTCCTCCTGGTTTTACGACATGTAACCAGTAATCCTTAGAAGAAATGCAAATTGTGAGCTGCTGCATCCATTCCGGAGGGGACGGAGGTCGGTTTGGGCTGAGCCCGCAGACCGTTGCAGCAAAACCCATCTCCTTGGCCGTGTGTTTCCAAAATGCTCCCTGTTTCCTTCCCAGGACGTGCAGCTTGATCCTGCTCTCTCTCATCTTTGCGTTCAATGTTAAAGGCTCTCTGGGTCGTTGGACGGTGCGTGGTGGAGGCTGAGCTGCTCCTTGCGCGTCCCTTTTCTCCATGAGCCCCAGGCGTGGTCTGTGCTGGGTCTGCACCCTCCATCAAGCTGTGGACACCTCCTTCTTGTGGCCTCCTGGTTATTTCCACCGCGCCGGTGAGCTCCAGGCAACTCTGGGGCTGCTGGGCATCCCACGACCCAAGATGACGATGATGGGAGCAGGGATGCGGGACAATTCCTTGTCCTAGCAGAAAGCTTGCTTGCCTGGAGCTGGGCTGCCCCTGAACCAAGATGACGATGATGATGGGAGCAGGGACGAGGAACAGTTCCTTGTCCCAGCAGCAGCCTTGCTCGCCTGGGGCCGGGCTGCTGGGCTGCCCATGACCCATGATGATGATGATGATGATGATGATGAGAGCAGGGACGCAGGATAGTTCCTTGTCCTGGCAGCAACCTTGCTTGCCCGGGGCTGGTTCGCAGCAGGAAACAACGTGGCTTCACCCAGCTATGCCTCAGCTTCCCCAAGCTCCCAGCGTGGAATAACAAGTGAGTCCTGCTTTCCATACAGCTGGGACAGGCAACGCGTGGCCGGACCAGGATGGGGGGGATCCAGCACGAGGAGCAAGACCCCCGTGTCCTGCCCTGAGCTCAGCCCCGGCTGACGGAGCCTCAGGGCCAGGTCGGTTCGATCCAGACGTCTTCGTCGGACACAGCCGAAGGCTTTCCTCCTGTTGAGAAGGGACGTGTCTGGGTCTGATAGATCTCAGCAGACTCTGCAGATCTTCAGGAGGCGTTTGCCTGCCCGTCATCGCTGCCTGAAATCCTGCCTTGCATCTTCGCACGAGCAGACTTGGAAGTGATTTAGCCCAGGAGCCATCCCGGGGGTTTGGCCAACACCGGAGCGAAGCAGAGCTCCTCCAAGCCCCAGATGATGCCCAGGCACCTGGAGAAGCCCTCCATGCTGGTCCAAGGGCAGGGGTGCACGCCGGCACCGGCGAGGCTCATGAGCCCCATCCGTAGAGCCGGTGGAACCAGTCTTCTTCGTAGGGTGGACCAAGGCAACCCTTGTCCAGCCGCGCGGCCACGGCTCCGTGCCGGCTACCTCTCCGGCGAGCAGGGGTGGCGGGAGCGCAGCCAGCGGCACGTGCATCTTCCCGTTAAACTGCTTAGTTGCAGGAACGATTATAAATCAAATAGTTGCACGTGGGATTAAACCCTCTTAAGTGTGGCTCGGAAATCCTCTCATAATCCGGAACCGGCTGTAAGAGGGAAGGACAGGCAGCAGGAGCAGAGGGGGTTTATCTGCTGGGAAAGCTTTTTTAACACACACACACACACAAAAAATCACTTTATTGCAAATTGCGTTGAAGAAGCCTCACTTGGACACTGACCTTGGAGCTTTCCTCTCTATTGCAGATGAGCCTGATCCTGCCCTCTCCGGTGCCGTCCCAGCCACAGCTCACAGGACCGAACTCGGGTAAGTTCCCAAGGGATGTCACGGAGTAGGGAGCGCCCAGGAGCCCGTCTCCCCGTGCTAATGGTATTCCAGTTACACAAAGCCCCAAAATATCTCCCTGGCTGTCCCCGAAGAGGGTTGTCCCACCACCGAGGACGTCAGCAGGTCCCTTCGGAGCCAGCCAGCGCAGTCCCCTCGCTGCAGAGCAGTGTTGGCTGCTCTAATTCATCTCGTTTGTCCTCCTTCCCAACAAACCACCCTGCTTCTGCTTGCCCTAAATCACCCCTCGGAGCCATCCCGCTTCCCCTCAGAGCCATCCCGCTTCCCCGTGGTGCTACTGGGGCTGCCCCTGCTGCAAGGGAGAGAGAGATGCTGGGAGGTGGATGCTTGATGTGGTTGCATTGGGTGTCCCGAAGCTGCTAAGGGGTGTCCCAAATAGCTCTGAGCACCCTGGAAAAGGCAGATTTTTGGGGTGCCAGCCCAAGGCTCATGCACGGCAAGGGTCCTGGTCCCTCGTGGCACCGGGGACCCGCGCCTGGCTCAGAATCACTCTCCGGCTTAGCCTGTTCAGCAACGCGACCAATGCCCAGCACGTTTTAATGGGCTTATTTTAGTATCTGCTGTTGACTGATCCTTCCTGGGCCAGCGGTTTCCTTAGCGAGTTATTTTTAATAACGTTTGCAGGGTTTACGGTGCATATGGGAATCACATTTCCCTGATATCAAGCCACAGACAATGGTGAGCCCGTCCTCCAGTCCGCAGTCATTTCTCCCAAGTCAAAATAGGGAAAGGTTTGGAGCTGGGAGGGCAAGCGCGATGGGGTGGGAGGATCGGTTTGCCCCTAAACTTGGCTTTTTCCAGGAACAAGCTGGAAATAAATAGATTTAAAAAGAAGGGAGAGAGAGAGGCAGCGTGAGAACCATGTGGAACTGGCAGCCCTGCTGTCTCCGACAAAGGCGCTTTGTTCTCCCGGCAGCACAACTTGACCCATGAGATAGTGTTTTGCTGGCCTTGGAGCAGCTCCTTGCACGAGGTCTTGAGTCACCAGGCTGCTCCGGGTGTTGGGCTCTGCGATCCGGCAGGTTTCTTCCCTAGGGATGGTTTAGCAGGGAGCAGGAGCTGGGATATGGTGGTTTGCACCCAGCTCTTGGCCGTGCATCCGTGCCACGGGTGCTGCGTAGAGGGAGAAGCCGGGCACGAAGGTGGCTGTGGAGGACAGAAGCTGGGTTGCATCCTTAGGGCAGGGATGGGGACGCGGAGGAGTCTTGCCTTGCTCCGCAGCTCAGCGGACGCCCCCAGTCCGCTCGGCCCCGGAGCCGGCATCTGCCAAACCCCCGTGAAGCTGCCATTGGGGCTCCTGGGTCTCTTGGAGCCCAGTTCAGAAGCCGAACTGTGGGGATCTGGTGCCATTTGAGGCTCTGCTTCCCCACCGAGTCTCTCGCCACCCCAGCAGAAGGGCTTGAGGCTCTCGTAGATCCTGTCTCATAACTGTTGGTCCTGTGCAGACATCTCCAATCCCTCGAGGCATCTCAGAGAACATCTGTTGCACCCTCATGGCCCTCACCACATCCCTTCTTCTTCCAGGAAAAAGCCTCCAAGCCCAATGTAGGACTTCCAAAACCACCAGGCTGGGACTGCCCACGGGTGTGCTCAGCCCCTCTCTAACGCCCAACGCGTCTTCAGTGCCGTGGTGGTACCCGCAGCACCCATCTGGGTGGCCTGGGGCCACCCAATCCCACCGTAGAGCTCATCCCATGGATGAGGATGTTCAAGCAGCCCATGTTCTCCAGCTGCTTGATGGGGTCTTCCCAGCTTTGGGGTCCTTGCTGAGGGTTTCGAAGACGATGAGGAGGAACCACCTTGATCCTCTGTGGATCTCCACACAGGGAAGAAAGACTTCCCACTCCTGCCACGGAGAGGGATCACCCAGGGACTTTAATCATGGAGACAAACCGTCCTTTGGTCCCAGAGACCTTTGGTATGGTCCACGTTGACACTTAAATCTCTTTTTTATGCAACTTGGAAGAGCTCATTGGCCTGTTCTTCACCCCGATAGTGAGAAGTGTCATCGCTAAGAGCAAATATCCCTGTTGAGCTGGGTAAAAAGGAGGGAATAAGGTGTCCAAGCATCCTGAGAAGTTAGGAGGGGAAAGGGAAGGAGAAGCAGAGAGTGGGGTGGAGCGAGGGGAAGATGACTTCTGGCCCAAGGCAGGAATCGGTGATGTGGTGGTGGGAACCCAACACTCCTGTTGTGCCTGGCATGACCGCGGCAGAGCCGTACAGCCGTCGCTGAAACCAGCTTGGAGCAAGCCCAGAAGAAGACGCGGGAATTATTCTAGCTGCACGTGGCCAAGGGAGGCTGGGAAGGGATGGGCTTGGTTTTGTCCCAAGTCTTTACTATCATGGGAGTCACCATGAAACCCCAGCTTGTGTTAGGCCATAACATCACGGAGGCTCGCTCTGTTTCCAGGACAACCCTTTGGTAAATGGAAATGATTTTATTAGCCCGTTAATCGGTTATTAACTCTCGAAACTTATTTGCAGCGCCACGAATGAAGAGCATTTGGAGTTCAAGAAGGCTCTGTACAGAACGGATGCCAGGAGCTCCCTAGACCTGCGAAACATGACCGTGTCCGGCAGCGTCACCTGGGACACCTCCGCCCTGGAGACGAGAGCGGGTGATGGGAGAGAAGAAAGCACTTTAGAGAGACTTTCTGGCTTGAAGGACTCGAAGGACGCGCGGTGCGGAAAGGAGTCGGCGTTCGCCGTGGAGCCCCAGGTTGTAAATACTGTGCAGGTGGATCCTGAACAACTGGAGAGTGACTCCGAGGACCTGGACGGTGCCAAGGCGCCGGCAGAGACGCCCAGCCCTTGTGCGGGGGCATCGGTTGGTGGCGGGGAAGAGAAATATCTTAAAAATGAACCAAAGCAACTTGAAGGCCTCAGCAAAGAGCACTTAGATAAAAGCAAGAGGGGAATCCAGAGGGTCGACTGGATTTCTAGACCCAACAAAAGCCCAAGTCCTCACTACAAAGACATAAGCAAGCCGACAGATGTAGCAACCAACTTGCCCTTTCGGGGACAGGCCGTGCGTGAAGTGCCTCCTCCGCTGACTCCAACGGTGTTCAGAAAAACGCTAAACCCTGTCCTCGGCAAGTCCAAATCCCTGGAGAGCTCCTCGTCCCACAGGAAGGGGCTGATGGTCGACTCGGACTTGGGCGAGATCAACCAGCTCAACACGGCCGAGTGGACAATCCAGAAGCCGGGTCTTCAGCTCGGCGCGGACCTCGCCGTTGGCAAACAGTCCTGGACGGTAAATGCCGAAGACTCGGTGGAGCGGATCCCATTGATGTCTCTGGAGGCCGCTCCCTGCAGCTCCTACGACATCGAGATGCGGCCCTACGTGTGCAGCGTCTTGTTGGAGGAGCAGGGGAAAGAGGAGCTGGGTCCGGAGGAGGACCCTACGGTGTACACCTGCATCGAGTGCAGCATTTACTTCAAGAAAAAGGAACATTTGATGGATCACATGCTTCAGCATAATCGAGGACCAGGGAGGGACCAAGACAGAGATGCTTTGGGAGGGCAGTGTCAATTCTGCTGCAACGAGTGCGGCTGGGCCTTTGGAGACCCCACGTCTTTGGAGCAGCACAAAAGGCTCCACCAAGAGTCTAGGGAAAAAATTATCGAAGAGATCCAGAAGTTGAACGAGTTTCCAGACGAAGGTCGGGAAGCCCGGCTGCAGTGCCCCAAGTGCGTCTTCGGCACAAACTCCTCCAAGATCTTTGTCCAGCACGCCAAGATGCACGTCAAGGAGAGGAAGGACCAAGGGGCAAAGAACATGAATCTCTTTGGAAGCACGGGCAGCGGAGAGATACGGGATAGCCCCATGCACGGCATCTACAAACACTTCAAACCAAATGAACACATGTCCCTGCAGATGCAGGTACCACCTCACGGCAGCGGCAAAGGGCTCAGCACCTGTATGCTCTGCAGCTTCCCGGCCCCCAATGAGAACATCCTCAAGGAGCACATGAAATACGCCCATTCCCACCTTTCCTGGGACACGGAGGTGTACGAGGATGATCCCAATCAACCAGGAACTAGCAGAGATGCCTACAGCCCGGCCAGGCCAGGCCGGTTTGCAGAGACGGATTATTTCGGCAAAGCAGACCGGCTTTTCCCTCCGCCTCACCGAGAAAGCACATCGCATTACGAAGCGGTCCACGGTTTTGCCCTAACTCACCCGAGACTCGACAAAAGCAACGGGGCTAGTAAAAAGGACTACCAGACATCAGGGTTTCATGCCAGGAAAGCAGCTCCGTACGCTGCCCCGCATAAAAACCTGGGGTTGTCCGGTTTTCCCTCCGCTAAAGCTTATTCCCAGTTTGCTCTGCAGCAGCTGAAAAAAAAAGCAGCAGCTCAGCACCTTGAAGGAGAAGGCGACGCTCTCAGGAGCCACCCGATGGGGCTGGAAGAGCTCAGGCACAAGTGGGTGTTGGCCAACGACGCTGGGAGCATGGAAGAGGAGATCTCCGTAAGCACAGAAATAGATTTGAGCGAGAACAGAGGCATCAAACCAGTCGCCGTCCCTCAAGCTGCCTTGGATCTCAAGAGGACGTTCAGAGACACCTTGAAAGCCACGGATTCTTCGATCGCTTCGGAGGAGCAGCAGCAGCAGTTGCGGAAGATGGTCCCCATCGTCCTCCTGGAGGAGGTGAACCTGCACCCCAAGGCGACGAAGCGGCCCCGGGGGAAGCCGTTCAAGAAGAAAACCACGCTCCCTTCCCGGGAATTCGTGATGGAAGAACCCCTTCCCTTGGATATGCTCCTACTGGATTCTCCTCTGGAGGGTCCTCTGGAGCTTGATGACCTCTTGGACTCCGACTCGCCCATGCTGAAGAACGAGGAGAGGAAATGTCCCTACTGCCCAGACAGGTTTCACAACGGGATCGGGCTGGCGAACCACGTGCGGGGCCACCTCAACAGGGTGGGGGTGAGCTACAACGTCCGTCATTTCATCTCAGCGGAAGAAGTGAAAGCTATTGAGCAAAAATTTTCCTTCCAAAAGAAGAAGAAAAAAGGTAGTATGTATTCAATTCCCTGTGCTTTCTATTTTCTTGTTTTAATCGGTGGGGTTTTCTCCTCCCACTGAGAATTGGGTACGTATGGTACGGTGGTCAACCGCGGTGGCCGCGGCACAACCGGTGGCGTGCAGTTGTCTCAGGTGCAATAACCCCCTCCCCGCCTTGGAGCCCTGATCCAGGGGTTTTAGCGGCGTCGCTGACTTTCTGTCCTTCTTTCCGCAGTTGCAAACTTCGACCCGAGTACTTTCAGCCTGATGCGATGCGAATTCTGCGGGGCCGGTTTCGACACGCGAGCGGGTCTCTCCAGCCACGCCAGAGCCCACCTGAGAGACTTTGGTATCACCAACTGGGAACTCACCATCTCGCCCATTAACATCCTCAAGGAGCTGTTGGCCAACTCATCGGAGCATCCGATGCTGCAAGCGGCGATGGGAGCGGAGCCCTCGTCCCCGAGCCGAGAGAGAGAAGCTCACGGCTTCATGCCCCGCAAGAGCATGACCCCCATGTCCGAGTGCAGCATTCCGCGGTCTCCTCTGTCCCCGTTCCCCCCGTCCTGGGGAGATGAGTCCCTGCAGTCCTACAGAGACGGTAAGTGGCCCCGAACACCCTGCGCAAGCCAGAAACCCTTTTGATAACCCCAAACCGTCGCGTCCTGCTGAACAGAGCCTCGCTGGAGGGTGGGAATTTACAGGGAAGGGTTTAATCGGCGTAACCTGCTGTTGATTTATCAGTCTCCGTCGTTGACGTTCCGTGTCCTGTGAAATCTGATGCTGGTTTAGGGCAGGCGGATGGAGATGCGGGAGATGAAAGAGCCGCCAGTGCAGTCTCTTGAGGGGTGGATGGAGGGGTCGCGTCCCACTGGGGAGCCGTGCTTTGGACGTTCGGGCTTTGTAATTTGAAAAGCGTCGTGTTTGGGAATGAGGTTTCCATCGGGGAAACCCCTAAAGCTTCGCAAATCGTGGGGCAGAGCGTGGCTGGAGGGAAGGAGAAGAGTGTGGTCACTGGTACCGGTCCACGCCGGCAGTGCTCGGCCACGCAGAAGGCAGGATGCGACCTCTGCTCCGGGGAGCTGTGTTCATCCCTCGGCTCCTTCTTTTCCGTTGGTGTTATGTTACTGTGGGGGGAGCGTAAAGGGTCCTTCCCAAATGGATTTGGGTCTGAGCTGGTCCCCCTCCATCAGTGGAGCTCCAAATTATTCCCACAGGATCATCGGTTCCAGAGCGGAGCCCGTCCCAAACAGGTTTCCCCTGCAAAGCTCCAAAAAAAAACCAAAAAACCTGAGTTGGCACCAAAAACTTTGCAAAAGTTCTTCCAAAGACTAAGAACTTGCTTGCGCGTTAGGAAAAACCAACCACCTACTGACACCTGGTGCTTCTGGCAGCATCTTGAAGGCCTTGAAGCAGCTTCTCGGTAGGTTCTGCTCAGCCTAATCCTATGTTAGATACATCCCTGCAGCGAGAAGCTATCTGTCTTTAATTGAAATACGAGAGAGCTTGTAATCCCGGCTCTCCAGACTGCTCCACGTGCCTGGCTGCTCTTTGGAACGAGTCTGGAGCGTAACGAACACAGATTAAAATACGAACAAACCCAAACTCTTCTTTCTTGGCATGGCAAACCTTGGAGGATGAAGAGCTACCAGCCCAGGGTGGTGGTTGATGCCAACGAGAGGCGTTTTGGAGGCCTCAGCTGAGTTTCTGCTGCCAGTGGCTGGATGCTCCTGCTGACTGTAACTATTGCTTGGCAATTTTTAGGTCTCCCGGTGCCCAAAATTCGCTGGCACAAGCCGTTATAGACAGCACCGCTGTTTTAAAAACTAGGGCTCGTGTATTTTGTAGTTAGAAAGGGTGAAAAAGCGTCTCGGTGATGAAGGAGTGCGGCCACCCTTCAATAACAACCGCTCGTCGGAGAAGAGGTTAATGCAGTTCTTAACACGGCAGATCTACTATCAAATGTCCCCAATGTGAAGTTTTAGGAAAAAAATGGGTCACGTCTTGAAATGCGATCTTGCTTATCGGTTTGGGCGACGTCACGCAAGTTTTTTTCAGCATCTGATGTTGGCCCCGGGGTTGGGAACATCTCCTGTGCCCATCTCCCGTCTCCTCAAAATGCTGGTGGGTGTTTGGTGGGAGAAATCGGGTGGGAATCTAGGTAAAAGTAGGTGAATTAGAGCTTAATTCTGGTCTGCTTCAGCGTTGTATTTAAACCCAGATAAGGTTGAGGATGGAAACGTGGGATGAGCGCGAGAGCTCCAACACCCCCTTAAGCCGCCGCGCTCCTGGATTTAAGCTGGCGTGCTCCGTATTTCCTTCGGAGTCGGGTCTTTGGGGGACAATGCCAAGAAAACGGGTAAATTTGGAAAGCTTAAAAATCCCCGGCCCAGCAACCTGTTGTGTAACCAAAGCCTGTGCAGGGGATCACGTGGAGATAGCGATCGGTGGACGGCTTTTGTATCTCGATCCAAGCCCGAAGTCTCTTAGTTACGCTCCCAAGCTCGCAGAGACGACTCGCCGTGAGTCTAAACCCTCCTTGTTTTGCTTCCAGCCTGAATTGACGCTTTCAGGGCGCACTGGCTTCGTGCTGAAAGTATCTGTCGCAACCGATTTAAGAACGAAGCGGCGCCCATTGCGTTGCAATATTTATTTAACTCTTGCTCTGGGTATGGCTGCGGGGAAGCAGCTGAGCAAACAGCGAAGCGGGTTTGGAGATGGGGATGCCGAATCTGTAGCCGGGAGGATTTTAGCCATTTTTTTTGAAGCCAGTTTGTCCCCGTGTCTCTTCAAATCACTCGTGAGATGGGTGAGGGCTCGAGCGAGCTGCCCGCTTCTTGCGTGGGTCTTTGTGGCCATGCTAAAAGCTCGACCGCTGCTCCTGGGCCGGAGCGAGGGCACCCACTTAGTGTTAACGTCCTCTGCTGGTGCTGTACGCTAATTCCGTCAGTTGTAGAGGGTTTTAAGCAACAGTAACGAGATAAAGGCCGTTAGCAAGTTCTAATGGCTGGAGGATCTCGGGAAAAGTCAGCGGTGGCACCACACCAGAGCTGGTGGCGGCTCCGCCGGTGGCTCGGCGTTGCAGCAGCGGCGGCAGCCCCGTGCCGTGGGAGCGGCGGCGCTGCTCCTCGCACCCCGGGATGATGTCGCTGCTCAGCGTCTGCAGGCAGCTCTCCGCGAACCGCTTCCTTCCTCTCCGCTTCCAGACGCGTGAACTGCCAGAAAGTCTCTCCTGACCTCGCAAGATGCCTCTTGAGCTGTTAAGAGCGAAGAATATCGGTAGACCCTTAACTGAAACTCTCCGTCGCGGGGGCAGGCAGGGAGAAATCCCCTTTTTGGGGAGCGTTTCGCGAAGTGTTGTCTGCGGCGGTTGCGGTTTGTGGCTTCTAACGAGCGGGAAACGAAGGCGGAGGATTCAGCTCCGGCTGCTGGGAGATTGATTGGATGAGCATGGTGGTGGTTCTCCGTTCTCGGGCTTGTAATCAAATCGTCGCAAGACCTGAGCATCTCTGTCCTCGTGGGGTGAAGTTTCCCTTCCCAGAGCTGCTCGCAGGCGGGATGCGGAGAAGCAACGAAGAGCGGCGTTGGGAAAGGGCTGTGGGTTTAACGCGCGCTCGCTCTGCCGATGTGCGGAGCGGGAGAGCTGGGTTGGCTCTTGCCGGTCTCATACCCTTGGCTGCTTATTTAAAGCCAAAAAAAAAAACCAAAAAACCAAACCTCTTTAAGCAAAACTAAAAGTCAAAGGGAGGAAGCAGGTGTTTGGGTCTGCGGCAAGAACTTGAACTTGGCTGTACTGTTTGTTTAGATGGGAGCGTTTGTGGCAAAAACAGGATGTTTTGAGGCATCAGGGAGATCTCAGAGGTTACCTGTTCCCTCCCGCTGCTTCCAAACGAGCCCACGGTACCTAAACCAACCTGAACTTGGCTGCTCCGGGCTCTGATGGAGGCTCCACCACCGCCCTCGGCACCCACGCTGCCGTCGCCAGCCCTCACCCTTAGAAAACCGATGGGCTCTTTGATATTTTTAGTACCTGAATCCATTACTGTTCACTTTACCCACAATGAGCAAAGACGACGGTTTGTGCTCTTCTGTAGACCCAGCTCTTTCAATCTCCCCTTTTTTGGTCATGATTTTAGACCCTCGATCATTCGCGATTACCTCCCCGATGTCTCTGAACCCTTCCCTGAAGTGCCGTGCTCGATGTTGGACACGTCCCGGCTGCAGTGCTGCGGAGAGCAAGGAGCGTTAGCTCGGCTCTTGCCCATCCCAGGACGGGCTGTGATGTAGCGGGGGTTGCAACATTCACTCTGGTTCGGTTTTGAACAGCTTAAAAGTCTGAAAACCCCTTTTTTTGTTGTTTCCCCCCCCCACACACCCTTTTCTGCCAGACCACTGGCTCCTGAGCTGTCCCCAGTGGAGTTGGTGGCTTCTCCAGGGAGGTCCCCGTGCTCAGCGGTGGCTTTCCCCGCATGTTGTGACGGGCGAAGGTGCGCTCTGCTGCTGCAACCGCCTCCTTAAAGCCTGGCTTGGCTCGTTTGCGAGGCTGTTTGTGTATCTCCTGGCTCCGAACCTATTGGCAGCTGCCTCGGAGAACACGTGGCGCTTCTTGGCAGGCGTTGGGAAGTGTTAGGCAATCGCATCCTCCTCCAAACGGCTCGCAGCTCTCCTTCCTCGTAGCCTGCCTCACCTTGCTCTGTCCCCCAGACTGCTTTCGCAGGGTTGGCACCATCATTTTCCCTTTTTCTTCTCCTCTTTTTTCCCCCGGATTTAACTCCCCGTGGTCTCTTACTGTCCCAAATTGCGAGGTCTTCTGCTAGACCCGGATTTCTCCTCTCGATCTCCTGTGCAGCGATAGCAATGTTTCACCATGTCTCGGAAGAGGAGCAAACGTTCCTTTTGGGTCTGTCCTTCCTTCTGCAGCACACCTGACGGAGCACAGGTTTTTAGAAGGAGGAGAGGGTCGATTGAATGACGTGAGCTTAGGGAATGATTCTCCGACTCCTCCATCTGCTGCTCGCTCATGTTGAGCCCCCAGATGAGGACTCAGAAGTGGGGCTTGCCCCTACCATGCCCAAGGTCCTGCCTTAGCTGGAGAGTGTCTTCTCCCTCTCTAGAGCATAGTTTTTGGAAAGAAAGGAACATTCTTAGGATCTCCTGGGTTGGAAGAGACCCACGAGGATCATGGATCATCAAGCCCAACTCCTGACTCCACACAGGGCAACCTAAAAGTTAAACCCTATATCGAAGAGCGTTCTTCAAACTCTTCTTCAACACCAACCGGCTTGGGGCCACGAGCTCATCCCTGGGGAGCTCGTCCCAGTGCTTGACCACCCTCTCCATAAAGAACTCTTTCCTAATGGCCAATCCGAACTTCCCCTGACACAACTTTAAGCCGTTCCCTCGTGTCCTATCACCAAACACCTGAGAGAAGAGATCAGCACCTCCCTCTCCGTTCCCCATCACGAGGAAGTTGTAGACATCAATGAGGTCACCCCTTGGTCTTCTCTTGTCCAGGCTGCCCAACCCTGATATCCTCAGCCGCTCCTCACAAGCCCTCTACCCCTTTCACCATCTCTGTTGCCCTCCTTTGGACACGTTCTAATATTTTTATGTTCTTCTTAGACTGTGGAGCCCCAAAGTGCCCACAGGACACACCAAGATGTGGGACAACCATGTCTTTCAACCGGTTTGCCAGGATACGGGTGGCCCTTTTGGCCATGAGGGCACCTGGTTGACTCCCGTTGAGCTTCCCATCACCCAAAGTCCCCAGATCGGTCTCTGCAGGGCTGCACTCCAGGACACGTGGAGAACAGAGAGCTCCTTCCAGTGGCCAACGAGTGAAAAAGGGACAGGGTCTGAGTGTCAAGGGCTCCAAAATTGATTTTAGGGGTGTCCAGGGGGAACCCTGGTGTGGTCTGCTCAGAGATACAAGTGGGCAGAGACCCCAGAGCCTCTTCGATTCCTCCCCCCACCTCTTTTTATCCAGGGTGTGCGAGCCAGCGTGGCCAGGGCCAAGAGGAGCCTGTGACTTTGTGATGCTTGGGACAGGGACAACCGCGGGCTGAGCTGTCAGCAAGAGGCTGTGGAGAGGCTGGAGGAGATCAGATGGGGAAGGCTCCTCCACCAGCACAACCAGGGCCGGAAGAGGACATTTATTGTAGATTTTATGGGTTTTTTTGAGCCTCATTTCTTCCTCGACACTTTGACTTGAGAGCGAAGACCTCGGCGTAGCTCAGCAGCGGCTCTGATTTCCATCCTGACCTTTGCTTCCTCTGGTTAATTGTTGTCGTCCTCCGTGAAGGAATTGAGACGCTTTGCGGACGTGGCCTTTCGTCCTCCCTTCCGTCGAGGAGCACGCCCCGCGCGTCCCGTGGCGGCTGCGTTAATCGCAGATGAAGGGAGGTTAGAAAAACCTTCTGGAGGTCCATACCTGACCCCGGCTGCCAGCAAGGCCAACTTCAAAGCCGGGTCAGGTTGCTCAGGGCCGCGTCCCGTTGAGTTTGGAGAGGGTTGGAGGCACCGCCACCTCTCTCCCGCGTTACCGTGCCCTGAGGACCCTCCTCGTGTTACGGTTCTCAGGTCACGCTCTCCTTTTGTGTCGGCCTTTCTGATTTTCCTCCCTGCGTGCTCGTTCTGCGCTCACCCGCAGCCTGACCTACTTTCCGCCGTCTTTGATTCCTTTCTCGAGTTCCAGGTTATTGAAAAGCTCACGTTGGCCTCCTCCTTCCCTTCCCTCCTTCCCCTGCACGGGGATAACGCGGGCCGTTGCCCTCGATATTGTCTTTTCTCCTGGTCTCTGAAGATTTCTGATGGTAGGCAGCGCCGCAGGGAGGCCGGATGTCGGTTTTTAGCCTCAATTTGAGCTCCGTTTTCACCGCTGCTGATCTACGGCCACAGGAGATGGCGTGAAATCTCTCAGCCAGGTCTCCCGGCGCAGGAATCTCCCTGGGGGCAGCACTCGAAGGCAGATGCTCGCAATAACCTATTTCGGCCTTGGCAACCAAGGACTGAAATTATCCCTTTCCCTTTTCTAATCTTTTTGGGGAGACCCTGGTTTGTAACTGCTGGAGAAGGGGATGTCGCAGCGGGGGAGCCCTGAGTTGGAATGACCCAGGGATACCCGTGGGTGCTGCGACCGCGTCGGGTTCAAAACCGGCCTCGCCGCCACCTCCGCATCCCAGCAGGATATCGGCGGAGGAAGGAACAGCATCTGTTTCTTGTATTTCTCCTCTCCCCGTTAAATTTTGGTGAGCTCCTGCGCCTGCCACAGCAATTCCTCATGACCTTCTAGTCCTGATGTTGGTTTTTCTCCAGCTCCTTCAAGCCAAGGAGAGGTTTTATGTCTTACCACCCCGGTAGAGAAAGAAGAGAGGAACTTTAGGCACAGTTTGTTAGCAGCCCGTCCTCGGCAGAGCCAGCGAGGGGAAGCACCGCGTTTAAAATGATTTGAGAGCTCAAAAGCGCGACAGAGAGCTGGCAAAACCCCCTTGGCAAGGAATCGGCTCGCACAGAGCTCTGGATGCCGGAGGCTGGCCAGCAAAGACAGATGCTTTCATCCTCACCCCAGACGGAGCCCGTTAGCAAGGCAGCGATCAGGCAGCCCTGCCTGTCCTGGCATTTCCCATACCCCTCGTTGCGTTCCCTGGATCTTCTTCAGGAATACTTGGCTCAAATTTGAGGAATCGTTTCCTCAGACCACAGCTGAGCTCTGCAGCGCGGAAGCGGCACCGGCTGCTCCACGGATCATCCCTTTGAATCCGGGTTAAAGCAACAGGTTGTCCAACCGGAGCCTTTTTTCCAGGTGCGATGGGGTTGTCGACCGCTACGAGGGGCTTTTCTCTCCCCTCTTCTGAGCGTGGTTTGTTGAGAATTAGCGTGAGGATGTTTCACGGGTGTTTGAGGACTCGTCAATCTCTGTGCTACCCCGCAGATGTGAGCACGTGTCACCTCAGCACCCGAAAGCTGCCAGGATGAGACCCTCCGTGTTGTCACTGCATGGAGACCGGAGCCCCTGGGGACCTTTGGTTACTGCTGCAGGCTTTGAAATTCCCTAAAAATGTCAGGATTCGGCCCATCGTGGCTTCTTTAACCTCGCAGAAGCTGGTGGTGGATGGATGAACCATCTACCACCCCTTTTTAAGCTGTCTTGCGATGCAAAAGTGGGAATTTGAACCTCCAAAGCTTCCCCGTGCTGAAAAATCAAGTGTCCAGTGTGGGTCTGGTTTTGTTTAAGCTGTGGCTCTCGCGGGCTGCCTCCTCTTCCCCCGCTGCCTCCTCTTGGTACGGTTTTGTTTATGCACTCTGGGAACAGCAGGCGCGTTTGCCATCGCACGCGGGTTTTCCTGGCGTAATTACGGCCCGAATCAGCCAGCTTTTAATGCGTCTTCAACTCATAAGCCCAGAAACCGTACGGAAACGCTTGTGGCCACGTTGGGGCTCTGCTTGTCCTTCCCCGGGGAGGTGAGGAGGAGGATGGGGCTGAGCAGAACCTGTCCGAGGTAATGATTACGCGCTCCATCTTTCTGTATTTCTATTTTGGGCTCTATAAGTAACTTTTATTTACCCGTAAGTTCCTTCGGTCACAGCCAGCTTCTTCATCCTGATGTGCCGGGAGCAGATGGGGACGGTTCTGGCAGGGATCGGTCATCTCTGCTCACCGCTGAGGGTAACGGTTTGCGCTTGTTACGGTTGCTTTGCGATCCAGGTGGATTTTCTTTCCCAATCGGGGTGGATTTTGGTTTCCTACACGTGTTTCCAGCCTGTTCCCTTCTCCTCCTCCTCACGCTGCGCTCTGGCAGCGTTCCCATTTTCCCGTAGGATGCGTCGTTGCCGCTCTTCGCCTTGGGCAGCGCGTGGCCGCGTCTCCCTTCGCAGGGCTCGCTCTCTCCCGACACCTGCTGTCATTTTGGAACAGCTTTTGCCAAAAACCTGGAATTCTCAGCTTATTACAGGAGCGCTTGTCAGTCTGTTTGGGAGCGGGGAGACTTTGCTGCCATTGCCTCTGATTTCTTGGGTCTGGATCCGTGTTTAGGCGTTATTTGTAACCCCTGCTTTGAGGAGGGGTGGCAGTAGATGGCCGATGTCCCCATATCCCTGCTCCAGACAGCAAATGGCTTCCCTTTTTGCCTTTTATTGGAGTGGTTTGGATAGAAACCCGCTCCCCGTGGACGCCCCGGGCTGTGGCAGAGGCCGAGGGGGCACGGAGAAAGGCCTCTGGGTGGCTTTTTCCATCGCGGTAGGTGCTGGACGGGGTGGTCCCGTTCTCTGGGTATGGGGCTGGGCTGGGCGAGCGGTGTGGGGACAGGGAGAGCCCCGTTAGGCGAGGGGGAGGTTGAGTCAGGGACCGGGGGGGCCTGTGGGGCTGGGCTGGAGGTGTGAGGGGGGACCAGAGAGGGACACGGGCCCCGTCCCCTACCCCAAACCCAGGCCTGGGCCCTGTCCTGTACCCCGGGCCCAAGGGGCAGCCAGGCCCCGTTGGGGCCCATGGGGCCAGGGGAACCCTATGGGGCTGAGCCCCGGGGGCCTGGCCTGGGGCCTTGTCTGGTAACCGGAGCCCCGGGGGCCTGGGCCTGGCCTGGGGCCTTGACCGGTAACCGGAGCCCCCGGGGGGGCCTGGGCCTAGACCGGGCCTGGGGCCTTGTCCAGTAACCGGAACCCCTGGGGGCCTGGCCTGGGGCCTTGTCCGGTAACCGGAGCCCGCGGGCGGCCTGGGCTTCCTGGCCTGGGGCCTTGTCCGCTAACCGGAGCCCCGGGCCTCGCACCCCGCCGCTCGATCGCTCGGCGCTCCTCCTCGTCGCCACCTCCCGCGCTCTTCTGCCGGCCGGGGGCGCGACGATTGCTCGGCGCTCGGCCTTCCCCCCCCGCCCCCAGCGCGTTATCGCCGTTCCCCGTCAGTCGGCGCTCGACCGCTCGCCCTGGCGGGCGGGCGCGGGCGGCTCGGCGCTCGGCCTGGCGCCCTGACGGCCGCCCCGCATGTGCCGGAGCCAAGATGGCGGCCTCCACCTCCTCGCAGCCCAAAGTGACAAAAGCGGCGGCGGCACCGCGACCCCGGGACCGGGACCGGGGTGGGGACGGCGAACCCGAGCCCGAGGCGGCGCCCGAGCCGGGTGAGCCCCCGTTTTCCTCCGCCGACCCCGCCTCGCCGCGCCCGGGCCCACCCGCGGCCCCCACCCCACCGCCACCACCCCCCCCCACCACCGCCTTTTCCCCGCCGCAGCGTCGGGCCCGACCCGGGGCCGCTGCCGGTTCCAGGCCCGGCCCTGACGGAGAAGGGAAGGGGAGGCCCGGCGAAGGCGGCTGTCGCCGAGCCGCCGCCCTCCTTTGTCCGTCCCCCGGCCTCGCTTTGTCCCTCACGGGGGCCCCGCCATCCCCTCCGGGCCCGGCCTGTCCGATCGCAACCGGCCGCGCCCGGTTCCTGTCAACGTTTCCCCTCCTCCCCGCCTGCCTCACGGTGGGGGGGGGGACGGACCCCGGGGTGGGGGGGATGCAAATCCCGGCCGCGCCCTGGCACCGCCCCGGGGTGGGAAGCGGGGCCCGGGGAGCCCGAGGCAGCCCCCGACCCGCCCCCGGGCCCCGGCGGGGCTGCCAGTGGCCGCCTCCCCCCCGCAGGGAGCTGCCGCCGTCCCCGTCCTCCCCCCCGCAGGGAGCTGCCGCCGTCGGTGTCCCCTTTCCCCACAAGGAGCTGCCACCATCCCCGTCCTCCCCTCTGCAGGGAGCTGCCACCTTCCCTATCCCTTTCCCTGCAGGGAGCTGCCACCACCACCCCCATCCTCCCCTCTGTGGAAAGCTGCCACCATCCCCATCTCCTCCCTGGCAGGGAGCTGCCACCATCCGTGTCCCCTTCCCCACGGGGAGCTGCCACCATCCCTGTCCCCTTCCCCACAGGGAGCTGGCACTTTCCCCATCCTCCCCCCTGCAGGGAGCTGCCACCATCCCCGTTCTCCCCAAAGGGAGATGCCACCTTCGTGTCCCCCATTTCCAGCAGGGAGCTGCCACCATCCCTGTCTCCTCCATGGCAGGGAGCTGCCACCATTAGTGTCCCCTTCCCCACAGGGAGCTGCTGCCATCCCCATCCTCCTCCCCAAAGGGAGATGCCACCTTCGTGTCCCCCCTTCCCTGCAGGGAGCTGCCACCACCTCTGTCCGCTTCCCAGCAGGGAGCTGCCACCGTCCCTGTCATCGCACCCCACCAGGGAGCTGCCACTGTCCCCATCCCGTCCCCAGGGAGCTGCCTCCATCCATCCCACCGCAGAGAGATGCCACTTTTACGTTCCCCCCCCCCCAAGGGAGCTGCCACCTTCCTGCGTGTTCCCACACACTCACAGAGCTGCCACCGTCCCCTTGGAGGGAGCTGCCACCGTTTCCCTCCTCCCACCGTCCCCAAGCATCCCCAAATCCCGCTGGCAGGTCACCGCCGTCCCAGCCATGCGTCACCTGCCACCGGGACGGGTGTCCCCCTCTAAAAGCACCCGCCAGCCCCCTGCAGAGCCCCGTTTTCTGCGGCGATGGTGTCGCTTCTCCCTCTCGAGCAGCTCAAACCTTCACTAAACGAAGCCACCTCCTCGCCTCGACCTCCCTCCTCCTGTTATCTGCCCTCGGGGGCTAACGATCTCCTTCTCTTGGCAGTCCTGGCTCCGGAAGAGGAAGAACTGGTGGCCATGGAGGTGGGTTCACCTCCTCTCCCGAAAAAAAGTGCTCCCGCCGGGCAGCTGGATCAACCCCCCACCAGGATAGGGACCAAACTGTCTCCTGAGCCGCCCGGGAGCAAACCAGAGCCTCAGGACTCCAAAGGTGAGTATTTTACCTGGCTTCTCGTCGTCTCCGACAGCCGAGCGCCGGGTTTTTGCTGCGAGGAGAGAGCGGGGAGCCTGGCAGGTGTTTGTTTAACCCGATCCGGGAGGATTTTCAGGTCCTTTTGCTTAATTAATCCTCTAATTAAGAGGGTGGCCGTGTGGTACTCTGGTATCGCTAGTTTACGTCGCGTTTTTTTCCCCGGCGCCAGCAGCTTTACAAAGCTCGCCGGGACCGACGTGCACTCTCTGTCCTCCGTAAACCACCTTAATCAGTCCTTCCTCTCCTAATTAACGACGTTCCCCTAAAACAATCGCTTTGAGATCCCTCTCCCTCGCTGGCTGGGCTTCGGAGCCTCCCCGCGGCTCACCGAACCGTGGGCAAGGCTTCCAAAAACACTCTGGAAAACATCCTCGAGCGGGAAAACCGGCCTCCTCCCGCCCCAGAGCAGCGATCCTTGCCCTTCCACAGCTCTGCTCGCGCTTCCCCGCTTTATTCCTGCCCGTGCAGGGACACGCGGAGCATTTTAACGTTCAAAATTAGGGTTGGCGGTGGTAAAAGTCCCTCAGGGGGGAGAAACGACTCCTGGACGCTGCTCCTTGTGCCTCCTGCCACGGCTGTGCCCTGATTTTCTTTTTTCTTTCTCTTTCTCTTTTTTTCTTTCTCTTTTTAGCCCAGAACCTTACGACGTGCGAAGTGTGCGGCGCCTGCTTCGAAACCCGCAAAGGCTTATCCAGCCACGCCCGTTCTCACCTACGACAGCTCGGCGTAGCCGAATCGGAGAGCAGCGGGGCTCCCATCGATTTGCTTTACGAACTGATGAAACAAAAAGGCAAACCCGACGGCAGCCCCATGTCTCCCGCCCTCGGCAAAAAATCCGGTTCCCCCAAAGACGCCACCGCCGGTTCCCCTCGACCCACGCTCCTGGCGCTCGGCAAGGCCGGCGATCGCCTGGCGGACGGTCCCGTTAATAAAGCTATCAAATCCCCTCCCGGCTTCTCAAAAAACCTCTCCCAACCAGGATCCCCCATCCTTAAGAAGGTGCCGCCCGCTCTTTCGGGGTCCCCGTCTCCGAAAAACCCCGAGGAGAAGAGCTCCAAGCTCTCGCTGAGCCCTCTGCAGAGCTCCCCAAAAGCACAGTGGCCGCAGGCGGATGAGGAAGGACCCCTCAATTTAAGTGAGTTTCTTTTTTTTTTGACCGGTGTTTCCCGTTCGGCTGAGGGCGGGGGAAATTCCCGGCTTTTCCCGTCCTGCTCCTGCCAAGCCGGGCGTCCCTCGGTGGCTGGGAGGGCGCAGAGCTCGGTGGAGGAGCCGGTGTTTGGTAACTGCCGTGCCGGGGAGATACGTGCTGCTCGGTCACGACTATCGGAGTCTTTCCTGACTGGGCAAACGGGCATTCCCGTCGGGATTTCAGGAAAACTGCTGGCTCTCTGCCCTCTGAGCTCTTTATCTCTCTTTTCCATGCTTTTCTCACCTCCCTCGGCTCCTCTATGCCGCGGTTCGGCTGCCGTGGAGCTCCCTCCCGCGCCGTGGCTCGATCCGGCACAGCCAGCTCCCCTATCCCAACAGAGCGCGGTGCGTTTGGCCGGCATCAGCCCGTTCCCCGCTACCATTTCCAGCGTCGGATGCGCTCGGAGAGGTGCTGCTGCGGCTTTTGGGACCCCAGCCCTGGCGCTGCCGTGTCCCTCTTCGTCCCCAAGCTCCATCGGTGACTTATTCCGATACCTTGGGACCAAAATGGTTTTCCTGGCTCTTGCCACCTTCTCCCAGAGCACCGCATCTTGCCGGCAACATCTTCATCAACGGCTCAACGGGCTGTTTGGCTTCTCTGGCTCGTTCGTTCTTCGTCCTCGTTACCGGGCTTGCCCAGTGAGCCCGTCCCACCGCTGGCAGCGCCAACAGGCGTTTCATCTTTCCCGGTGGGAATCACGGCATGTTTGGGGTCCTAATATTTGCTCTATCCCCTCCTTCCCTCGCCACAGGAGCAGCTCGGAGACCTGTTATCCCTCAAAATCCCTGCGGCTGGGGATTTCCTAACCCTGTGAGGCTTCTTGGAGCCATAGGGCTATAAAATTGTTCCATCCCGGCTACCGTTTTGCTTTTCCCAAGCTGGAAAGCTCCAGGACGGCAGAGCCGGCTGCTGGCCGCTGCCGGGACAGACTCTGTAGCTGGAGGATGCACCTGGGGGTTTGCCGGAGCAGAGATGCTCTCCGGGGACGCTGCTCCTCCGCCGGTGACAGAAGATGCAGAGTTTGGCCCTGGCTCGTCCTCGCAGCCCTTTAAAAACTTGGACCAGCAACGGAAAAGCGCTTTATGCCCGTCTCGTAGCCAGCGCCGTAATTCCTCTTCGTTAGGGCTGCCTGCTAACGAAGCCGGAGGAGCACACGACCTCTCGGCTGGCCGCTCCGCTTGGCGTTGAGCCAAGTCCCCGGCAAGCTGCTGCGGCCAACAGATCCCAAGCCGCGGCACAAGGAATCAGCCGATCTCCTCGTTCCCCTTCGCCGGCCAAGGAATCGAAGCCGTGGCCGTGTCGGCCAGGGCCGGTCTGCGCCGTGAGCAGGGTTTCGGCTGCTGCGATGCCTCCGTTCCCTCTCATCGCTTCGGTGGCGCCCAAAATCCCAGCTCGGGTTAGAAATTACCATCCCGGTGAGCTCTTTCCGCCGGCGGGGACGGCAGCACGGTGCCCAGGAGCACCGATCTCCCCTCCTGAAATTATCCTGCTGGAGTCTCCCTTGCCGTGCGGGTCCAAGCTGCTGGCGTGGTTTTTGCCCCGGTTCCGGGCAGGGATCTGCCTCGATTTCCCCATCCCGCCGCAGCGCTGATGGTTTTTCCCTTCCCCTCCGGAGCCGGAGGGTGGACAGGGACCTGTGAAGTGGCGTTTCTCCGCCGGGTTATCGCGTGGTTCAGGTTGCGGCTTGGTTTTGGTGATAAAACCTCTTCCCGCTTCGTCTTCCTCCTCTTCTTCATCAACGTGCTGGGAATTGGCGCTTCCCGGAGGCAGGAGATGGGATTAGTGGGGATGCGCTGGGTTTAGGCACGCGGTGTTTGTCCTGGTGCCACCGGCACCGCGCTGGCCGGGAGCGCGGCTTCATCCTGAGCCCTTCCTCCCCCCCGCAGCGGCTGGGCTCGGATGCTGCGGCGCCGGCGCGATTCGCCGCTTCCCGGGGACACGAGCGGGGAAGGGACACGAGCGTCCGCGTTATCCCGGTGCTCCGGATCGCGGCTCTGCCGTCGGCTCGGCCGGGAAACCCTCCAGCTCCCCGCAGCCCCCGCCCGTTGCGTTTTCCTGGGATACCCCAATGCCTTCGAGCCTGCTTCCCATTGCAGGCTTTGCCGCCGCGGGCTGCGTCCGTCTGTCCTGTCCGTCCCTTGAGCAACGCCGGTCTTTCTTTTTTTCTCTCCGCAGCCTCGGGGTCGGAGCCGGTGCGAGATATCCGCTGCGAATTTTGCGGCGAATATTTCGAGAACCGCAAAGGTTTGTCCAGCCACGCTCGATCCCACCTCCGACAAATGGGGGTGACCGAGTGGTACGTCAACGGTTCGCCCATCGACACGCTACGGGAGATCCTCAAACGGAGAACCCAACCGCGGAGCAGCGCCTCTAATCCCACCGGTCCTGGGCAAAAAGCCATGGCCAAGACCCTCTTGGGGAGCATGGGATCCTTGGAGCCGCGCGGTCCCGGAGAGATTCACATCCCCACCCTCGCCAAGAAGGTCCAGCAACCCGGCAGCCCCATGGGGCAATCTCCTACCTCGTCCCCACCTCCCACCGCCCGGAAGATGTTTCCAGGCCTTTCTCCTCCCTCCTTGCAGAAGAAACTCAAACAAGATCAACTGAGGGTGGAAATCAAGCGGGAGATGATGTCGGGAGGACTCCACGGAGAACCTCACCCGTCCGACCGAGCCTGGTCCCCGCGGGAGGAGATGTCGCCCTTGAACCTCTGTAAGTGCGCGGCCGGCGCCTTCCCCGCTCCGTCCGCGGGGCCGAGCGGGACCGCGCTCTCTCTGGGACGGGGACGCGGGGCTCCGTCTCGCTTCGGGAGGCGCCGAGGGGAGCCCGCGTCATCTTCCTTGGGCCGCGGTGTCGGGGGACCCCTCGCCGCAGCCGGGGAGGAGTAGAGAGGGGGTTAAGCACGGCTTTTCTCCCCGCCCCCACGTCTCTCCCCGCAGCCTCCCGAGCCGACCCGGTGCGAGATATCCGCTGCGAATTTTGCGGCGAATATTTCGAGAACCGCAAAGGTTTGTCCAGCCACGCTCGATCTCACCTCCGACAAATGGGGGTGACCGAGTGGTCGGTCAACGGTTCGCCCATCGACACGCTACGGGAGATCCTCAAGAAGAAATCCAAACCTTGCGTTATCAAGAAGGAACCGCACACCTCCAGCATCGAACCCCCTAAATCCATCGGGGAGGAAGGAACGGATCCCAAATCTCCCGGAAAAATCCTCCAGGGCATGGCTCTGCCTCCCCTGGGCGGGCGGACGGGGAAACCCAGCCCCGGCGCTTCCACCTTGAACCGGGAGATCTCCTTGTCGCCTCTCACCAGCAAACCCCAGGGCAGTTTCCTGACGCCGTTGTCCGCCAAACGACCGTTGCAGGACGATCGCTTGGGTCCTCACGCCGAAGTCAAGCACAAGGCCTACATCCAGACCGAGCTGCCCTTCAAAACCAAGTCCGTGCACGACAAACCCGCCCACACGTGTGAGTAGGGGATGGCGGGATAAAGGCGGAGCGGGGGGAAAAGCGCGGTGTAGCCCCACCTCGCCGGAATTTCCGTCGCGCGGTGAGGTGGGCACTGGGAATCCCCACCCCGAAAAAAAGGGGGTTTGGCTCGTGGGGGTGCGGAGGAGGGAGAGGGGAGCGGAGATTTGGGGTCGTTGCTTCCCCTGATCCAAATTAGCTTGGCTCCGTGGAGTTTTCCCCCCCGTACCAAACCCCCAGCGGCGCTGGGGGACGCTTTCCAGAGCTGGAAAACACGGGGAATTTCAATCCCACGGAGGACTGAAAGCACGGCGGCACCGGTTTTCGGGGGAAACTGGCCCCGTGCCGCGGCCCTGCCTTCGCCCGCTCACCCCTGGCGCGTTTTCCCCCCCGTCAGCCAGCGAAGCCTGCTGCGAGCTGTGCGGCCTCTACTTCGAAAACCGCAAAGCCTTGGCCAGCCACGCGCGGGCGCATCTCCGGCAATTCGGCGTCACCGAATGGTGCGTTAACGGTTCGCCTATCGAGACCCTCAGCGAATGGATCCGACATCGACCCCAAAAAGCCGGCGCTTACCGTAGCTACATCCAAGGCGGACGACCCTTCACTAAGAAATTCCGTAACTCTTCCCACGCCCGGGATCACGACGGCGGCGCTCGACGGATGCCGCTCAGCCTTCAAGCCGGCGGCGTGACCCTTCTGAGCAAAGGATTGACGGGAGATTTGGCTCACGGCGATGCCGGAAAAATCCTGGATGGGGGAAGCAGCGGTGAGCGGCCCATGATCACTTCTCCCCTCTCGTTGGTGAAGGTGGAGGAACATCAACGCTCGAACATCAACAGTGAGTTGGGGAGAAGCCAGCCGGGAGAGGGCAGAGGGGGTCTCCGGCACCGGCAAAGCACCGGCAAAAACCCTGCCCTGGCCCCTCTGCCCGTTCCCGGCAGCGCCGGGGGGGGGTTCTGTAGCCAAACCCCCCCCCCCCCCGCCTTTTCCTCCTCCTCCTCCTCTTCCTCCCAGTTCCCCACGAAAGCCGGGAAGGCTGCACCACGCCGGCGGTGCCATGCCGCCGCCTTCGCCACCACGCGAAGCCGGTTTGTCTGTCCCTCTCCCGACCTCATCTCCCCCTCCTCCGTTTCTCCTATCCCAGAGTTCGAACGGAGGCAAGCGAGGCCCCTGGACGCCCCGCTCCACCGGGAAGAGGAAGGAGCCGAATTCCAACAGAAAATGGAGGAGACGCGGCAGCCGCCGCCGCGGATGAGGCCGGTGCCTTCCCTGGTCCCTCGCCCGCCGCAAACCTCCTTGGTGAAGTTCGTGGGGAACATCTACACCCTCAAATGCCGGTAGGTCACCGCGGGAAAGGGGGATTTCATTCCGTATCCGTAGGGATTCTCATTCCCGGCTGGAAGCGCTGTCTTTTCCCTGCTCCGCGGCGCGGATCCCTCTTTTTTTGGGGGCCGTTCCACCCCCCACCGGCAAAACGGCGATTCCCGAGCTGACGCCGTGTCCTCCGTAGGTTCTGCGAGGTGGAATTCCAAGGTCCCCTCTCCATCCAGGAGGAATGGGTACGGCATCTCCAACGACACATCCTGGAAATGAATTTCTCCAAAGCGGATCCTTTACGGGGCGAAGATCCCCCCCCACCCGAACCCCCCACCCTCGCCGAGGCTCAGTAACGGGAGCCCAAATCCCGGCTCTCACCGTGACCGAGCCGGCACGGGGAAGCGACCGCGGATGGCGCCGGAACATCCTCACCCCCCCTCCATTCCCGCATCCACGATTCCTTGGTTGTTTTTTGTTTTTTTTTTTATTATTATTATTTTTGGGAAAAGGGGGGGGGGGAATCGATCGCTGCCTTCCTCCAGGGGATGAGCCGAGGGTGGGGGGGCCACAATCCCGGCCACAAGCACTACATGGATCAAGACAACCCTCGGCGATCCCGCGGGAGACACGCGGCAACCGGGATCCGGATCGAGGAGGGAACAACTCGATTCCGGTCCCGGCACGGGGACGGGAGGGAATTTTTCCCCCTCCGTCGCTTCCCAAAATCCGTTTCTTTCTTTTTTTTTTTTTTTTTTTAAACCCAAAGAACAAACGGTGTCGCCGTTACCGGCGGCGATTCGGGATGGAGCCGGGCCGGAGGGGAATTCCGGGGAGCAGCCGCATTCCCGGAAAACGCTGTGGATTTTGTATATGACCCTTAGAGTTAATGTATATTCGATTTTTTTTGGTTTTGTTTTTGTTTTTCCATAGGCGACGATGAAATTTAGTCTCGCGTAGATGTCGGAATCCCTCGGTTCCGGGGTTGCATGTTGCCCAAAATCCCCTTTTCCCACACCAAAAAATGCCGGATTCACCGCTTCCCTCCCCCCTCCCCCCGCCCCGCTGCCGTATCCCGTTTTAAATTTCACCGGAGAGGAGCAGCGGGTGAGCGCAAAGCCACCGGAGAAAATAAACTCCGGTGGGAGTTTATCCCCAGGGAATTCCCGGCATTCCCATCCGGAATCGGCCGCGGCGGCGCCGGGAGGATTCGGCTCAGCCCCCCCCCCCCCCCCCCCCCGTTTCACCGTTGCTTTGTTATTTCTTTATTTTTCCCGGTTTTTCCTCATCTAGCTCCATAGACCTTCCGACTTTTTTAAACTCTAGATTTGTGTAGAAATAAGGAATATTCATTTTTATTTGGAAAATCCCGAAACTTTCCGAATTTTCGGAAGGAATTTTAACGGAGAAATATTTGTTTCGTTCTTTTTTTTTTTTTTTTTTTTTTTTTTTATTTCCAATTTTTATTTTATTTTGTTTTTGGCGGGGGCACGTTCTGGTGATTCTTGTACCCGGGAATATGGGACGATGGATTAAATTCTTCTGGAAATGAAGGCGGGGGGAGAGCGGTGTCTCTGGATACCCGGAATGTCGGGATGGGGGCGGGGCTGGGGGGTGGGGATGCGGTTTGGGGGGGGTTGGGGGGGGTTTGGGGGCTCCCCCGGGGAGGTTTGGGGAGGGGGGAGGGTCGGGATGCGGCCTTGACCCCCGGGAATGGGGTCAGGGGGTCAGGATGAGGCCGTGTCCTAAAATACGGGGTCACCGGGGTCGGGATGCGGCCTTGACCCCCGGGAATGGGGTCAGGGGGTCAGGATGAGGCCGTGTCCTAAAATACGGGGTCACCGGGGTCGGGATGCGGCCTTAACCCCCGGGAATGGGGTCAGGGGGTCAGGATGAGGCCGTGTCCTAAAATACGGGGTCACAGAGGTCGGGATGCGGCCTTGACCCCTGGGAATGGGGTCAGGGGGTCAGGATGAGGCCGTGTCCTAAAATATGGGGTCACCGGGGTCGGGATGCGGCCTTGACCCCCGGGAATGGGGTCAGGGGGTCAGGATGAGGCCTTGACCCCTAGGACATGGGGTCACCGGGGTCAGGATGCGACCTTGACCCCCGGGACAGGGGTCACCGGGGTCAGGCCGAGGCCCTGTCCTGGGAATGGGGACAGTGGGGTCAGGATGAGGCCACGCCCCACGCCCCGTCACAGCCACACCCACGGGGGGAGGACGACACGCGGGGGGCGGAGCCTCGGTGGCCGCAGCCAATACCAGCAGGCGCCGTGGCGCGGAGGGGCGGGGCGAGGTGCGGACCCGCCCTAGAAGGGGCGGGGCTGGAGGCCCGAGGCGGGTCTGTCGCGCTATTGGCGCAGACGGCGTCGGCCCGCCCCCTAGCTGGCCAATCAGGGGACAGAGTGACAGCGTTCCCGCCTCCTCACGAGGTGACAGCCGCTCCGGCCAATCAGCGCTCGGCCTCGCGGGTCCCATTGAGCGAGGAGCCCGCCGCGCCGCGATTGACACCTCCGCCCGCCAACCGCCGCGGGGGCCGCCCAATGGAAGGCGAGGGAGGGGGTGAGCCGCACCAATGGGAGCCGCGGAGCGTGAGGGGAGGGCGGCTCAACCAATGACGGCGGGGCGCGGGTGGGGGGGCCGCCGGCCAATGAGAAGGGAGGAGGCGGAGCGGCGCGGCCAATGGGGCGGGGAGGCGGGGCCCGCGCGCCGCCGTTACCGTCTCGCGCAGAGGGAGGCGGCGGCGGGCGGCGGCGCCGCCATCATGAGTTACTCAGGTGAGGGGCGGCGGCGCAAGATGGCGGCGGGGGCGGCCCCCGCGGGGGAGACGGGGCTACCGCGGCCCCCGCCGGGCCTCGGGGGAGCCGGGGCGGGATGGGGCGGGCTCCGGAGGGGCGCTGGGCGCCGCCGGGCGCCGCCCCCCCCCCCCCCGGTCTCGTCCCTTCTCCGTGTCAGCGGGGCCTCGCAGCGGTTCTGTCCTCCGGTCCGGCCCCTCTGGCATGGCTCCCCTCGGTGCTCCCCGGGCACCCCCGGTGCGGGTGGCGGGGGAGCAGGGAGCGACCCAGCCTCTCGTTCTGACAGAAAATTAATTTATTTTAAGCAGAACCCCGATCAGGCTTAATTAGCTTCCATCCCGTTTCTGTCTGGCGGCGGCGGCTGACAGGAATTCCTCATCCTCGCTCAGGTTACGGCCGTGATTCTGCTTCTCGCCTAATTTAGCGGCGATTTTTACCGTTTTTTCTTTTAATCTGGAGGTTTTTATTCACGCGCTGGCTGCCGGAGCGGCCTCCGGGCTCACCTGTGGAGCGCGGTGGGCGTAGGGAGCGATTTGCCGCTCTGTTTGCCCTCACCTCTTTCGGCTGGAAGTGCCTCAGGGGGGGGTAAATTAATAAAAATTAATAAATTAATTTCTTCTGTGAAGAGGAGTTTCTAATTAAGGGGGAAACGGCAACAAGAACCCGCAAGGTAACGTCGCTTTCCCGTAGCGTGCGTATAGATTGATAGGACGCGGTGCGCCGACGTACCCTGCCTAACGAGGCTGTAATTACTTCGGTAATGAACATTTGGGTAACGCTTTCTCGGCTGGGGAGCGCGGGATGGCGGCGGCGCGGCCGGGGTTCCTCCGGATGGCGGCTTTCCATCCCGGGATCTTCCAGCTGGTTTTTCCGCAAGGGCAAAGTGCAGCGATGCCGTCGAGGTCCGTTTCGCCTCAAAGGGCGTCTGAATGTCAGTCCCGGGAGGCTGCAGGTTGGCGGATGACGGGATTCAAACCTCCCCGACGCCTCCCGATCCCCTCTTTTTCGGAGTTAACGGGAGCGGGGTTTATCCCGCGCGAGATCCCTCTCGCTTTCCCGAACGCTTCGCCTCTGCTCCCGAAACGCTCCGTCGTGGAATTCGTTACCAGGAGCTCAGCTTGAAATTAAAACCCGTTTTACGTGTAAGACGAGGAAAAGGTGTTGCTGTGGTGGGGACGTCTCGTTGCTGAGGCGGCGTCAAGGTCCGATTTCTTCGCTCTTTGGCGCGAAACGCGTGGATTATTCGCGGCGTCGCTCCGTTTCGACGCTGGGTAGCGAGAATCTCTTCGGCCGCGAGAGCCACGATAACGAGAAACTCGTCTCTAATTGCTTTTTGCTCTTTTCTAGGTTATGGAGACTGGAACTCTGGGACGAACAGAGGTAAGTACAATAAAAACTGGAATAACAGTTTATGACCTCCCTCTTCAGATCCGTTTCTTGAGCCTGAGGGAGATGCGCCGAGGTCGGTGATGAACAACCGCCATCCCCGCACCCCGTCCAAACTCTCGCTGTCCCCCCCGTGCGACGATTTTCTTCTTTTATTTTAAAAACTCAACGTCGAAGCCAACAGAAAACTTTGTTGCTGTAAATGGTTGCACGGGAAAACTGTTCTAGGCGGAATATTTGGGGTTTGGAGTTGTTTTCCACCAAAAAAAAACAAACCCTTTCTGCTGCTTGGAAAACGCAAATGAAGTCGGTGCGGGGGTAATCGAGGCTTGGGGAGACAGCAGAAATCCAAACCCTCGCTGCGTGCGCCAGCAGCCAAAGAAAAGATCAGGGAGGAGAAAAACCTAAATTTATAAATTTTAACCCTCAGCAGGCGCTCAATTGGCCTTGTGCATTATTCCTACGGTGGTTTTTTTCCCCAGTTATAACCATTTCGGCTTCTTTAGCGGGAGGAGAAGCCTCGCTGTCGCTTTTTGGTTTAAAACGGGTGGGAAACGCGAGGCTGAAAGCCTTTTCGCTTTCAGCAGCGCTCGGCGGCGCTGGCTTTGCGGACGGGTACACGCTGTAGCATCATCCCTAGGGATTTACGGGGTTATAAAGCAGCTTGTATCGGTTTTGGCGAAGGGATGTCCTAGCTGCGTTCGCCTGGCTACCGACAGCTTCGTATCAAACTAAAAACCAGCTTAAAAATGGTTCTGAGGTGTCTCTGTGTTGACCCAAAACTGGTTTTTATGGAGGCTCGGCCTTGGCTGTCTTTATTCCCATCCGGAGCCGGTTGGGTGGAGGAAGTTGTAGGCTGTGCCTGTCTTTTACGGGACTTATACGAGCAAATTGTTCCCTTAAACCCTTGTGAGCTCAATAGTTTAATGTTTATAGGTAACTTAAAGAAATATTTGAGCTTTTTTTTTATTCTAACTCCCTGTGGCGATTGCTTGGGGCATCTTAATTCGGATTAAAATATTAGCGAAGCCAGACAACTAGAAATAAACCCAGCTCTTTTATTGTTGTTGTTCCAGGTTACGAGGGATACGGTTACGGCTATGGATACGGCCAGGATAACTCGGGTAATTACGGATACGGCATGGCCACGTCGAATTCCTGGGAAATGGCCAATTCGGACGTTGACATGAACCCCGACGGTTCGGGCGGCGGCAACGCCGACGCCGTCATCGCGAAAATGAACCAGCGCTTAGACATGGTGTCGCACATGGACGCGGACGCGATGCAAGGAGGGCACTACGGATCCGGCGGAGACAGGTGAGCGCGGGGCGCGAGGCGAGGAGATGCGGCAACGATCCGCTGCTCGTTAAGAGTCGTTGCTGCTCGGTTTGTTCCTCGGCTGGGCTGCTCCTGGATTTTTCCAGCGTCGTGACTCAAGCGAGCATCCAGAGCTGGCTCAGCCGCCCTCCTCTCCCCTGCTGTAACTGTAAAATTAGGATTTTACACTAAGTTTTCATCCGTGTTTTGCAAAAAAAAAAATCCGAATTTGGGACTTAGCGCAGCACTTCCAGCAGCGGCTGAAATTTTGGGTTCTTCAGTAAAAGAATTATGATCAGGAATCCTTTTTATTCCTTGTTCTCGCCAGCTTATGCCCTTGTAGAGCAGCGTTAAGGAAAACAAGGCGCTGGTTCGTACTTGATCTGAGGTTAAATTCCTAATTTTGATCAAGAGATTGACTTCTGCAGTGAGGTTTTTGTAGCCGGTATCCCGGTAGATGCTCAGCTCTACGACGTAGGCAGCTCCTTGCCCATCTGCGTTAATGTTTAAAGTACTAAGAAATGGGATTCTTCCCCCAAAGATTTCTTATTTATTAACGCGCGCGGGGAGTTTTGAGCCAGGACTTGGTATTTCTGCAAAGCGACTGCTTACTCCAGGTTTTTAATGCCTTAATTAAGTAAAAGTACGTTGGACAAAGTAAAATGCAGGAGTAAATAATAATAAATGTGCTTGCGACTGTTTTCTACGCCGCTCCTATGCTTCCAAACCAGTGACTCCTACGAAACAACACATCCGTACCACTCTACCAAATCGATTTGTTTCGGTCGCTTGCTCGGTTTAACCGCGCTGGAAAGGGTTTGCCGAATCGTTCCCCGGATTCTTGTCCCTTTGAACGTCGTTTTGGGCTCCTCCGCTTTGATCTCGCGTGCCGGCGGTCGGCTGCTCGCAGACACGCTCCCGCCCGCGGCGCGTTTCCACCGATTCGGCGCCGCCGCGCCAGTTGGGAATGGGATAGGCTTTATTAAAAAGCGAAAAATTTCGAGAAACGCGGTAAGAGGAAGATGAATCCCTTGGAGAACGTCGGCTCCGTGCTGTAACGGAGCAGAAAAGGAGCTGCTCGCCCTCCAGCTGCTCCGGCTTAGCCATAACCAAACACTGGCAGCTCCTCCATCGGTGCCTGACCTGATTTTGTAGCTCCACCGTCTCTCCGTGGATCGGCGGGGTGACTTTCTTCCGACCTTGGAGCCGGGAGAACGCCTTTTCCCCCCCGCCCGGCGATTCCCATCTCCGTGCTCTCGAGGCCTCGCCGTAGAGCGCAGCGGCGAGGGGGTCGCGCTTTGACGAGGCTCGTTAGTTCGGATCTTTTCTTGAGCGCCGGCTTTTCCTCCTCGCCTGCCTTGTCAGTCAAAGCGCTGCCGGCAAGCACGCAAAGCCTTAGATTCCAGTAGGAAACGCGTGCCGTGGTTGTAGTATTGCCGAATATAAAGTTAAAAAAATCCTCCGCGGCCTCATTTCCAGAAGGAAAAAATGGATTTAAAATGGTTGAGGCGGACGTTGGCGTTCCGGTTGGGAAAACAAGCGCGTTAGCGGATGGATTGCACGGGGGGAGTGAGGAAGGAGGGGTCTGGAAGAGGTCTTTGGTTGTGCCGAGGTGCTCCTTGAGTAGCTGAGGAGTAACTCTCGCTGTTCCTGGAAGTATTTTTGGATAAGGTGGAACTCGGTGTGAGGACGAGCAGCTCCTGGTTTGCTTCGGCTGCTCCTAAAGCTCGTTTTGAAGCAGATGTTTGGGAGCGGGGACGACCCCCCCACCTCAGCTGGTGAAGGAGCCTTTGTTCAATGTGTTTTTGTTTGTTTTTTTTTTATTCTTTTAAAAAATGTTGGTAATTCTGAAAGAAACGAATGGTTCCAGGGGCTCCCTGGCATCAGGGAGTCTAAAGGTCTCTGGTTCCTCCACCGCTGGAACTGAAACCTTGAAGCTCTGCCACCAGCTCTCGCCGGTCCGGGTCCTGTCCCACCACGCGGTGAAATCCGTCCCGTGTTGGGCGAAACGTCTGGCGATTGAAAAAAAAAAAAAAAACCAAAACCAAAAAACCCTAAAAACGTGTTTCGAAGGGTTTCGTTTGCTTAACCTCTGCCGCCGTTTCTCAGTGGTATCTCGCCGATGCGTCTCTTGCAGGTACGACTCGTACGAATCCTACGACTCGAGGTCTTCGATGAACGACCGCGACATGTACCGATCCGGCTACGATTACAACGAATCCGAACACGACAACGAGAACGCCTACGAAGGTCACTACGACAACTTCTACGGGAACCGTCGGGATCAATACCAGAACCGAGCACGGGATAATTTTGGTCAACGGGGGCAGAATTGGGGTAGAGACGGACGCAATAACAGACCCATGGCGTCTTCCTATCCCGGGCGCATGGGCGGACAGTGGAACGAACCTCCGCAATCGATGGGAGCGCGGGGTCTCGGTCCCCACGGCTCCTCCAGGCTCCCTTCCCTCTTCTCCCACAACATTATCCCAGAACTCAGCATGTTCCAGGGAATGCGAGGTTTCTCGGGAAATATGCGTTACGGAGGAGGAATGATGAAACAACGAATGAGGAGAAACTGGAAAACGTGGGATTCGGATTTTAAAGTAAGTACTTGTGCGATATCCTCCCACCTGCTCGCCTCGGATAGAGACTTATTTCCCAACGGACCCACGCGTCCTGCAGGGAAGGGCTCCAAAACACACTCTGGGAAGCGATAAGAGATAATTCTGCGTGTAATTGGCTTTGTAACGTGTTTTCTCCTGAGCGGACAGAGGAGGCTGCGCTCTGTTGCACAGCAATATTGATACGTGGGATGTTTTAAGCTTAAAAACTTGGTTTTCTGAAGGTAGGAGACCGTTGCGGCCCTTCACGGCTTCATCTCCGATATTATGGGATAGAGGTGCGGTGGATTAATCCTTCCTGAGCAACTCTGCCTGTCCGAAATTTAATGCAGGAGGCTTAACTCGTTAAAAATAAATAAAACAAGACGTTGCTGGTTGCGGAGGGCACCTGCTCCTGTTGTGGGAATTAACCTTTCTCTTCTCTCGCAGCCCCAGAAAAAGAAAATCAAAAAAGATCCCAGCGCGAAGAAGCGGAAGCAAACAAACAGCTCCGATGAACCCGACAGCAAGGCGGCGAAGACGGACGGCTCCGATAACTCCGACTCCGACAACGGTAAGAGCGGAGCGGCTTCGCGGTGTAAAGCCGCCGCTCTCTTTATTTCCGGCAGAGCCATCGGGCTTTGCCACGGGTTTAACGCGGTGGCAAATGCGTCGGCGTCGATCTGGGTTGCTTTTCTTTATGCTGACTGCGGTGTTTCTTTCAGAGGAGGGAACGGAAGGAGAATCGGGAGAAAAAGAGGAGAAAGAGGGCTCCAGAGGCGTAAGTAACTCTGGGAAACTACTTTATCGTGATTAAAAGCTGTAGTTCTGGTCGGAGGTGCAGGAGGGGGTGAGGGCAGATCCCTGGATCCTTGCGTTATTCCCAAAGCGAGTCGGGGGCAGAGGCTCGGACAAGTAGCGGGGAGAGGATGGAAGTAAAATGCTCCGTCGAGGGAAGCGCGGGTGTTAGAGGGGCTTCCTTGCCGCACCCAGCAGCCGCGGCAGCGCTGCGAGACGCTTCACGGTGTCGAAACGCGGTAAAATACCCCTGCGCAAAGAGCTTTCAGTAAGAAAAACCCTGAAATCAATCGCCTGTGACGTGGAAAGCGCGGGATTACGTTGCCTGGCTCTAGCCTCAGCTCGGCGGAGGGAGATCTCTCGGCTACGAGACCCGCAGGCGTTGCGGTGGCATCTCCCGCCGAGCGGGCGCCGCGTTTCCCTGCGCCAAGGGAGCGCGGAGCGGCCAGATCCGGTGGCGACGTCGCTCCTCCGTGCCGTGCTTCCAGGGGAGGGTTTGAGAGGAAGGACGCTGGCGAAGGGGACGAGCCAGCCTCCGGACGTTCGCTTTCTCTAGATGGTTTTAACGTCCCGACGTTGCATTTTTAGGAGGGGGAAGACGAAGAAGGAAAAGATTCAGAGAAAGGTGAGTTGGTTGCGCGTTTTACGGCTCGTTTGCGCTCCGAAGCTCTGCGCGGAGCCGAAATCGAGGGCTCCGACATGGCCGGAAGAGAGATTTCCAGTTAAATCTGATGAGTTTATTCAGGCTCCTTTGGTTCTTAGAGTCCGTTCGTTCCGTTTGCCTCGTGGCTTCGCTCTCCCTTCTGGTTCGTTGCGTTCTGGCGACCCGAGCTAAACCTCTGCGCCTCCTCGCCGAAGGGCGATTTGGCTTCGGCGCGCGTCCCCGAGTCCCCTGGGGACTCTGGCGCTGGGATGGATACCAGCGGCGGGGTCCGACGAGCGAGAGCGGTCGAGGCTCTCGCGTGTGAGGCTCCGGTGGGATTGCATCGCCGTAGCCGGCGGAGAGAAACGGCGAAGGGCCCTTCCCGGGGCCGCGATTCGCTTTGTTCTTCAGGGTGAGACCCGTCAGACCTCCGCTGACGGGGGGACAGGGGATTAGCTCCGCCGTAACGTCTGCGTTCAGTCAGACGAATCCCGTCCTTTGTGTCTGCTCAGGGATAAGGAAATGCTGTAAAAACCCTGCTAGGGAGGAGCTGGATCCCTTGGTCAAGGTAGGTTGGTGAAGCTGCTAGCCCGGGGGGCTTAGGCAACCAGATTTAATTCCCGCTGTGCCGTAGATTTTGGGTAAGTTGTTGCGGCTGTGAAACGGGATGGAACTTCCCGGCTTGGAGAGACGGGACCGGTCGGAAAAGCACCGCGATCCCCGAAGGGAGCTCAGAGAAGCAGCGTAAATTTGATATCCTGGGACGTGTCCGCACCTACGCCGGGGCGGGCGGACGGAGAAGCGGCTTTTCTGTCCCAAAACTAAGCGGTGTGGATTGGTTCCCCAAGCTTTATCGCCTTGCTGGTGTTCGCTTCAAGGCTGGACAAATCGGAGCGGGTGGTACTTAAAATAATCAAACCTGTAATTAATTAATACTTAAAACCTTGTAAAACTAGTCGTAGTAAACGAATTAAAACGAAGCTGGGAAACCGCTTTAGACTCTGTCTGCTGTGGTTCTCCCCTCTGTCCCCCGAGCCCGTCCCGGTGCGACTTTTTTGGGGGGAAAAAAAAGCTAATTTGGGGGTGGACGGCGCTGCCGTATAAACCCGAGGTTTATCCGTAGTTGGCCGGCGGGAGCAGCTTTGTGACTCGACGGCGTCCGTAGGTTGCGCGGGTTGGTCGGGCTGACGACTAAACTTGTCTAGGGAAATTCTCTTTGATCAGGTGGTGCCCTGAAATCCAACCTGCTTTAAACACTTAGGTGCTTTAACAATTCAAGAAGAGATCAGTCAAATCAAACGCAAATTGCAGGCGGGCAAGAAAACTCAAGAGAGGCAAAAGAAGAGGCATCGGGATCGCATGGTAGAAAGGTAATGTCTCCGATTTTGATTTTATTTGATTTGATTTGATTTTTAGTGATGTTGGCTTTCTCCTCTGGGACCGTAGCACTCGCAGCCGGGCTCCGTCCTTTTGTTCCCAGTTGTCCCAGTGTTTTGTCTGCTCCTTGTAGAATCTGCTTTGCTCTCCTGCCGCTCTTCTTATGCTTAAAAGAGAAACAGAAACGGGAAAAACCTTGGGAAACATCCCGTAAATGCTTAAAGGGGTGGAGGCTTCCAGGAGTTTCTCTGCTCTACGCCTTAAGTAGACCGTGGAGTAGATGCGGTGAGAAAGCGGTACCCGGTAGAGCTGGAATGGATTGGTTTGAATATCGCTTCCCTTCGCCTCCCGACTCTCTCGACAGGATCCAGTTTGTTTGTTCGTTATGCAAATATCGGACCTTTTACGATGACGAGATGAACAATCACCTCGAGAGCAAATTCCACAAGGAACACTTCAAGTTCGTTGGAACCAAGTTGCCTCAACAAACAGCTGATTTTCTCCAGGTGAGCCTATGGTTATGTTTCTCTGTCCCCTGGGTTTAAGAATTTTGGGTTGATTTATTATTATTTTTTATTATTATTTTTTATTATTATTTTTTATTATTATTTTTTATTATTATTTTTTATTATTATTTTTTATTATTATTTTTTATTATTATTTTTATTTTTTATTATTATTTTTATTATTATTTTTATTATTATTTTTAATTATTATTTTTATTATTATTTTTATTATTATTTTTATTATTATTTTTATTATTATTTTTATTATTATTTTTTATTATTTTTTTATTATTATTTTTATTATTAATTATTATTATTATTATTATTATTATTATTTTGGAGATGCTGTAAAGCTCCTAAACTGCTCCTCTAAGTAACTGTGGTGGAAACCGCTAGAGAAGGTGGAGTAAAGTTGGGCTAAAGCATCAGAGGCTCTGCCTCGCCTGCCCTCTTCTTTTGAACAGGTCGCTTAACCTCTAGGCTTACTGGTTGCACTGGTAGGAAATAAAATACTTGCCCATGACAGATTTTAGTAGCCGGAGTGGGTGGTTTAAGCGAAGAAAGGCAGCGCTACCGGCAGGGCAATGCGTGGTGGGATTTGTAGGACCGTTGGGGTGAGCACGCTAGAGGGACGCACCTAAAAATGGAGGAGGGGGGGGGAAGATTAATACCAAATATTTTGCCGTACAGGAATACGTTGCTAATAAAACTCGGAAAACCGAAGAGCGGCGTAAAGCGATCGAAGACATTAACGCAGTTATTCAGCAGATTTATAGGGACCAAGATCTTACGCAAGGTGAGATTTACCCACCAGTTCCCTCGCCGTGTGTAGCGGCCGCCTTGCCAACTCTATAAATAGTAAAATAGTAAAAAATAATAATAAAAATAGTGGTGTTGCTGAAGACTAAAACCTACTGCCCACTCGAGTGCAGCGTCAGCCGCTTCAGCTTCTTACCCGGCTTTGTGGACGCTAGAGAAATGATGAGCTGGCTGAGGAGATTTTTTTCTTAATTCTTGCGTACCCGCAGCGCTGATGCAGCTCGCGGCGTTGCGGTGGGCGGCCAGGCCGCTGGCATTCCCTTAACCTGGCTCTTTATAACGCGCGCTCCGCTTGGCTCCTCTCCCGCTCCCCGGGAAGACTGTTTTGGTGTTGGTGGAAGGGCGAAAAACGCGTTTCCGGCGGCGAAAAATGCGTTTCTAACGTAGGCTGGAGGAAAATCTGTAACACAGCGCAGATCCCCGGATTATTTTCCGGTGAATACTGTTCTTCTCTTCCTTTTTAGATGTCGGCATGGAGCATTTTATTAAAAAGGTGGAGGCGGCTCATTGCGCTGCCTGCGACCTCTTCATCCCGATGCAGTACGGCATCATCCAGAAACACCTGAAGTCGCTCGATCACAACCACAACCGCCGGGTGAGTGGGCTGCCTGGTGCCTCGGGGGTCTTGCAAGGCTTCCGCTGCAACAGGAGGAGCACGGATTTGGATGGTTCGAGTTCCCGTGGTTCCTAAAACCAGGGAGAACTCTTCTTCATCCTCCTCAGTGCTTCTCTCCACCGTCTGCAGTGAATTTTGATGTTCTCGCATTCCCCGAAGCAAAAGCTGGCGAGCAAGGTGGTGGCGGGATTAAAACCCCTTCAGCAAAGCCTCCTGCGAATCTGAAAATGAGATCTCGTCTCTCTTTTTTCTTGCAAAATAAACGGCTTTCTGCCTTCCCCGCTTCCCCGTACGCACAGGAGGGTGTCACAAGCTTTACTATACCCCCGAGCAGCGATCTGAGGCGCTGGCTGTCGCGTGACAGCTCTTTCTAGGTATAACATACATCTATCGGCACACGACTGTAAATCGTGACGCGGTAGCGCGGCCGTGTTGAGCGGCTGCGGCGCCTTCCGCAGCGCTCGCCTCCTCAGCCGCCCGTCGCTCCCCGCGCCTCGGCAGAATCCAAATCCAACCCCAGAGACTGAGGGACGAAACGCTCCCGCGCGGCTTTTCCTCGGCTGCCTGATACTCACCTTTCCGAAGCGGAGAATTCCGGGGAAAGCGCAGAAAAATGGCAGATTTCTTAAATATCGCTGTGTTGTCACCTACCCAAATACCAAAGCGTAGCTCTGTAGCCTGTTGTCCGCTGAGCTGTGACTAATTCCTGGCCTCGGAAATTAATTTGGAACAAAATCTAAGTGCGTTTTATTTTATTCTCCCGTCCAGGCTATGATGGAGCAGTCCAAGAAATCGTCGCTGGTAGTTGCGAGGAGTATTCTCAACAACAAACTCATCAGTAAGAAACTGGAGCGGTACCTGAAGGTGGGTATTTGCGGAGCGGCTCGGTACGGGGTCACGCTGGTAGCGACGCTTCCGTGCTGTAGGAATTTTGCTGCCGTTGACCGCCGAGGGTGCTTACGAGCTGAACTTTGAGGCGATTTGTGGAGTTTTTGGGTAATATATCAAATTCCTGGTTACCGAATCCCTACAGCGTCAGCTGCCCCACACGTTACGCCGAACCCTGAGCAAAGCTTCCAGCTTAAACTTTGGCCGGAGACCTGAGCGTCGCGCCGTCGCCGCTAATATTAGCGTTGATTTGAATTCTCGAGGTGGCGTCTGCTTTCAGGAGTTGCTCGCTTGACTGCTTTCGGTGTAACCGTAACGCTGAATTTCTTGGGAGGGTTTGCTGGCGCGGAGCCGGCGTGAATTCCTCGAAGCAGCCAGAGAGAAACTCGCAGCAGACAAATGTTTGTCTTCTCTTTTCAGGGTGAGAATCCTTTCACGGATGACCCAGAAGAAAAAGAGGAGCACGAGGAAGGAGAAGGGGGAGCCAGTGGAAATGTAGAGGAAGGAACGGCAGAAGGAGTGGATGAAAACAAGGATGAGGAGGAAAATCCGGAAGAGGAAAATCCAGAAGAGGAAAATCCAGAGGAGGAAAATCCGGAAGAGGAAAATCCAGAGGAGGAAAATCCAGAAGAGGAAAATCCAGAGGAGGAAAACAAGGATCCCGAAGAAAACCCAGAAGGAGCTGAAAATGAGGGGGAACGAGAGGAAACGGGGACAGAAACGGAGGCGCAAGCGGAGGTGGAGCCGGCCGCAGACAACACGGAGGAGCAGCCTTCCCCGCCTGCCGAGGAATCGCTCCCGGAGGAAGAGGAGCAGCAGGCAGCGGAAGGCGTGGAGGTAGAAGACGAAGAGGAAGAGAGCGAGGAAGCGGCTGCAGCACAGGAGGACGAGGATGCGGAGTGAAGGCTGGAGGGGGAGGCCGACGTGTAAAAAAAAAAAAAAAAACCTGACGTGTTTTGGGTTGGGTTTTTGGGTTGTTTGGTTTGTTTTTTTTTTAAAACTGTATCTGTGAATTTCGTAGCACATCTTTTTGAGTTCTCATTCTACTAAACTCACGTAGGCAGTGGAAGCCTTTACCTGTAAAGTGATTTTTTTTTTTTGGGGGGGGGGGGGGGGAATAGAGGAAAATTTTTCTTTTTTTTTTTTTTTTTTACCAAATCTTCATTTTAGTAGCTAGGTTTTGTGCGGTCTCTGTTTTTTAGATGGCTTTGTACTAGGAGAATTCACTTTTGAGCATGTGTGCAAACCAGTGCTACTTGACGATCCGGCAAACGAAACCTCTTCCCCTTAAATTGAAACTTTTCTATATTTAACGAAGATGTGGTTTGTCCCCTTAGCCTGTCTGTCTGGAAACATCGGAAATTCGGTTCCGGGGTTTTAATTTCTACGGCGTGCGCCGTTAAGGTTCTGCGTAACTTCCACGTGACTGTAATATTCTCCCTGATGTTTTATTCTTCCTTTTAACGCGGAGCGAAACTAAGTGGTGTCGACATTGTATTGTTTGTAAAATGCTTTTATTTTAAAGGTGAATGTTTTGGTGGGTGGAGATAAAAGGACGATCCTGAGATTACCTGTGACTCTGCCTTAATTTCTGGTGCCCTGGTAAAGCTCGTGAGAGGTTGGAGGCTTAGAACCCGTCCGCAAATCCGCTGTCTCCGTGCTCCGGTTCGTTATTTGGGTTCGGCTCGGCTTCCCTCTCTTCAGCGCTGCGGACGCAGCCGACTTAACTCGCCCGTGGTAGCAGAAAACGCTTAGTCGAAGCTGATTAATCATCGCCTGGAGTAAGGATTCTCCTTGAAATGAGGGAGAAAGAAGGGAAATTGGTTTCCGTGGCACCGCAGAGGTTATTCCCGCTACGGAGAGAGGCGGCTGGGAGCTTTCCTGCCGGATGGGTCGATGGACAGGGACGTGTTTTGCCTCGAATCACCAGCGTGAGGCCTTACCGCCCTCCAACTTGGTGTAAATTCTTTGTACGAGAGACGGTTTCCCCCGCCGACGGGCAGAAAGGGAGATTTAAGCGTTAACACGAAGACAGAGCGCTGAGGCCGCTCCCGACCTCAAACCCTTTCCTCCGGCGCGCTTCCCCGGCGGCAGCGACTTAACCGGATCCTCAGCCGTGCCGGTGACGTCCTCTGCGACGGGATCGAGGGATGAGCTCCGTGAGAGGGAACGTTTCGTCTCCTCCACGCCAGGGAGATGGATCACCCGGGAAACGCCGCGCTCGGCTCCGGAACTGTTTATCCTGGCATCGCCCAGTCGCCTTCCCAAGCGCCGCGCCCCTCTCCCGCAGACGGACATCTCAAATTAGTCCCGGAAGATTCTTTTCCAAACATAATTAAGACGCTGAGTCACTAATTACCTCATCGGGGCTGTAACGAATTTGGCTCGTTCCCTCTTATTGCGGGTCGGGCTCGATCCCGAGGCCGACCCCGCGAGCTGTTGGGTGTCAAGGGAGTCGCCCCCGCGCTTGCTCCCGCCTTTTCCATGGATTTAATCGGATATCCCCCAGTTTTGGGGTGTATTAGCGTATTAAGCGCGCTCCCCAGATCTCGCTTTGAGGCGCGTTTGAGCTCAAGAGCGGCGTAATTACCGCCGAGCGCCGTTGGCGCGCTGCGGGAACGAACCGGGTGCCGTGGAGGAGGCCGGTGGCACCTTAGGGTGTGGGGGGGGTGATTTTGAAGGCTGTAAAAGACGAGACGGGGTGCGGGGTTAGAAAGCTGCCTCGGAAGCGTAATCTTCACACGTTTTTTTTGCTTTGAAAGCAGACGGGCGTTCAGCTCGCCACCGTCATCTGTTCAAATTCAGCCTGTGCCAAGAAAGAGTCTCAATTCTGTTGCCTCCTCTTACAGCTGCTGGTTTTTCCTCCTTGCTCAGCAAAATTTCGGGGTGATTTCCAGGTTTTCTCCTGCTTTTCTCAGTAGAAACGCTCCGATCTAGATTTAATTCGCCGGTCCCATCCTGCTGACAACAACTAGGCTTGGCTTAGGAGCGTTAAAACCGGCGCTCTGCTTGCGCGTTGCTGCGTTTGAGGGTCGGTGGTTTCATCGGGGTGGATTTTCGGGAAGCGCTGTAGGAAATACCTTTGAGTTAAGGTTTATTTAAGAAAAATTGCGATTCTTTAATAGGGGCGGGCTGCCTGTAACCTTAAATATTGGGTCCTGAAAGCGGTGGGATCTCCGTGAGCCAGCCGTTCTTCTGAAAACCAGACAAACCCCGCTTTTATTCGTAATATAGTGAGTTTTACACCTTCCTTACGCCTTCCCCTTTCTGCTTTATCTCCTCTCGCTCGCTCCAGAAGCGTTGGCGTCGCCGCAGGTATCTGCGGGCCTTCCAGCAGGGAAGAGCGAGTGGAGTAGGGGCGGTGTGCTGCGCTGCTTCGCTCCTACCTGTGGGGTTGTTTTCCACCCTGATTATTAAGAGGGGGAAGGGAGAAAATCAGTTGTCAGCGTAAAAGACCAATTTGTAATTAATTAATTCCCTTCTTGCGTCGTTGGGGCGTGGCCGGAGCGAGGTTTCTTTGCTGCTCCTGAAGTTTGGGTGGGAAGGAACGGCTCGGCTCCTCTGGGAACCCAGCTTCGCCTTGCAGAGCTGAATTTCAGCCCTCGACAACCGCTTTTCGGGTTGAATTTTATCCTCAACTACTGCTTCTTGGGTTGAATTTTAGCCTCTTAACCGCTTTTCGGGTTGAATTTTAGCCCCTCAACTGCTTTTCAGGTTGAATTTCACCACTCGACAACCGCTTTTTGGGCTGGATTTTAGCCTTTCGACAACCGCTTTTCATGTTGAATTTTAGCCTTTCGACAACTGCTTTTCGGGTTGAATTTTAGCTCTTTAGCAACCTCTTTTCGGGTTGAATTTTATCCATTTGACAACCGCTTTTCGGGTTGAATTTTAGTCCCTCGACAACCGCTTTTCGGGTTGAATTTCAGCCCTCGACAACCACTTTTGGGGCTGAATTTTAGCCCTTTGACAACTGCTTTTCACATTGAATTTTAGCCCTCGACAACTGCTTTTCCGGTAGAATTTTATCCTCAACAACTGCTTTTTGGGTTGAATTTTAGCTTTTCGACAACCGCTTTTCGGGTTGAATTTCAGCCCTCGACAACCGCTTTTTGGGCTGAATTTTAGCCCTTTGACAACTGCTTTTCACATTGAATTTCAGCCCTCGACAACTGCTTTTCACATTGAATTTCAGCCCTCGACAACTGCTTTTCGGGTTGAATTTTAGCCCTCGACAACTGCTTTTCGGGTTGAATTTTATCCATTTGACAACCGCTTTTCGGGTTGAATTTTAGTCTCTCAACAACCGCATTTTGGGTTGAATTTCAGCCCTCGACAACCACTTTTGGGGCTGAATTTTAGCCCTTTGACAACTGCTTTTCACATTAAATTTTAGCCTTTTGGCAACCGCTTTTCAGGCTGAATTTTAGCCCTTTGACAACCCCTTTTCAGGTTGAATTTCAGCCCTCGACAACTGCTTTTCGGGCTGAATTTTTAGCTCTTCAGCAACCTCTTTTCGGGTTGAATTTTTATCCATTTGACAACCGCTTTTCAGGTTGAATTTTAGTCCTCAACAACCGCTTTTCAGGTTGAATTTTAGCTCTTCAGCAACTGCTTTTCGGATTGAATTTTAGTCCCTCAACAACCGCATTTTGGGTTGAATTTCAGCCCTCGACAAACACTTTTCGGGTTGAATTTTAGCTCTTCAGCAACCTCTTTTCGGGTTGAATTTTAGCTCTTCAGCAACCTCTTTTCGGGTTGAATTTTAGCTCTTCAGCAACCTCTTTTCGGGTTGAATTTTAGCTCTTCAGCAACCTCTTTTCGGGTTGAATTTTATCCATTTGACAACCACTTTTCGGATTGAATTTTAGTCCCTCAACAACCGCATTTTGGGTTGAATTTCAGCCCTCGACAACCACTTTTGGGGCTGAATTTTAGCCCTTTGACAACCGCTTTTCGGGTTGAATTTTAGCCTTTTGACAACCGCTTTTCGGGTTGAATTTTATCCTCGACAACCGCTTTTCGGGTTGAATTTTAGCCCCTCGACAACCGCTTTTCGGGTCGATTAACGAGCACATTGTGCCTTTCGGATGCTCTGCCCGGCTTCCTAGCCCCTGCTGATGGATTCGTCGTACAACCGCCCTTCCCGTGGACTCTGAGCTTTGCGTTCCCTTCCCAGCAAAGGGCTGGCCGAGGGGCGAGTCCTCGAGCGGCCGCTGGTGCGCGCGAGGCGGTGCCGAGCCCCGATCGCCATCCGTGCCGCCGTATCGATGAGGTCGGGGCTCCTCCAGCTTCTCGGGAGCGTTTGGGGCTTGATGGCGGCAACATAACTGGGTCCTTATAGACTAAATATTGCCGCGGGTTTGTGTTCGGAGGCAAAAGCCTTGAATTAAGTGCCGATACAGCTACGCCGCATAGGAAACGCTTAGGGCTCGTATAGGTAGCGTTAAGGTTGTGCTCCTCTAGGATGGCAGGCAGGAAACTCCGATCTGAAAATAATGAATGAGTCGCGGTAACTAAAAGCCCCTCGGAGTGCTCGAAGCCGAGCAGGATGGACCTCGGTCTGCCCGCAATCCGCAGGAACATCCAAGCGCCCCCGTCCCCGCACTCGGAGCACGTCAGCGGGGAAGAGGAGAGGCGAGGAAATGGGCCGGGAAGAGCTCGGAGAAGTCAGCGGGGGCTAAAATCCTTTTGTAAATGCTTTCCCCGAATGAATGATTTCTTCAGAAAATTGCTGACGAGTAAGCGATGGCGTAGAGTTCACCGCAGCTGCCACGAGGGACAGGCTTTAGGATATAGGCGCTATACATCTGGCCGTTGCTTGATTTTTACGCCCGTCACGATGTTTTTCGGATGCTGCCGCTTTTCCCCAAGGAAAGGTGAGCCGAATTATTGCTTCGGCGCGCTTCCCTCCACGCTCCAGCCATCTTCGAGCCGTATCCTGCGTTGATTTGTTGGAGAATTCAAATTCATGCGGCTCAGCGTAAATAAGGGGAAAACAAAACATCCTTATGTCCGCTACTGCGATACCCGCGGCAGTGGCCCCGGCTCAGGGGCGGTAGCAGATTTAACTTGTATTTTCTGATTGTTCAGCCCAAATCTCAGTTTCTGCTAATGCTCTTGGGTATTTCATCATGTTAGTTAATAATTATAATTAACGGTAGTTAATAATTATAATGATAACCCCCCGCACCGCTCCCTAAATCCTGCCCCGTGCCCAGCAGCCTGCTTTCTTCCCCCCGTAAAGGATTATTTTTGTAGCGCCTAAACAAGAAGGATCCAGGGAAAAGATCGCGGGAAAGACCTGGGAAGGAAATTGCGGGAAAGACCTCGGAAGGAAATCACAGGAGGTTTTGAGGTGAATCTTGGGGTGTTTCGGAGCAGACAGCCCCATCTCCTGGCAGGATTTCTTGTGGGGAAAAAAGGGGAGCATCTCGCGGCGGGGAGTTTTGAGGCGCTGGAGGTTGCTGGGGCATCTCTCAGTCATCAGCGAGTAAGGGCGGCTGGTAAAACTTGTTTCTGTGGCTTTACGAAGAGAAACGTGCCGATAACGCGGCACGGCGGCACCGATTTAACTCCTTACTCTGCTTGCGAAGCTGCCGACAGCTTCATCTTCGTTTATTTTAATTTGTTTCAGGTGAGAAACACGTGAACAAGACTTTAAACGCCATGAAATTGAGGATTTCTTTCACGAATGCATCACCCAGAGCATCGTTTCGTAGCCTGAATGTTTCCAGGCTAGAAATCCATACGTAATCCATACGTATTTCCCTAAGGTATGGAAATAACTATAGGATTCTGTGAGTCTCCAATCAAGGTGCTGAAACGGCCGCTCGTTATTAACCCAGGTCTTAAATCCTCCCGCTTTCCCTCTTGAATCAGGAAATCGATTTATTTCAGCTCCGATACCTGGCTGCTGCGATAATTCCCAGATTTAGCAGGTAACGATTTCCACCAATCCGCCTTCCCCATCCGACAGAAGCGGCTCCGGCGTTCGTTCAGCCCTTCTGTCTAAAATCGCTGGAATTCAGGCTCTGTATTCCTCAGGATTTTTCCTAATTCTGGTAAAAATCATTATCAGCCTCTGCCTGTGCCGTTCCGGCATCTGGGAGGGATGGAATAACCCGCTCCGTGCTCTTGGAGCTTTTATTTCCCCCCTCAAACCCTCTCGCAAAGCTTCCACTCCTGCTTCTGTCTCCTCCATCGCGTTTTCTAGGAGTTGCGGCCGCGGAACAGCAAACTCAATCCGCGTTCGTTCCTCGCGCAACTCCAACCTGTGGAATTTCTCGCGTTTAAGGGGATTAAAATTTTTTTAAAAAGCAGGAAAAACAGCCCTCGAGGAGCAACGCTCGCGGCTGAGCCACAAAATGGGGGTGTTTTGGGGGAGCGGTGTTACCCCCGCGCCCTGGTTGTACCCTCCGATGGAGAGACGTTGACCCGATGGTCTTCCTCGACCACCTCTTTTATGACGAGCTGTTGCTGTTCCGGGAGTTTTCCCAGTTCTCCCACTGGAATAGAAGATTTTTTTTCTTGTTCCACAGCTTAAAAGCTCCTAAAAAGCTCTTAAAAACTTAAAGCTTGATCGAACCTTGCTGGGGGTCAAGGATTGCTCCCTTCCTTGCGATAAGTAGGTTCAGTTTACGCCAGGCAGAGCCGAGATGCCACGATCCTTCATCCTTTACGTCACTTACAGCGATTTTTTTTTTTTTTTTTTTTTTTTTTTTAATAATTTGGGATAAAATCCCGTCCTTCAGCCCCTTGGGCTTGGGTTTGGGTCAAAATGGGATGAATTGGGTGTGGAAAAGGCGGCATTTTGTGAAACGCAGGGCTCGAGGACGACCGTGGACGCTTTTGGGGAACAGCCTGCCTCTCCTCCCCCGTTTTCCCGCTGCCGCCGGTTGCTTTTGAGCTGCTTTAACCTGGTTTTGGGCAAAATGTGAGGAAAAAAAAAAAAAAAGCCGCCGTCTCGTTGGGCTGAAGCCTTCGGCGTCGCTCCTCGGGCCGTGGTGCGGCGGCGGCGGGGATCCGGCCGCGGGGCTCCCTCGGCTGCCTGAGGTGAGGGGGTTTGGGGGGTGATGCCCCGGGAGCGCGGCATTGTGGGACGGGGCCGGAGGGCGCCATTGTGCTGTGAGGGGGTGGGGAAGGGCCCGGGGTCACGGCCTCAGGGGATCCGAGGGTCAAAGGTCAGTTTAGGAGCCGAAGGGGCAAAGGTGAGGGGTCAAGGGTCGGGTGCGGGGTCAGGGTGGCCCCCGGCCCGCGGGCTCCATGGCGACCCCCATAATGCACCGTGAGCGGGCGAGCCCCGGCGCCGCCGCCCAATCACGAGAGGGAACGGCTGTGATTGACAGGAGGGAGGCTCACGGAGGAAGCGCCTCCGCCAATAGGCTCGGGGGATGGATGCCGGCAGGGGCGCGCTGGCCAATGGGAGAAGAGAAACGGTCGCGCCTCTACGGGACCTCGGCCAATAGCGGGCGCGGGGGCGGGCTGCCGCAGGGCGGCCAATGGGGAGCTTCGTGGGCGGGCTGGAAGGGCGGCGGGGCCCAATGGGCGGCGGGCGCGGCGCGCCTGCGCGGCGGGCGCTGGGGCGGGCAGTGCGGCGCCGCTGGCCGGAGGCGGAGGGGAGCGATGGAGCAGGGATACGGCGGTAGGTGCGGGGCGGCCCCGGGGCGCACCGGGGACCGGCCCTTCCCTCCCCCGGGGGCGGCGGCTCGGTCCTTCCGCCGCCTCCGCGGCGACTCCCGGTAACGACGGGGGAGAAAAGAGGGGGTCAGCCCCTGAGGGAAGCGTTGTGCCCGCCTCCCGTGAGGGGGCGCCGCCTCTGATTGGCTGAGCGCCGCGTCGCTCGGCGCTAGGGCGCCGCCGATTGGTGGGCGGGTGGTATTTAACGATGGGGGGGGGGGGGGCGTTGGGGCGTTGGGGGGGCCGGAAATGGAGCCGGGCCCATTTCTGAAGACGACACAAAATGGCGGCGGCGCGGCCACGCCCCCCCCCCCCCTCCCGCCGCGTGCGCGCCGGTCCTCCCTCCCCACAGACGGTGGCGGTTCCGCCATCGCCCCGGGGGGCTCCGTCCTCTCCTCGGGGGTCCCCTGAGCCGCCCCCCTTCCCCTCCGGTACCGGCTTCACCCCGAGCGGGACCGAAAATCCCCCCCCCCCCCCCCCTTCCCGGGGAGACGCAGCAGCGGCTCGGTTGGGAGCGGGGGCCTGAGGCGGGCGGCGGTCACAGCTCCGCCATAACGAGCCCAGGCGGCTCTTCCCCCCCCCTCAGGTACCCGCCTCAAGCCCTCCAGGTGTGTCCTTGCCCCCCTGAGGTGTTTCCCTCCTCCCCGGTATAACAACAAAAAGGCATCAAACGAAGCGTAAAGGAGCAGGTGAGAACCCTCCGAAACGCCGGCGAGCAGGGAGACGTCGTCAAGCTTCGTTGGTCAGCGCGGGGAAGCGATTTGTGAGGGGAAAAGGCCGTCCCCCTTCGTCAAAGCGCCGTTGAGTTCGTTAGCGTCGGCGCGCTCTCTTTAACCTCTCTTTAAACTGCGAAACAAGGCTCGCGGAGGTGGAAATGGAAAGGAAGCCACCCAAACTGAAGTTTAACAGGTGAATATCGGTTGTTTAAAGACCCTCGATGAAGTTTATCCGGATGTGAGATGGCGGCACGTGGGTAAACGCTCCCAGATCTGAGCCTGACAGCCCGGATCCTCTCAGCGCCGCGCCGGTTTTGAGCCCTCCGTCCTCATCCCACCATGAATTCACGCCTCGCTTGGCTTCCGTTCACGTCCAGGGACGCGAAGGTCCCGCCAGGGTGATTTTTAACTCGCTGTTGAAAACGCTTCCTTGGGTTTTATAACGTAATTATGACTGCGGCAGGATTTTATAAATAATAGAGCAGCGATGCCGTTTCTCCGTGTGTTTTATCGAGTTCCTAATACCCCGCACGTCGCTTTTTCTGCAGGGATCATTCATAATTCATCCCAACACCGTGTTGACACAGAGCCGTTGACAAGTTGCTCTTTCCAGGTTCCCTCCGTCTCAGTTTTCAGTTTGGTGCAGATCTGATGCCCAGCAGCTCTTTCATCGTGCTTTTAAAGTGTTTTTTCACTTCTTCAGGTGTAAAAATGAGGCGAGAAACCTCAGCAGGATTAAAAACACCCTAAATGTGTGTTAAATCATCTACGAGTGCGGGTTTCTCTCTACCGACAACCGAGCGAGTCTGGATAAACAACTCGGAAGAATTTAGGCAGCTAAAAGTTATTCCTGAGAAAGATTTCGTTGGATTCGTGATGTTAACGAGCTGCCGAAGAGCTGGGATCTTCCCTTCAGCTTGCAGAACTATTAATAAATTCAAACCACCGAGCGTTTTGCAGCTTTAGAGAAGTTTTGTTGTGGATTTTTACCGTTCTAGGGTATGAAAATGAACGAGTTCTTCCATATTTGGGGTTTTATCAATAAACCTCAGGTGTAGCTGGCTCAGCTTAGAACCAGCCCCGTTATTTTTTAATTCCCTGCGTGTTGAGAACCGTACAGTTCCACGCGAGCGGGTTTTTGAGGAGAGCGCCCTTTACAGTCGAGCCTTGCGTAGGAGCCTGTGATATATAGATTTAACTTAAATACCTTGTCATTCCAGCAGCGGATAAACTATTCTCCCCGGATAAAGTCCTTTGTTGAAATCAGCGGGAGAGCTTCGGACCTCTGCTTTCGGGAGGAGTTGCCTCCTGGGCCCCAGCTGTTTTTTCTGCAGGTGTTAAACTTCATTTCTCAGCGCTTCGTGTAGACCGAACAACGTAAATCTCTCGAAGTTGCTCCGTCATCTCCGTATTCGCGCCCTGCTCGTACACGTGTGCGGAGAAAAATGATTCCCAAGCTTTTCCCCCAGCTCGGGGAGCGCTGTCTAGGGAATTAGCTGGGAGCCAGGACACACGACGCACTCAGCTCAGTAAAATTCACTGCTTGGTCCCTTCCAACTTGTGTTTTTTTTCCTGCTCTGTGCTTTATTTCATGTTTATTTTCCCAAGAGAAGGCAATGATGATTTATTCCGCTGATTTTTTTTTTTTTTTTTTTCTTTCCCCTCCTGGGGATATTTACGGACGTGCCATGCCGCTGCAGAACTGACGGATACAACCTCGGCTCGTTGGTGCCAAGTCACGAATACCCGAGTGTCTCATCTAGTGGGGTTTTTTTTACGTAATATTTAGTTTCAAAATTAAACGTTGAACTCTTTAATTACCGCGTTCTTAAGTTGTACCGAAAGCTTGAGGTCTTTGCTTTGAAAGCTTGAGGTCTTCGCTTAACCCAGATTTCTTTTCGTGGTAATCGCTGTGTGAACAGAACGTGCCCTACGTCTCGGCAAGCCAAACGCCAACGTATACGCGCGGAACTGAAAAGCAGAGAGCTTTAACCTATAGAATCTGGAGGTACAAAGCGGTGGGGCTCTCTTGGGCTGAAAACACTGCGTTTTGGGCTGAGCAGCCTCCATTTTCCTCGAGGTTTTGCGCTGGGGCCAGGCTATTTTTGCCTTCTGACTTAACCTACCCGAGGTTTTATCGATAGACGGCTTAAAAATCGAAGGAGAGGAGCTCGCTTTTGATCCGACGTCTGCGCGCGGTCGAAAGCGTGAGGGCCGCTGCTATTTTTGGCGTCGCTGGGTGAGAAACCGAGCGACCTACCCAGAGAAAAGCTTCCCCGCGCTGGCTTTGCTTTCTCTTTCCGCTTTGCTCCGGCTACGAGCTCGCCCGGAGGCAGGCGTCGAGCTGCGACAACCGGGGGTTTGGTGTCGCTTGGCGTCACTCGAAACGATCGCGTGCGCTCAGCGATTTGTTTGCAAGAGCGTTAAAATTAAGCTGTGGATTTAAAGTCAGGCTTTGGGGCGGCTGCAGTCGATCGAGCGGAGGTTTATCCTTAATTTCCGTGCTCTGTCTCGACCCGGTTGTCCCCACGAACCCCACCGGCAGCTGGAAAAACGCATCCCGGCGCCATCCCGCTGGAAAGCGAAGCTGAACCTTGACTCAACCTAAAAACATCAACGGTGAGAGAGGAAATTATTGGGTAATAAGGTTCCGATTTGAAAAGGCGTTTACGTGTTGCAGTTCCTGTTTTGCTGCGGTTTCTCTAGGAGTTCAAAAAATAGGGCGGTAACCCATTTCGCCCGCCGTTTCTGTAGGTTCCGCGTGTTTAAGGCGATTGCCCGCGAAAAAAATAAAGCCGTTGAGAGGGAGAGGTGTCCTCTGCGTCCGTGGTGGGGGTTCGACGGGTTCGCGCAGGGAGCTGGGGGCTGCAAGAGAAAAGTTTTGTAAAATCGGGGGCTGTCTCGAAAAATAAATATTTTGCAGAATTGGGGGTTGTTGCCGAAAACGAAGAGTTTTTGGAAAATTGGGGGCCGTCTCCAAAAAATAAAAGCTTTGCAAAATTGGGGCCCGCCTCGAGAAAAGAGAAAGGTTTGCAAAATCGGGGGCTGTCTCCAAAAATGTCAAAGCTTTGCAAAATCGGGGGCTGTCTCCAAAAGTTAGAAAAGTTTGGCAAAATTGGGGGCTGCCTCCAAAAATAGAAAAGTTTGGCAAAATTGGGGGCTGCCTCCAAAAATAGAAAAGTTTGGCAAAATTGGGGGCTGCCTCCAAAAATAGAAAAGTTTGGCAAAATTGGGGGCTGCCTCCAAAAATAGAAAAGTTTGGCAAAATTGGGGGCTGCCTCCAAAAAATAGAAAAGTTTTGGCAAAATCGGGGGCCGCCTCCAAAAATACATAAAAGCTTTGCAGAATTGGGGGCTGCCTTGAAAAGTAGAAAAATTTTGCAGAATTGGGGGCTGCCTCCGAAAAACAGAAAAGCTTTACAAAATCGGGGGCTGCCGCCAAAAGTCTGTAAAAGCTTTGCAAAATCGGGGGCCGCCTCAAAAAAATGGAAGAGTTTGGCAAAATCGAGGGCCGCCTCAAAAAGAGAAGTTTGGCAAAATTGGAGGCCCCCTGCAAAAATAGAAAAGCTTTGCAAAATTGGGGGCTGCCTCCAAAAAAAGAAAAGTTTTTGGAGAATCGGGGGCCGTCTCTGAAAAATAACGTTTTGGAAAATTGGGAGCCGCTTCCGAAAATAGAAAAGCTTTGCAAAATTGGTGGCCGCCTCCAAAAAATCGAAAAGTTTTGCGAAATTGGTGTCTAAGGTGCAGAAAAGCAACTTTAAAAGAAGGAAGGGAGGAGCGCGTGCGTGTGATTTTGGGCTTGCGCAGGCTCTTCCTCGGCTGGGGAACGTTTGGAGGGGGATGAGGTTGCTGGAGGGAAGGGAAACCGCAGATCTGGGATAATTCGGATCCGTAGGAAGCCGGGCATCAGTAGTTCTGCTTGCGGGCCAACTTATTTTTCTGATCAGAATCATAAATAAAATTAAAAAGAATTATTTTCCCGCAGAGAAGCGGCAGCCAAAACTCTTGGAAATGTTTTCAGCAAAAAACCCAGCGTATGGCGTTTGATTTCAACTAATTTCGACGATCTGAGGGTTTCGGCGCGGAGCTTTTTTTATCTGATGGCCTTCGAGCAGATGAAGGCGTTCGCCGAGCTCTTTCGGGGATCGCTGCGGTGCCGGGGATGCGGATTCCACCCTGGAAACTTTGGAAAAGGTTTAAAATGGAGAGAGGATTTGTTTTGGTGAGAAAAACAGAGCGTGGCAGCTGCTGTGAAATCAAAGAGCCGGCGAAGTCGTGGCGGGAGCTCCTGCGCGTCGCGGCTCTTCGCTGCTTCTTCCACCGTTTTGGACTGAGAGGCCGGACCGAAGCCGCCTCGTTAGCACAAATCTTGCAATTAACGCTGAAATTGGAGGGAGCACGATTTATTTTATCGGCTCGTCTAATAGCGGTACTCGCCTCGGATCCACGGGCAAGGATATCCGATATTCCCTAGGAAAAAGGACGCTTCTCCTGGCGTAACGCAATCGAAACGTCCGTTCTCGATGCCGGTTCAGCTCTTTGGATGATTTATCCTGCAAATTTTCTCCTGTATCAACACAGCTTTGCACCGTTGTTACGTCAAGCGCCCCTTAAAAGTGATTTCTCTTTCAAAACACGGTGGTGTTTTTTAATTCAAACCACCTCGACCTTTAGATTGGCTGAAAGAATCCAAACTAAAGCATCGGGCAAGCTTCAGGCCTGTTTCCCAAACAATAAAACCCACAATGCAGCTGTAATTAAAGACTTTTATTGGGTTTAGGGTCAATTAAGGGAAGAAACCAACCCCGTGATAGCAGCAGAGGCGATCCTTCTAACCGCTCCGCTCTTTTCCTTGCAGGTTATGGCACCTGGAATACTGGGGCCACCAACACTCAAGGTGAGTTTTGGGTATCGAAAAATAGATTTAGGGACTTGCAATTTTAGCCTAGAACTTATTTTTAATTCTTTTTAGCCAGGCTAGCGTAATATAGAAACAGTTTTTGCAGCCTGCCTTCTCCTCTGTCTGTTTTCAGTGACTTTTGGCTTGTTTTTGGGTGAAAGCTTCCTCCCTCGTCTCGTGATCTGCTCCAGTTCCCGCCGTCGTGTACTGGAGGAACTGGTCGCGGTCTTGCCTGTGACGCGTAACGCGCTTCGCTTTCTCTCCTGAGATTTATTAGCGCCGCAAAAGGCAGCGTGCCCTGGGGTGCTGGGGAGTCGGGGCGCTCGCCTTCGCTCTCCCTTCCAGCCTAAACACCACGAGAAGCCGCGAGGTGCTCCCGAAAGTGATAGTTACAACGAACGTATTTGCTTTTGCCGTGCTTTTACTGCTACTTGAGGGGTTTTATGGAATCATGGGAGTTGTTTACAAGTGCAATTATGTGCAAGTTTCAAAAAACGTGTTAAAAAAGTACATATTATCCATTTCATTTTCATAATTAGCTCTTGGAAGTCCCAGCTTCTTTCTTTCCCGTTCTGTGCCAAAGCATCCATCGTTTTTTACCAGCAATTCAACTGAATTATATATATTTAATCTCTGAACTTTAAACTTGGTTGCTTTTTCAGCTGAAACACTCTTTTTCTTTTTGTCCCGTTCAGGTACATACGCAACGAACGCGACGAGTTGGCAAGGTACGTGCTAAAAACCGGGCGTCGGGGTGCCCTGCTCGCTCCCTCGAGCTGGCTGCGGCGAGCGGAGCCGTTCCCCAGCTCCTAAACTGCCTCCGAAGCGCGCCGCGCCGGGCTTTTAAACCGCTCCTCCTCCCAAATCCCTGTATTTATTTTTCCCTCCCTCCGCGATCGTGGCTTTTTCTTCTGCGAAGGGATGACTGGCAGCCGTCTTTTCCTTAAAGCAGGAAAATTAGCGCGCGGATGAGGAAAGTTCATTTATTTTACGTCTCGTGTTTCTCGTTTGATCGGGGACGGCCAGATGTGTGCATTGATAAAACGGTTTTACTGAGATGAGATCGTTTTCCCCTCAAAGGTTTGCCCTTGGACAAATGCCGTTCTCCGTGCTGGCGCTTCCTCGATAAATCATCGTTTGCTTTCACTAATAAACTTCTCCTCTCGGAGCAATTAATTAATTGGCCTTGATTTGGATCTTATGGCTGTTTTAAGCCGGTCTTAACACATTCCCAAGCAAAAAAACCGAGATTCTTTTAGAAAATATTACTTCTTTGCTCCTCGCAAGATAAAATTGAAGGCTGCGCGTTGGGCTGTGGATTCAAACCTCCCAGCTCAAGTCATCGGTGAAAATGAAGGGGTTTTTTTCTTCTATTATTCCTCTTTTTTTGTAAAACCTGGGCGCTCCTGTCAAGGACTCGCGCCCCGTTGTGCCGGGTATTGTGCCGATGCAGCGCAGAAAGGCCGTTCCTGCTACGGAGACCTTTTAATCGAAATAAAAACGCAAGTCGCAGAGAGATGGGGGGAAAACAAAGACGCAACGAGGCGGCGCGGGTCAGCAAAAGCGGCGGTGGCACGCCGGCGGCCGTAATGATGTCAATTTTATCGCAGGCGTCGCCGAAAGGGAGATTTAAGAGGGATTATTACAGCGGTTGCTTTACGAGAGTCCTGTACCGTGGTGTCTTGCCACAAGAATCCAACTCGCTGCTTTGATTTTCTGATTAATTTATTTCATCGCGGTCCTTTTTGGATGGATATGTGGCGATGGCGCCCGGCGGCGCATCCGCTTTGGCTTTTCTTGGGTCGTTTTGTGGGACCGCGCGACGTAAACAGCTCGCGTAGACTGAACTTGTTAAAAAATTGCAAATACACCCCGCAGCGCTCCCGTTTCTGCGGTTCAAATCGCCCAGAGGAGGAAGGGCCTTATGCTTTTGGGGTTGGGCAACGAGAATCTTTGGTATTTCTCACTTTAAGAAACCAAATTTCCTTGAGATGAGGTAAAACCCAGCTGCAGCCTTGCCTGGTAGGGTCCGTTCGCGTCTAAACTCTTTATAATATTATTTTAACGTTAATTTTATTTTCCTTTCCTGCCAGGCTATGAAGGCTACGACTACTACAACACCCAAACCACCGCCGCTAACACGGCGGCCACGTACAACTACGCCGCAGCCGCTGCCACCTCCAGCAGCTGGGAAACCCCCAAAACTTCGGATATGAGCATGAGCGCCGACGTCGGCGCCGCCATGCCCGTCGCCTCCTACGGCGCCGAGGCTTCGACGAACGAGAACTCGGATTCCATCATAGCCAAAATCAACCAGCGGTTGGATATGCTGTCGAAGGAGGGCAGCGGCGGGACAGGGGAGGGGATGGAAGACCAGGAGAGGTGACCGTTCCGCTTCCGATTTATTCTTAACACTAACGAAAAAAATCATGGCTTTTAATGGCTGGAAATTCAGATTAAGCTGTTCTAATTGCATAGGCGCGATCCAGCGTTTGTTCCCTGGAAAACGAGCTTAACTGCTTATTTCTGAGCTTAACTGCTTACTTCTGAGCTTAACTGCTTATTTTTTACCTGTCCTCATGCGTACGTGCGCCCATACGCATACATATTTAATCTCTCTCTCTCTCTCAAACATCTCAAACTTGATGTCCAGGCCATTAAAAGCGACTTCCAGTGTCGATTCAATTCCTACATTTTGCAAAAGGTTTTTTATTTATCATTTTTAGGTTTCTTGAAGTATTTTTTTCCTCTGCGTCCCTTTTTCCTCACGGCTGCCCAGTAATTACCTTTTTTTTTTTTTTCCCTCCCGCTGGGTTAAATTACGCCAGCCTGGAGAGTTGTTTCGTATGGGCGCGTGTTTTGCTGCTGAAATAATAATACAGATCTTGGCAAGAGTTACCGAATAAATGAAATTTTGCCTCTTTTTTTTTGGCCGTTTGATGCTCGCCGCTGCGGTCAGACAAGATGCCGAGGGGTTTATCCGCATTAATTCGCACCCGGAGGCAGAGCTAAGGGACAAGGAGAAGCAGCTTTTCCCTGGGGAAGCTTTTGGGATCTGCTTTTCTGCCGGCAAAACTTCATTCAGAGTGGTTTAGCGCTGTAAAGTTAGGACGTTTCTGAAGGATTTCTGTTCGGATACTCGTGCAGAAAACCGCAGTTCTTTGATATTTATTTATTTTCCCCGAAACAGAGAAAAAGGTGGAGTGGGATACAGAAAGCGATCGGTACGCAGGGTATAAAAACATTTTTATCCCGTTTTTTTCTGGCCAAAACCGTTGGGATTGCGATAAAACCGGCTGCGAACGCCTGTATGACGTGCAGGGATGTTATTCTCGCTGCTGACCGTTGTCTCCTCCTGCGCAGCTCTTTCAGATTCGAATCTTTCGAATCGTACGACTCGAGGTCTTCGATGAACGACCGCGACGTGTACCGATCCGGCTACGATTACGGAGAAGTCGGAAGCGATCGGAATGATTCCTTCGGGAGCCAGTTTGATAACCGCAGGGATCAATCTCGGAACCGAGGAAACAACTACGGCCTCATCCGAGGACGGGGTCAAAACCGCGTTCAAAATCGAGGGCGTCTGAACGCTTTCAACCGCACCGACCACTTCATGCCCTCCTCCAGCTCCGAGCGCCTCTCGGCTCGTTGGAACGAGTTGAACTACATGGGCGGGCGCGGGATGGGGGGTGCCGGATCCAACAGGCTCCCTTCCCTCTTTTCCCAAGCCCTCGTTCCCGATTACGGCGACTACGGCGATTACGGAGATTACGGCGACTACGGCGACTATGGGGATTACGGTGATTATGGCGACTACGGCGATTATGGTGACTACGGAGACTATGACTATGGCATGATGGGGATGTCGGGCATGGGAATGGGACGGTATGGGAATGTGCCGTATGGAATGGGGAGGCAGCGGAACAGAGACAGGATGGGTACGGTGCCCTGGCACATGAACGCGCTCATGGTAAGTCGTCGCCGTCGGGATTTTTGGTTGTTGTTTTCCTTGTCAAGATTGCTTTTTTGGCTTTGCCTCGGCTTCGCCGTTCGGCTGTAGAGCGGAGCACGAGTCTTAATTCGCGTCGCTTCCGCCACGGAATAATTGAAATCTTCCTGGATGGAGCAGAGCGTCCCCAGCTTGCATAGACCCATTTGCACAGGAAATAGAGCCTCCGAGTCCTTACCCCATCCCAAACCCGCTCTCCGGGGCCGCTAACCCACCTATAAAACCCTTTTATACCCCAAAATAAGTCTGCAGGATCACCAGCATTTAAACTTTTTAAAGAACTGTAGCAGATAGGTGGAATATTTTGATTTTTAAGCTTTTTTTTTAGTGCCTCGAGTTGATTGATACAACTGATTTCTTCCCACTTTAGCCCAAGAGAAGAGGGTTCCGAAACCGCTCAGGAGGGCGATCGGACGGCGAGGGAGGAGGACGCAAGCGAAAACAGTCGCAAAGCGGAGATGAGCCGGACAGCAAACAGGCGAAGACCGACAGCGAAGGAGACGACACCGAGAACGGTACGAGCCGTCTTCACCGCTGATATTGGCCGTTTTCCCCCCGTTTTCCAGTGTTTTATCTTCCAGCTGACCGATTTCAAAGCCGTTGTAGTTTTTTTCAGTCGTTATAAATAGTCCTTTGCGAGCTGTGTGTATTTTGTGGCCTGGGACAAATTTTCATGCCCGAGGTGAGCGTTGTGAAAGCAAGGGCAGAGTTTGCAGCGGAGGCTGATGGGCAAAGAGAAATTAGGGAGCCGTTTGCGATCTTCGCTGGGGTTTTGAGCCGGTAGCGCAGTACTTGGTGATTTATTAGATACCGGTGGGGAGAAAAGACCCCCCCCGACACCACCTAAACGATTTTTCTTTTGTGCAGCAGATGAGGGCGAAGGAGAGGAAAAATCCGGCGATGAAGCTGACAAAGGTGTAAGTAACTTTTTTTTTATCGATCGTGGTGGCAAATGTGGGGATATTTAAGCACTCGAGCAATTTCCTCTGGTTTTTGGACCGCGCCGAGGGTCGGAATATTTAAAATCATATTTAAAACGGCGTTTTGAGCCCAAATATTCTGAAGGTAATTTCCCCGTGCCCTTCAGCGGGGATTACTGGCAGATTTCGCTCCACGAAAAGCACGCGTAGCGGCAAGGTTAGGATCCTGCGCCTGTGCTTCTGCTTCCGGCGAGGCTCGTTAGGGCTAAATCCCAATTAGTGCTTGGTTTCTTTCCTCGGCGGTCGGTTTGCCGGGGCGGATGGGGGTCGTTGCCGCTTGGTTTAGTCCTGACTGCGTGTAACCTTCGGCGCGGTGTTCCTCGGAGCGGCGACTCGGCTGCCAGATATTTCAATTTTGATAGCGAGAAGCGATACTTAGCGATGACGTATAACCTGATCTGTGGGAAAACAACGCTTTTGTAACCGTTTCCAAAACTGGGTGTTTAATCCGCTCTGCGGTCGGGCTGGGTGGACTGAGAAACCTCCAAATGGCGATAAATAACACCGGCGGCTTTTTGTGTTTCTCTTTTCCAGGAGGATGGGAATTGGGGCGATTTGGCGGAGGAAGGTAGGGTCTAACCTCACCTCACGTAGTCCTGGACTAAATCCTGCTCCGAATCCATTCGCTTCGCCTCGGGGCGCTACCAAGAGCTTGATTTTTTCGGTGAAAAGCCAACGCAGCTCCTGCTGTGACCCGTTTACCAGGCCAGGGCTCCGGCGCTGCCCGTTGCGGCACAGAAACGCCGCGCTGGTTGGCAGGGGAGTGCGAAAACGGTTTAATTTCTCCTGGGCTTCTCGGCGCGGACGGTTGCCGGCGGTACGGATGGATGTTGGATATTAATTTATCTTCCCGCGCTGTTTGGAGGACGGCGGTGAGGACGCGCGTGTCTCGCAACGGGGCAGAGCAAAAATAGCAGAAAGCGAATCATTTTCAGCGGAGGCTTCAGCCGTGAGCTAAACCTCGGTTTATTTTGATTTTTTTCAAATAGATGGGAATCTATCAAGGTATGTTAGAACGCGAATTAAAAAAATGTATCGTCTAAAGTAGCTGAAAGCACTTCGGCTGGTTTGGGATTGTAATTTTCTTTAATTTCATTTAAAGACACGTCAACCCCAAGCGCGTTGTGCCTTCCGCAGTAGCGCGATTTGGGGAAAACCACGTTGGAGGACTTTTGTATCCTCAGGATTGAGGTGTCGCTGGATGTTAAAATTCTCATTTAAGCCTCCCTCCGATGCCCGGGTCTGGTTTCCAGGCTCCTTTACCTGAAAACTTTGCAGGTAAATTATTCCCCGAGTCCTGCGAGGCTGATAGGCCTCTGCCTCGGAGCTTTCTACCCCAAAAATCCTGCAGAAATCAGGATCTTTAGTTCTTTTTTGCTTTCCCAATTACCGAGGCTGTTGGGAAGGCGACGCGAGGGATGTAGCCAAAACCGTCGCGAGGAAGCAGAACCGCCACTTGAGCACTGCTAGCATCGTTTTTGTTACTTAACTTTCTTGAGGAGCTTTGTCAGCCTCGTGAAAAATAGATGAACTTGGAAAAAATGAGAATACGGGGAGAAGCAGCAGCTCCTCCCGAGGAAGGGAGATGGAGCGGTGTCTTCGCAGCATCGTAAACGTCGGGGCGTTTTCCGCTCCCGCCGTGTCCCGTCGCTGCCTGCGAAGGCTTTGAGCTGCTGGGGGAGGTCGAGGGAGCTGGAGGAGAGGAGGGGTCGGGTTTTACAGCAGCCACCGGAGACCTCGGGAAGAGGCTGCCGCTTCCTCGCTGTCGGAAGCTGATTTGGGAGAGATTCCGGAGACCAAAAGACGTTGGGATTTCCCAAAACGAAGAGATTTGGGTCGCAAAATACCTCAGCCACCAAAGTGGGGGATTGTGACCGCAGTAATTCTGATTTATTCTTTTTTTTATTTCCTGCCCTAGCATCTGGAGATGGCTGTGAAGATGACGACGAGGAGGTGAAAAAGAAAAGGGAGAAGCAGCGGAGAAGAGATAGGATGCGTGATCGTGCTATGGACAGGTAAGGAGAGCGATAAACCGGTCCGGTCCGAGCACTCCCGTGAATAATGCTGCCCCGGGACATTCCTCTGCGCAGACGTGGGATAAATCTGCTGCGGGATCGTGGTTCGGGGCTCCACGTTCTGATTTCAGCAGGGTTTTTTTTCCCTTTTTGTATGTTTTATGACTGTTGCAAGACGAGGAGAACGCTGTGCTGTTCGGTACGTAGATCAGTGTAAAGTTATACATTCAGAAGGGTTTTTTATGCGGCTGTATACGCATCCTTGCTATAAAATAATACAATAAGCGATCTAAAGACTGAGCGGCGAAGGCGGCACCGGCATCTCTGTACCTCGGGGTTCTGTATCTCCGCACCGGAGAGAGGATTTTCATATCGAAGAGCGCCGATTCACCTCCCGCCCTCTGAATTTCCCCGGTCGCTTTTAAACTCCCGCAGGGTTTTAGCATCTGTAGCAAAAAGTTTTACGGAGAAGTAGGTGCCGTTTAATCCGCGCGGGTTCTGCAGCGATGGTAAAGCTCCCAGACAAAGTAAAATTGTGTGGGGTGGCACTTGGGGAAAAATAAGAAGAGGTAGAAAACCACGACGGGGGCGGTAGCGCTCTCGTCTTGATGTTCTCGTTAAGCTGAGCTCGGTTCTCGTTAAGCTGAGCTCGTTCCTCATTTGCGGGTGCTCTCTTTAGAATCCAGTTTGCCTGTTCCGTCTGCAAGTTCCGCAGTTTTGAGGAAGAGGAGATCCAGAAACACCTCCAGAGCAAGTTTCACAAAGAGACTTTGCGCTACATCGGTACCAAGCTCCCGGATAAAACGGTCGAGTTTCTGCAGGTAGGTGGGCTGCCTGGGGTCGCTCTGCCCTTCCCTGCATCTGTGCTGGGATCCCCAGGCCGGATTTGGGAGGTCGAGGCCGGGTCTGGGAGGGCCAGGCTGGATTGGGGAGGTCGAGGCCGGGCCTGGGAGGGCCGGGCCAGATTTGGGAGGTCCGGGAGGTCGAGGCCGGGGGCCTGGGAGGTCGAGGCCGGGGGCCTGGGAGGTCGAGGCCAAGTCCGGGAGGTCTGGGCTGGGTCTGGGAGGTCGAGGCTGGATTTGGGAGGTCGAGGCCGGGCCTGGGAGGTCGAGGCCAGGCCTGGGAGGGCCGGGCCAGATTTGGGAGGTCCGGGAGGTCGAAGCCAAGTCCAGGAGGTCCAGGCCGGGCCCGGGAGGTCGAGGCCGAGTCCAGGAGGTCCGGGCTGGGCCTGGGAGGTTGAGGCCCGGCCTGGGAGGTTGAGGCCGGGCCTGGGAGGGCCGTGCCAGATTTGGGAGGTCCGGGAGGTCGAGGCCGGGCCTGGGAGGTCGAGGCTGGGCCTGGGAGGTCGAGGCCGGGTCCGGGAGGGCCAGGCCAGATTTGGGAACTTCCAGGCTCACACGGGGACCAGAAGGGGTTACAGATTGATCCACATCCAGCCCCCCGCTTGCTGAGCTCGCATCACCACTTGTTAACGCATCCCCCGATGACATTGCTTTGCGCGACGCCGTTTCTCACGGGTTTTCGTGTTGGGAGGGAAAGTGAATTGCGTGAATTTGAACAGAAAGACCAGGAATTCACATTCCAGAGACGGTCTTTGCCGTCTGCGTGCTCAGAGCTGAGGAAGGGGATTTAAGAACGGCGTCATTTTGTTTTCTGGACGACCAGTGTTTGGTTTTGGGGGCATTTTTCAAGGATTTGGGGTCTCCCACGAGGAATCTGATGGTGACATGGGAGCAGGGTTTTGTCTGGCTCCGATTTGGATCTTTCCGCATCTCGTTCCGGTAGAAATGACGGGGGACAGGGAAGGGAAAAGACCTGGCTTGCCGGGTTTTCTCTGGAGAGCTCGTTTCCCTTGTGAGCTGCTCGATCGTCTCGGCGTGTCGTGAGAGGACGGCAAATTTTGTCCTTTTCCCTTCTAGGAATACATCGTCAACAGAAATAAGAAAATCGAGAAGCGGCGCCAGGAGCTGACTGAGAAAGAGGGCACGAAACAGAAGCCGGATCCTTTTAAGGGTAAGCGTCCGTTCTGCGGCCGGAGACGAGCGAGCGGGCAAGGAAACAAATAAATATTGCTCCCAAAGAGATACAGCAACGCCAAGGTGAAGGATTTGGGTAACTCGGCCTCGGGTTTTGGGTGGGTTTTTGTCAATTTTGTGAAATAAATCATCTTGGTGAGGGAGGGGGAAGGCCCATCCTCGCCGCAGTTCCTCAAGCAGCAGATTCGCGAGGCTCGTGCCACGGCAGAGGTGCTAAAATTAAGTGAACGGGGGAAAAAATCCCAGGAATTTTTGATTTTTGTGGCTGTTTGGTTGATGCCGCTGGATCCTGCGTTCGCTTGTAACGTTAAAAGGCAGCGGCGAGGTTGATCTGTTGTGGCAACAAGCGTGACGGGGAGAAATCGGCTTGGCTTCGGCAGCGTGCCTGGCCCTGACAGCCTGCAACGCTCGGCCGCGTCTGTGCTGGGAGCGAGCTTAGTTAGGCCCCACGTCGGCTATAAAATCTCGCAGGCGGAAAAACTGAGCCTAAGTAGAGAAGAGGAAGGAACCCAGAGCTGGGAGAAGCACCGGTTGTCCCTTCTGCTTTTATTTAAATAGATTTTTTGGAGAGGCAGGAGCGAGGAAAAGAGTAAATCCGTTGGTTCGGACCTCGGGCTGTTATCCCCGACTCTCTCCCTCCTACGCTTGGGTCCTGCGGCGACACGATCCGTTTTAGAGCAGAATAACTCTCCTCCCCGTCTTACAGCAACGCGTGTGATTATTTTTGTCTCCGAAAGCGGAAATTGGCAGGAATACGAGCGCCGAATGCGCGCGTTGGTCGCGACGTGGGGTCGTTAGAGGGGGCGGCAAGGTGCCGGCGTCGTTAAACCGGCCGAACGTTTCGTTCGTTTGGGATTTTGGCTGACGTCTCCTCCTCGCTGCAGGTATCGGCCAGGAACACTTTTTCAAGAAGATCGAAGCGGCTCACTGCATGGCGTGCGACATGTTAATCCCTGCCCAGAACCACCTTCTCCAGCGGCACCTGCGATCCGCCGATCACAACAGGAACCGCAGGGTAAGCGATCCCGCTCCCTTCCCGACTGGAAGCGTTTTTATCGACGTCGGAGCGAGGGAACGTGGCCGGGGAGCTCAAGGTTTATTTGTGGCTTCTAAAAAAAAAAAATAAAAAAATCTTCCTGGGAAGGTTTTGGATCGCAGCAGGAGATGGAGCCGCTGGCTGAGGGAACTGTAAGGGGTTGCGGGATGGTTGCGGACGGGCCGCGCAGGGTTTGTTCTTCCGTAGGGAAACCCGAGCGGAGGAAAAGTGAGGAAACGAAGGGAAAAAGTTGATATTACAGTGACGAGTGGTGTCCCTCGGGGGTCCGTACTGGGACCAGTGCTGTTCAGTAGCTTCATCAGTGACACAGCCAGCGGGATCGAGTGCGCCCGCAGCAGGTCTGCAGGTGACGCCGAGCTGAGGGGTGCGGGTGACACGCCCGAGGGACGGGATGGCATCCTGGGACCTGGGCAGGCTGGAGAGGTGGGCCTGTGACCCTCGTGGGGTTCAACAAGGCCAAGGGGAAGGTCCTGCCCCTGGGTTGGGGCAACCCCCGGTGTCGGCACAGGCTGGGGGGTGATGGGATGGAGAGCAGCCCTGAGGAGAAGGACTTGGGGGTGCTGGGGGGTGAAAAGCTGGCCGTGAGGCGGCAACGTGCTCTCGCAGCCCGGAAAGCCAAGCGTCTCCGGGGCTGCATCCCCCGCAGCGTGGGCAGCGGGGCGAGGGAGGGGATTCTGCCCCTCTGCTCCGCTCTGGGGAGACCCCCCTGGAGCCCTGCTCGGGGGTCCTCAGCACGGGAAGGACATGGAGCTGTTGGAGCGGGGCCAGGGGAGGCCACCGAAATGCTCCGAGGGTGGCACAGCTCTGCTGGGAGGACAGGCTGAGAGCTGGGGGGGTTCAGCCTGGAGAGGAGGAGGCTGCGGGGAGACCTCACTGCGGCCTTGCCGTGCTTAAATAAAAAAATAAGAAAGGCGGGGACAGGCTTTTTAGCAGGGCCTGCAGCGACAGGACAAGGGGGGATGGTTTTAAACTAAAAGAGGGGAGATTCAGACTGGAGAGAAGGAAGAAATTTTGTACGCCGAGGGTGGTGAGACACTGGCAGGGGTTGCGCCAGAGCGGTGGGGGATGCCCCATCCCTGGAAACTTCCCAGGCCAGGCTGGAGGGGGCTGTGAGCACCCTGATCTGGTTGGAGATGTCCCTGCTCGTGGCAGGGGGGTGGACGGGATGGCCTGGAAAGGGCCCTTCCATCCCAAAGCCTCCTGTGAGTCCGTATTAGATATTCCGTATTAGATATTCCGTATTAGATATTCCGTATTAGATATTCCGTATTAGATATTCCGTATTAGATATTCCGTATTAGATATTCCGTATTAGATATTCCGTATTAGATATTCCGTATTAGATATTCCGTATTAGATATTCCGTATTAGATATTCCGTATTAGATATTCCGTATTAGATATTCCGTATTAGATATTCCGTATTAGATATTCCGTATTATATTATCCAGGCTTTTCCTTTGCGCTGGGGGTTTGGCAGGGTACGTTGTCCAGGCGTACTGCGTTAACGCGCAAGCTCAACGCTTCCTCTTTCTGCGTTTGCAGTGCTCGCTAGAAATTAAAATGAAAAATGGTCTTTTGAGGGCGCTTGGGGAATTAATAAACGAGCGGAATCGATGTTTGAATCGGCCCGGGCCGGAGAGGGGCTTGGGATGTTGGAGGTGGAGACGGGGTGAGCTGCGGCCAGCGCCGCGCGTCCCGGCCTTCGTCCCCTCTGTCTTCGAGCGGCTGACGCGAACGGCGCTGTCCCGGATTCCATCTTGGGATAGCGGGGGGACGTTCCAGCTGCCAGTGCTGAAGCGCCTTTTTCTCCAGGGCTCGTGTTAGCGAAAGAAATACGGATCGCAGCCGCTTTTTGTGATGTTTTCTGGGATCCGAGATGGGGATTCCCAAACCCTGCCGAGGAGGAGGGAATACAAACTCCGGAGCCGTGCTCCTCGTTCGAACGCTTCCCGTTTTGAACTGACCCCGATGTTCGGTTCCCTTTCAGATGGCTGCGGAACAATTCAAGAAAACCAGCTTACACGTCGCCAAGAGCGTCCTGAATAACAAACACATCGTAAAGATGCTGGAAAAATACCTCAAGGTGAGTGACCGAGAGAGTCGGCAACTCCTGCCGAGTTGCCGGAGCAGCGGGATCAGGCTCCGCGGTGGTCCCGGAGCAGCACGGAGCCGCCTCTCGCCGTGTGCCGCGTATCGGTGACGGGACGCCTCGCTGCGTACGATGAGGAGAAGCGTAGGTTCCGCTCCGTTGCCTTTTTATCTCTCAAATCTTGGGTCTGGTTTCTTTTCTCCGTAGGCGGTTTACCACTTCTCGTGGTTTTTTGTTATTTCTTTCACTCGCAGAGCGTACCTACCGTCGTTCCCAGGCGCGCGTAGAGCAATTCCGAAACCGTCCAAAACGGAAACGTTTAATTAAAGAAATCAAAATAGCGAAAGGAACTCCGCTTCCCCAAAGCCACCCCTCGAGCCGTGGCCTTTGCGGGGGACGCCAGGTTCCCCCCCCCCCCTCCCGGTGCAGGGAAGCGAGCGCGTGGGTCGGGAAGCCACCGCTTGAATCCCGCCGGGATTGAATCCGACGTGGCCGGCTCCTGGCTCACCCCCTAATCCCGCTGGGAATTTTTACCCTGTCTAAAGAGCCGGGTTCTGCGGCGCTCCCGGCAGCTCGACAGAGCACCCCGAGGTGGGGTGCACCCAATTCCCGGGAGGCGAAACACCCTCGTTAGCACCCCCTTCCCTTTTTTTCCCCCTCCTCTTCCCTTGGGAAGTGGCAGAGAACGCCCCAACCGATCTTCAGAGCCGAGACGGAGCACGAGGCGAGGGCAGGGTAGGGTTCGCTTAAGCCCAAGCCAGCGTTCGGAATTCCAGAAAGAAGCCCGGAAGGCAAGCGCAGTCTTCAGAGCATGGGGGGTTAACGCCGCTCCATGCGGGAACGCCGCCGCCGAGCGAGCCCCGGGGCGGTTAGGCCCGGCCTAAAGCGCCTCGCGGTAACCGCGGCTCCGGAGGCGGCGTGGGTTTACCGGGCGAGGTCCCGCATCCGAGAGAGAGGAAAGGTCGCAACCTCCTCCGCCAGGCGAAGATGAAAAAGAAGCGCTTTTGGCTACTTGTTCCCCGGGAATCCGGGAACAGCCCAGGATCCGGCAGGAGCGAAGCCCTTGTTTGCGAACCTGGCAGACGAGGGCAGGCAGATGCCCACCCACAACCCCCCCGCCACGGGGGAGCGGATGTTTCCCCTCTCCCACCGGCGTCATGGTTTTATTTTCGGTCTAAACCCGGACTGAGCTGGCTCTCATCATGCCCAGTCTTTGCTAAACTCTAGCAAAAAAAAAAAACCAAAAAACCAAAAATAAACTAAAAACTGCGACTCCGCCCTCTGGGTCCAGTGAAAAAGAGACTTTGAGCTGAGTCGGTCGGCGTAGGATGGCCGGCTTGCCCCTTAAACCGGCCTCTCATACACGTTGAACAGGAGGGGGAGATTAAAAACCCTGCGGTACCCCACAGGAGAAAGAGAGGTGCAAACCTCCGGGATTTCTCAGAGAAATTAAAAAAAAAAAAAAAAAAAAAAAAAAATAAACCCCCCCAAAAGACCGGAACCACTTAAGCGCAACTCCGTCTACCCCTGCCAGGGTCCGCAGGCACGTCCACATCTCCTCATGATCAACGGTATCAAAGGCTGCCGGCAGATCTAAATGAATCGGCACGGGCGCCTGACCTTTGGCCATCGGCAGGAGGAGATCTCCGGATCCATCCCAGCACGGGCTCCGTATCATTCCCAGGTGCAAAACCAGACTGAAAAGGGGTGGAGGAAAATCTGAGGATTCCAGGTAATGCCAAGAGCCGCCTCGCCATAAACGTTCTCGGCAAACCTTCCCTCAGAAAGGAAGGCCGGAGACGCAGGGCGATTAATTAAGCAAGACTTGGCCGCATCAAGAGATGAGTTCTTGACCATCGGCCTAACGATTCCTCCTCGGAGGGATGGCGGGACACCTCGCCCTTCCCAAGGGAAGCCGTGACAGTCTCCACCACGAGTGGACTTCACCTCCCCCGGTAGATTTTACCGGCGATAACGGACGTTGGGGTCCAAATCGCGAGGTAGAACCGGCGGGTTTTATATTCCCGCCCCGTTCCGTGACCTCCGTAGGTTGGGATCCTCAGCCAGAGAAGATGAACGTTGAGGTTTCTCCTCCACCTGCATGGATCTTCTCGCGTGGAGGCAGCCAACCTGGTCTGAATCTCTGATCGAGGCAGATAGAATCTATATAATCTATATATTTCCCCCCCTGCCAGGGTGGAAAAATGGAGGAAGGATCCGGAGAGCTGCTTTTTACCCCCCCCCCCCCCCCCTCCCGCTTTCCGAAATAATAAAACCTCTCGCCGCCGCGGTCGATCAGATTTCAGGCGAGGTTTCTGCCGGCGTCGGCATGCCGCCCGCCCTCCTTCCCTTCCCCCTTCTCGCCACGATAGCGGAGGAAAAAATACAAAAAAAGAGGGAATTTGGAAAAGCCGGGCTTGGCCTCGGATTGCGAGACGGGGGCGTGTGGGGCATCTCCTCTCTGGCAAGGTCAAGGTCAAGGTCACGGGGCAGCACCGTCCCGGCTTTGACCCTACAAGGGCTCAGCCCGCGCCTCCGAACTTGAAACGCAAGCAGAGCCCCCTCCGGAAGCGAGGGGGAGCGGGGCCAGGAGCCGCCGTCGGCAAAAAGGTAACGAGGGCAAAAATGAAACCTAAAAACCATGTAAAACGTCAGAAAAATCCCCCCAAAACCCCCAAATCCGGAGGGTTTTGGTGTCCCCAAGAGACCCCTCCCGCCAGGCCGTAGCGAGGGCTGCGAGGTTACGACCGCGTCTGGATTCCTCCATCTCCCGAAATAAAAATCAAATAAACCGAAATAAAATAAACCGAAATAAAAAGTAAAATAAACCAAAATCAACTAATAAAGGCGAGATGAAAACCTGGAAGCGTCGCCGCTCTTCCCAGCGAGGGAAGGGGAATCCGGCCGCTGGCGGACGGAGGGTTGAGGAATTCCTTGATTGGATTTTAATCGTCTTCGGTTAAACCCAAATTCCTCCTGGAATTTGCCGAGAAATCCCGGCGCGCTTTCGCGGCAACGCCGGCGCGGTTCTTCCTTAGCGGAGGCTCCCCGGCGCCGCCGCCGCCGCGCGGGAGCTTTTTTTTTATTTCCGGATTCTTTCCGCTCCTTCCCGGTGTGGGATCGTTTTTTTTCCCGGGATTCTTGTCTCGCTGCAAATCCTTTGGGATTTTCCACGATGGATTTTCTTGTCATTTTTTTTTCCCCCCCCCCACCATTTTAAGACTCGTCCGTCGCCAGTTTTTTCCGCTTGCCAAAAAAATCCTCTCCCGCGTTTTGGCGGCGGAGATTCCCTTTGCCTCGCCGCAGCTCGATGACTCTTCCTCTCTCTCCCGTTTTGTTTTTTTTTTCCGCAGGGAGAAGATCCCTTTACGGATGAAATCGCGGATCAGGACGTGGATGAAGCTTTGGAAGGCGGAGACGGCGCCGGGGAAGGAACGACCGAAACGGCCGCCGCCGCCGAGGTTACCCAGGAAGGAGAAGGCGGAATCGGAGAAGCTACGGAAACGGCGGAAGCTTCCGAAGAATTTTCCAAACCTGAGGAATTCCTTAAAAATTTGGGGGAGCAAGATCAGCCCCCCAAACCGCTGTTGATGCCCCCCTTCCTGCAAGACGACGAGCTGGAAGCGGAGGAGGTGACATCGGAGGTGACGGCGGAGGTGACGGCGGAAGCGGAGGCCGCGGCGCCTTCGGAAGCTACGGAAGAGCCCCCTGCGGTTCCCGAAAATCCTCAAGAATCGGCGCTTTCCCCCCAAAATGAACCTGAGGGTTGGGAAGGCAAAGAGGAGGAGGAGGAGGAGGAAAACGAGAGCGAGGCGGCGGCTCCGGAAGAAGAAGAGGAGGAGGAGGAGGAGGAAGAGGCTCCGGCTGCGGCTCCGCAGCCGGAATAACTGTGAATATTTGCGTGAAGGTGATGGTATAACCTGTGATTTCTTTTTTTTTTTTTTTTTTTTTTTTGGAATTCTTCTTGGTTTTGGTATCGTTTTTCGAGCGCAGCGGCCGCTTTTGGTTTTAATTAAGGGGAAGAACCCGGTTGCTTCGTTAGGGAGCAACCCCCAGCGCTTCATTCATCTCGTTACCGATTAATTACGCTTCGTTTTTGCAAATTCTTTTGTGTTTTTAGGACGAAGAGCGCAGGAAGCCGGACCTTCCCCGAGGAAAAGCCTCCGGCTGCGGCTCCGCCTCGTTGTATTTTTTTTTGGGGGGGGGGGGAGGGAGGGAATTTTAGAAAGAAAAAGGAAAACGAACCAAAAAAAAAAAAAAAAAGCTGAAGTTTGGAAAAATAATAAAAGCATCGCTTCCATCCCGGCGGCTTTTTGGGTTTCGAGCGCCGGCGGGCCCGAGCCCTCGTCCTTCCCTCCGCCCCCGGCCTTCCCTCGCACCTAAAAATCCCCCCCCCAAATTGAGGATTTTTAGGGAGTTAGTTCCCCAAAAAACGGCATTTTTCTTGTCGGGAAGCGCGTTCGTTTTCATCTAGCGCCGTTAACGACGTCAGAATCGGGGGCGGTGATTCATTCCGTTTCAAAGTCGCTTACCTTTAGAAACGGGGCGGGTTTTTTTCTCCGGGCAAAGAAAATAGTGACTTTTCCCACCCCCCACCCCCCAAAAAAAAACCCTTTTCTGGCAAAATTTGCGGGTTGTGGTGGCCTCCTCTGTCTCCAAGCCCCTTTTTCCTCAAGGATTTGATCAAAAGTAAAGCAGTGATGACGCGGGGGCGCTGCCGGTGAGGCCGCGTGTGACCAAACCCTCTGTTCTGAGGGGGTTTTTTACCAAAACCCGCCGTTTTCCCCCCAAAATTCGGGTTGTTTTTTTTTTTTGCCCATTCCTGCGCTGAGCTCAGCTCCGGTCTCGGCCTCGGCGCGGGGACGACGTCGGTGCTGACGCCGTGGGGGCGGGGCGACGCGCAGGCCCCCTCCCCCTTACGTCACGCGCAGGCCCCCTCCCCCTTACGTCACGCGCGCTGCCCCGCCCCCCCGCCGGTGTGATGTCACGCTCCGCGCGCTCGGGCTCCCCCCGCCCCAGCGACGTCACTGCGCGAGGGCGGGTGCGCGGCGGGTGGGCGGCGCCGGGTGCGCCGTGACGTGAGGCGCAGCGCGGTGAGGTCAGTGCGGCGCCGCTGCCGGACCCCGCTGCCCCTCGGTGCCCGTTTCCCCCCCTCCCCCTCCCGCCGCCGCCTTCCCCCCCTCCCCCTTCCCTCCTCCTCCTCCTCCTCCTCCTCCTCCTCCTCCTCACCCCCGGCCGCTCCGCGACGCCTCCCCGCTTCCCTCCGGGCCCCCGCGGGACCCGGCCCCGGCGGGAGGGCGGCTCGCCCGGCCCGGCCCGGCCCGGCCCCCTCCCGCTGCCGCCGCCTGAGGTAAGCGCCGAGGCCGCGGCCGGGGTGGGCGTTGCCGGGAAGGGGGTGGGTGGGTGGGGTGGTGGGGGGCCGGGATTCACCAACGCCCCGTACGTCGCCCCGCCGGCGTAACCCGCATTGCGTAATGCGGCCGCTGCGTCAGGGAGGCCTACGTAAACTGCGGAGCGGTGCCCGCCCGGAGGGTTCGGGGCCTGCTGCTGCGCAAACAGCGTAAGGGGAGGCGGCGGGGGGGACGGGACGCCGTTGGCGTAGCGGCGGTCACGCGCCGGCTGCGTAGGCCCCTGCGCAAGGGGGGGCGGGGGGGGCGGTGTTCTCCGCGCCGTACGCACTTTGCGTAATCGCCGGCCCGGTTGTTTGGCGGGGGAAGCGCGGCCCCGCCGCCGGTACGGAGCGGCGGGGGGGGGGGGGGAATAGCGGCGGGGGGGCCGCTCGGTGCCGGTGTGCGGGGGGGGGGGGGGAGCGGGGACCCCCTCCCGCTTGCGCTCTCTGGGTTACGCCGTTTGCGTAAAGCCGGCGGCGGGGGGAAGCTGCGGAGTTTGCGTTGGGCGGGAACGGCGTAACCCGCGCAGCGCTGCGCTGTTTGCGTAGGCCCGGTTACGGGGCGGGTTACGGCGTTAGCGGGCCGGTACGCAGAGTGCGTGCGGTGGGGCGGGGCGGCGCGGGGGCACTTCCTGCCGCCGCCATTTTGTCGGCGGACGGGAGGAGGAAGCGGCGGCTCCTGCGCTGAGGCAGCGGCCGGGCCCCGCTGGTTCGCGGTGAGTTTAACGCCGCCTCCGCCTTCTCCCCGCCTCACCCCTCGCCCGGGGGAACCCCACCGGCTCGGGTAGGACCGCACCGGGCCCGGCGAAGGGGGCTCCCGCCGCGCCGTTAGGCCTAGGCCGCCCGCCCCCGCCCTGGGCCCTGCAGTCAGGCCCGAGCTGAGGAGAGAAGGCGGGGGGGGGGGGCGGGAACGGACAGCGAGGGGCGATCGGGACCGGGGAGCTGGGGCAGGCCCGGCCGGGAGCGGGGGGGGCGTGTGGCCGCCGGCCCGGTGCCCTTGGCGGGGGCGGCCCTGAGGTACCGAGCCGCTCCCCCGCCATAACACCCGCTCCGCGGCCGCTCCGCTCCTCCTCGGGCCCATTTTCACCTTCCAGCCGGGCGATATCCCTCGCTCCGTCCTCCCCTCGCGCAGCCGCTCGGTTTCTTTACCTTTTCAAGCTGAATTTTCCCTTTTCTTCCAGTTTTTCTCCTGTTCTAGGAGTTGTTTGGGAATGATAAACCCGGAAGGCTCAGCTCTGGGAAAAGGCGGGGAGGGGAGCTCTCTTTTTTTTTTTTTTTTTTTTTGTTTTTGTTTTGTTCCCCTGCGTTTTTTGGCTCCGCGTTGGGTGGGAAGGGGGAAACCCGGGGGCTGTCAGAAGCCGGAGCCGGCCGGGGAGCGACTGCTCCTTCCCCGGGGGTTTCATGGGCGAAACGAGGTCCCTTCCCACCGGCGCTCGTTTGCTGCGGTAATTAGCCGCCGGCGTGAAAGTGAAGACTCTTCCCGCTCGCTTCGAACGCCCGTTGGCCGTAAGACACGACTTTACGCCGCTAATTAACAGCAGGGAGTAAAAATCTCTGCGTTATAAACTCAGGCTGCTCTTATCTTTATTAACGAGCGCATCCTTCTGCTCGGTGCTTCCGTGGTGTTTTCCTCGGCTGGTTTTTATTTCCACCGATGCCTTTTAAACTTCAAACTATTGATTGGTAGGTTTTGTTTTTTTTTTTACTCCAAACAACGCTTTTTTAACTCCGAATAAAGTTTCCCCGCTCTCTCCGGCAGAAGTTTTCCCAAGAAAACTCTTCGAAGCCCCGTTATTCCTTGGGTACGTACCGCCTGCTCCCACCGAACGGCTCACAGCGCCGTTTTAGGAATCAATACAGGCAGCGCCGTCGCTCGTAGGGATGTATGTTATACCATAAAGAATTAAGCCGGTAACGAAAAGGGTCGCCCGTGGTTGTGCGAGGTGCCCCGGGGCCGCCGCTTGACCGAGCTCGGATTATTTCTTGGCTTCTGGTTTTCGTATCCGCGTCGTCCGTCAAAGTTTTGGGGTCGTTTGAGCGACTTTAAATGCTCGGTGTAGTTGTACTGGAGGTTTGGTTTTGCCCAGTTGCGCTGCGGTCACTTCAGGTTAAGCTTAAGCTCTGTTTAAGCTTGTCGTGGCAATGTTTAGCCAAGAAAACGAACCAAACTGCTTTGGGCAACCAAAATATTGATGATTTCAACCTTGCAAACGCTGCTGTAACTCCGCTGCAGACGTAATTCATCTTCGGTGGGATTACTGCTAGTGTAAGTGTTTGCGGAGATGAGCGTAAAGCGAATTTATGTCGCTACGAGGTTCTGGCGTTCAATTTAAAGCCGCGTGAGTTAAAGGTCGCCCTCGGCTGTTTTCTGGTGCGAGGCGAGTGCCTCCTGTTTTAAAACACGAAGGGGCCAAAGAGAAATATTTGAATTCCCCACACCTGAACTCGAGGAACCGCGATAGCGACCGTAAATAAATGTACAGGGGGAAACCGCCCGCGCGAGGCCGCTTGTTCCCACACGGCTTCTAATCTTTGCACCTTGGCAGAGGACGCGATTACTCATTTAAAAGTAGTAAAACACGATTTTCCTGATCATTTTATCCCCCCCCCCCACGTTAATTACTTGAAGCTGAATAACTGTTGCTGCGGCGTTATCTGATGATACCGAGCGTGACTTCGGTGGAGGTGACCAGCGAAATCGCCTCTGGCAGCGAAGCCGTTGCCGGTGTAAATCCCGTTTCCGTTTTAAGAGGAAACGGGAATTGTGCTTCGGTCGGAGACCGGCGCAGGTAGGAATCGATCTCGCCCCGGCCAACGACCTGCTGGTCGCTCCCGTGCTTTTAATTACTTATTATTAAGTTATTTTCTGTCTTCCACACTTGGGTCGAGGGGAGCTGTAATCGAGCGTAGGTAATCAAACGCCCCTCGTTACCATTTCTTGATATTTCGGAACGATTTCTTCAAAGTAAAATTTATAGCCTGGTAATTATCTGCTGGCAAAAAGCGCTTGGACCGAGTTCAGGAATGTAAACCATTTATTTGCAGGAAGATATTCTACCTTAACCCTCCGCGAAATTGCGAGTGCTCCGCCGAGAAGGAACCCAGGTACAGCTCCGCCGGCCGAAACGGGGTGATAATCCGTGGGATTTGAGGTGGCGTTAACAAATAACGTCGGCGTTCCCTGGATCTGGGGGTGAACGGGGAGGATAAAGGCGCACGCTTTGCCGTTTGTCGCGATGGGTGGTGTTGCGGGAAATAATTATTTCCTCCTCGTTAAGGCAGCGGGCTCGTGGCGAGCGTTGCCTTCCTAAATATAGAAGGGGCACAAGAATAGGCCGGCATCTCGTTTTGGGAGATAGCGGCGGGGGGATGGCCGTAACCCAACCACGTCTGCTCGGGGTGGGTTTACGAAGCCTAAATCCCCCCGGAAAGCGGCGGACGAGGGATGTTAACGTGCGCAAGGAGGGAAAAACAACCCGAAGAGGGGTTTTGTGTCGCCTCCGGGCTCCTCGCGCGCCGTCCGCGTTGAATTCTAGGGTGAATCGCGTCTCGGCTTCGGCCGAAGCGGCCAGCGGGGAGGAAACCCGTCCCCAGCACCGCGGGAGGAAGGGTTTGAGTCCAGGTTTTAATCTGGTTTTGGGGTTTTCTTGCTGCGAAAAGGAGGAAAACGAAGTCTCCGTAAGCTTGCGAGGGAATTGGTAGAGGGTTTTTGGGGTGTAATTGAATATTAGGTATTTTAAAGCTCTCTAACGTCTAAATCCGAAAGCTTTTTGGGGAAATATTGGCAGTGTTACTGGGTGGGTTGTGGTTTTGTTTTTTTTTTTTTGGGGTGAGGATTAGTGTGATTCAAAGAGCGGATGTGAAAGGGGAAGCTGCCCGGCGGAGCCAGGGAATCCCAACGCAGGGAGCTCGCGTGTCGCGGCCGGATCCGCCTTCCTCTCCGGGATAAATTCCCCTGGCTGCCTCGAGCCAATTCCTTTTGGTTATTTCAAAGCAGAATAGCGAAATAACTTTCCTTAGCCAGGATTAAGAAGACCCGGTTGTATACAAGCCGCGAAGGAGTCACCATCTTCCTCTAAAACTTCCAGAACGGAGCTACGGATAATTCACAGTGATGGGAAAAGGACTGGGATTCTCCTGTACCGACACACAAATTGATTGACGCCGTATCGGATCATCGGATCAGCGATGCGGAAGGGTGAAGGGTTTATCGCCGTCGCTCGTGCTGCCGAAGCTCCCGTCGAGCGAGCTGGGACGTTTTGGGGTTGGTTGGCGATAAAAACCCCGGGGTTTAGTTGCGAGTGAGCTCTCTGCAACCTCTTCTGAGTTATTTAATAAAAAGAGCGGTTTGATATTCATTAAATATCAGTTCGGAGAAAATACCCAAAGGTCGTTTTGGGTCGAGAGCGCAAGTTAAATTCCAGTGCGGGCGTTTTCCGCTCCGATTTCTCCGAGTGGCAACACCGTTGGGAACTTGGGTGGCGTTCGGGGAAGGTGTCAAAAAACCAGCGTCGTGTTTCTCTCCGCTTCGACGACCGAAAGGATTAAGAGCGTTTTCGGTGTGTTACAAACTTGCGGTGGCTTAATTCACGTCTCCTGCTTTACGGTGGACTCCTCCACGTGGGAAAAGCTCCGTCGGGACGCGGTGTTTTCCATACGGATCTGGATATCGCTTGGAGCGTGAAGGGAAAGGTGTCAGGATGGGGGAAGGATGCGGAATACCTCAAAGTGAGACTGAAATTCCCAGCTGGGAACTGGGAAGGACGACCCAAACCGCAGAGCCCCAAAACTCTTCCTTTTAGGCGCGTTTTGTCCCTTTTTCCTGCTATTTTTGAGCTTCTCCTGCAGGAACTTCATGCTGTGCCTTGCCTTCATCTGAAACCGGAGGAAAATCGTGAGGTTTTATCCAAAATTATTGAGATCAAAGTGTTTGGGAAGCGGTGGCCTGCGTTTGAGGAGCAAAACTTGCCTCCCGGGGCTTTCTGATCCCTGTTTTAATGGGAGGAAGCCGCTTTTTTACCATTCCTAGTATTTTTGTGGGGGGAATTTTGTGCCTTCGCGGCTGCGTCGCCGCTCGTTAACTGCGAGCGGGAGGAAAGTTCCTAATTATAACTTTTCCAAAAGGCTCGGGACCATCCTGCCCTGAGTCTCGCTCCGAGGCGACGGCGAAGCCCGAAGGAGGAGGGAGATGGCACGGATCCAGAGAAACACAAAACAACCTTAAAAAAAAAAAATAAAAAAATAAAACCCAACCAAAAACAGGAACTGTTTGGTAGCGACGAGGACTTGGGCAAACATCCTGAAACCAGAAACGCCGTAAGCGATGGCCCAGAAATGGGAAATCGCGGATCGGTCTGAAATTTGAGGGATTTAACGTTGGTTTCTTGCCTTCTGAAGAAATATTCCCGATTTAGGAAAGGGAGGGAGCCGAGGGCGTGTGGGTTTTGTGGCCTTTGTTAGTCAGGGCTTAGCCCAAATGCTGATTTTCCTCCAATTAAGTTGTTGTTATAACATATTTCAAGCCTAATTCGGCTTTGCAGGCTTCTAACACAGCTCAGGAGCGTTCCTGTAATGACAATATCAAACCCGCAAGGTCAAAAAATTCACGTTTTTAGGACAAAATACCCCAAAACCCGGTGTCCCGTGGAAAGCAAAGGGGTCTCGGAGCCTGCAAAGCAAACGTGGTCCGCGCCGGGCAGTCGAGCGAAATAAGAATTTCCTGGGACAGGTCTGTGTTCCCCGATTGCAAATGATTTCGCTTTTTTCCGTAATATTTTAACTGTGTATGGTGCGAGGTCCTTGCGGGTTTCCCCGTGGTAAATCAGCTAAAACCGGAGATTTCGGCAAATTGCTGAAAACTGGAGTTTGGGGTGGTTTTTCCTCCCGGATCTAGAGGTGGCTGGCACGTAGCGCCTCTCGGGGGTTATAAAAATATCTATAAATCAGGCAGAATTAACGATTAACAAAAGGGTAATTGAAAAATGTTGGGTTTTAGCCCGAGCGGACTGATGGGAACTCGCCGTGCGACTTCTGGGGGAGTTGTCGGAGCAAAACCGCGTCCACCCAACTTAAAACGGGGTTTATTTGAGTTGTAAAGCCTAAAGTTGGGCTTTAGTGGGGTGGGCGCTCGTTAGCGCTGAGGCTTAGCGAGCTGCGAGGGGGTCAGACGGGCCCGGAGCGGCGCTAACGAAGCGGTTTGCGTTTTTATTTGAATGGGCGCTGAGTTAAATTAAAACTTGAGATTTCTAGGTCAGGTTTTTGCCTTACTTACAGGACGAGCGGCGCGCTTAAAAAATCTGAATAATGTTAAATGAATACACGCGTAATTAAGCAATTATATGTTTAAACAAACCTGGGCACTTCAGCAATTAAATAGTCTTTTACAGTATCGTGTCAGCTTAATTTAATTATTGTCTGCCAGCAAGTTGGCTTTAATAACTCAGATACGAAAGAAAAACAAGCTTGGAAACGTAAATTATGTCATACCTGCTAATTAAAATAACGTTTCAAACTTATTTGAGCTTTTCTGAGTTGATTTATCCCGGAGCTTCACGGCGCGCTTGGAGCGATCAGCCAGCAGGGTTAGAGATTATTTAAAGAATAATGCTTGAATTTATAATAAATGAATTATAGGAAACGAAGGGCAATAAATGAACTATTTAACGAGCCGTAATCTCACAGACCGTCGAAAGATTTGCGATTCTGCTGTTGGTTTTTCCCCCATCAGCAGCAGCCGCTTCTCCAGAGGCGAATCCTTGCGGTAAAAATTAACGGTAACGAGAGCAGAGAATTAGGAAGGCAGGATGCTAGGGGGAAAAAAATGGAATATTTGAGGTGCTTTTGCAGCTTCTTTTCTACGCCGTGAGCGAAAGGATCCGATGTTTGGCTCAGGAATGTGCAGTTTGATTTATTTTTTAATAAAACCTGTGTTTCTAGAGCCGCTCAGCCCGCAGATGTTGGCGCTGGGGTATATTCCCACCCCAAGACTCGACGGAGCTCCGTAGGGAAGGAATTTGCAGGTAACCAGAGCCCCGCGCCGCTGCCGCCGCTGAGCTGCAGTCTCCCGGGGAAGTTTTGGGTTGAAAAGAAGCGGAAACGGTGCGGAGCAAGCATCGCTTTTTATCCTTTTGCTGGAGTGGCGAGCGCAGCTCGGTTCATCTTCAGAGAGATCCCAACTTTAGGTAAGATCAGTTGAACCCTGACGATATTTAATTTTAGTGAAATACAGGCGCTCTCACCCCAGGGTGGGTTTCTCCCTGCTGCGCAGCAAATCCCCGCCTCGCGATAACGAACGTTATCGTCCGAGTTATGGGATCGTTCCTCCCCTGGACCGAGCTGGGCTGCGGGAACTCGGATACCCACGGGCGTTTCCTGGGCCGAAGCATCTCCTCTATGCTCTGGGCTTTCCCGGCGGCGACGTCCTGTTCTCCCTCCTGCCCAAACCCACTTGCGCAGCCACGCGGGGAAACGTATTTTTATTTTTTACCCCGCGCTGAGGGGTGGTTTTGGGCTGGGAGAGGAGCGGGGCAGCCGGGCGGCACCGCAGCCGGATGAATAACCCCGTCTTTTTTTTTCCAACAAGCAAGAAAAAGGTTGTTTTCACCTCATTTTGGGTTTATGCAATTCGCCTCTGTAAAAAAAGTTGATGCTCGGGACGCGTCGGCTGCGTAGAAGCGCGGGGAATCCGTCTGCGTGCGGTAGGAGTCGCGGTTTACGGTGCGGATCCTCGGTTGATGGTTACAGGTCAACTTTTGAACCCTTCTCCTTCCTTCTCCTCAGCTACACCCCAAAACCCTTTTGCCGTCTGGTTGCGTTGCTGGTCGCGGGCTCCGTCACGCCAGAAAAAGCAGCTTTAGTGGCCCCAAAACTTCTCAAAATAAGCGCGTGTTTGGGTTTTTTTATTCCTTTCTCCGTAAGTTCCGTTGCTGGAAGGTCTTCCTGGCCGCTGCGGATCCAGCAGGGAGGCGATCCGACGGGCACGGCTCCTCTCCCGCGCTCTGGTCTCACCTCCTTTGGGCTTGGCTCAAGTGGAGGTTTTGGGAGCCAGCCTTGGCTTAACCCTGCGGCCGCTCGTCCTGCGGGAAGGACTCGGCACGGAGACCTCTTCCCCAGGACTATCCTCAAGGCAAAATTCCTTTTTTGCCCGGAATGTTTCTGTTGCGCCCATCGTCTCTTGAGTTGTACTTTCAATTTGCAAAACCCGAGGGAAGAATTCAGCATTTACATCGTTTAAATTCAACGCAGGGACAAAAACTCAGCCAGGCCGGGTTGGCGCGCTCAGATTTTTATTTTTCATCGCGTTTTGGGTTGCGTAGCTCCTTTTTTTTTTTTTCTTCTGCATTTTTACAGCGAACGCGCGGCGCGGCAAGTTAAAACGTTGAGCAGGATGAAGAAAGCCACGTTCCTGAAGCACTTGAGACAGTTCTTAATCACCCGGTCGGCCTTTTTATGCTAATTTGACGCGCCAAAGAGGTATTAGAGGGAGAGGAATAACCCTTAAAAAAATAATATCCTTGGGGCAGGAAGTTTTTTCTCGGCTGAGTGGCAGTGACCGAAACCCTGGGAATCGAGAGCGGCGCCGGGCCGGCTCTACTCAACTGATTTGCTCCTGAAACTTTAAGCCCAGCTTAAAGCTCCACGGTGCAAAGTCCCGTTTACTCCGCGCCTACGCCCCTTACTTGCCTAAGACCGGCGCGATGGGCAATCAGACCCATGGCGTTGTCTTTTAATTAATACGCGAGTGGCGATGGATCAAATTGACGATAGTCAACAATGAAAATTGTGTTGGGCTGCAGGCTTTCTAAAAACCGGTACTAAATAGCTGTTACGAGACTGTCCTCGTAGGCCTGAGCTCAGTGCGCCTCTTTTTTATTTTCCTAAACTACCTGAAAACGGTCATTCTTCATCTTTTACCTGTGAACTCTTTGTTTTGGAAGCCGGTAATTTGAAAGGAGCGTAATTTATAGGAGCTTTGGGATTTTTGGCTGGCGGGTCTCGACTGTCATTACAAAAACCATACAAAACTTCAAATTACTTTGTAAAAAACTTTACTGGTTCCTTTTTTTTAACGAGCTCGGCGCCGAGTAGCTTGCGGATGGGTCAGGAAATCTCTTCCAAAGCAGGGATGCTGTTAGGGAAATCCTTTGCCGGGCTGGTTTATCCGGTTATCCGACGGCTCCGGGGAAAGGCAGCTGCGGAGGCAGGGTGAGCTCGGGTCCCGCGGAGCCGAACCTTGGAGGGTTATGATGAAACACGCAGCAATTCCGCTCCGAAAACATCCCAGCGGAGACGTCAGCCTTGTAGCAAGGCTACAAATTAAATTAGTCTCCTTATAAAAGCTCTTTTCCCTCCTCTTCCTCCTGACAAAAAGCCTTAAAAGCATCGTATTTTGTACGTAAAACCTTGATTTCTGGAAGAATCGACATTTTAGGTTTAATTTTAAAGTTCCTTTTGCGGAGTTGCTGATTCGGGTTGAAAAGGGTCGCGTTTAAAATCAAACGGTGAGCTCGCGTCTCGCTGCTTCTCACGGGAAATCAGCACCCGAGAGGTGGAACGAGCAATTCCTCGAGATGTGGAGACGGTGCCGTAACGGGGAGGAGGCTCCCGAACCCCAACGTGCCGCTCGTGTTCAATTTAAAACCAGTTTCTGCCTCAAAAGCAGGAATTGGCGCTGCTCCTGGTATCTCCTTAGGGAATTACGTGCGTGTACAGGGGCTGCGGCGGAGCAGGGATCGAGGTTTGTGCTCAGATTCGCTCGAAGTAGCTTTTTTTTGGGAGGTGAAACCGTAATCAATCCGATGAAGAGAGCCCCGCCGCGGTTTTGGGGGGCGCCGGCTGTCTCAAGCGAGGTTTTCCCCGACTCCTCTGGGCTTGATGGGCCTGAATGACTCAGGTGCTAATTTTCCACTTACAGAAAATGGGAAGAAATCGATTTAAATCCCTTTACCTTTAAAACCCCTGACCTAATTAATCCTTTGGGTCCCGATGCTCACAGATCTCCCCTAAATCTCATCCCCTCCTAAGGGAGAGGGGGGAAAAAATAAGTGCAGAGCGAGCTGGTGGTGATTTTCTTCAATTTAGCACAAGGAATATTCACCGATGCCGTGGTTAAAGGTTTCGGCGCCAGAGGCGGGTTCTTTGCCAGCACAAAAATCCCCCTCAGTGTAAAATTATCATCTCGGGTTGTATTAGATTTGCTTTTATAAAGTGTTTTTAATCCCTGCCTGGTAGATATTTCCCCGTTTGCAAGATTTGGGTGATAAAACACTCGTATTTGTCTACTGGAATAACGGCGGCAGGAACATCCCGGTAGCAAGACCTCGGTGCTAAATAGATTTTTATTTTTACGGTCCAGGCAGCAAAGCTGCGTCTTTCTTAGGTTGCCGAGCGTAGGCAAAGTCGATTCTCGGAGTCCAGAGTTTAATTCCGACGGGGGGGAGGACGGGATTAGAGTGCAAATCGCTGGTCCAAAGGTTATTCGAGATGTTTGTGGGTGGTTTTTTTTTTTTTTTTTTCGAATTTATAGGTAGGTTTCCAGCCCGCCGGCGCGTGCGCCGACCTCGGCTGTAAAACCCAAGCATCGGGAGCCGGGGCGTGCTCGATTCTCGGCCTCTTGCTCTGGTTTAGGGAGCTCAGGAAGAATTCGGGGATGGGTAAAAGCGGGATGAACGCTAAAAATAAGGTTTGAGCTTCGCTGCTGGCTCCAGACTAAACATCACCGTTATTTTTGATGTATTTAAAGAGACGATTCCCAACTTGATGCCGCTCCTAAGCCCCCGGCGTGATCCTTTCCTACCGAATCGGGGTGTAATTCGTTAATTTGGGCACGATCCGGTTCCCTCCGGGGGGAAGAGCAAAGGGGAACGGTACGGTGCCACTCTGCGGGACAGAGTTTGATCTCTTTGCTTTTTATTTTCTGCTTTTGAACGCCGCCTCTCCCCGCGGAGTCACTGGATAAAGAGCGAAAAGGGGAAAAAATAAGATTTATTATCCTATTGCTAGCGAAACGGAACATCTGAACTGGGGAATGAGGCATCTCTGAGCAGAAAGACGAGGGAGCAGGGTCCGATTGTAGAATAAAGGTAGGGAAAAGCCTTTTACTGCTTCTCCTTGCCTGCGTTTAGGGCTGGACGCTGTCCTGGATAGAAGAATTCCCCGTAAAAACCAGGTCAGGTTGCAAGAAAAACAAGATTGCGGCTCGTTCCTGCCGTTGAGTCGGAGACGACGTATTTACAGATGAGCCTGACCTTGCGCCTGTTGACGGATGTTTGTTTGCAGAGCTGCCGATCCGCTCTTCTAGGCCGAGGGGAAAATTCCAACTCTTTGCGGAGCCCGAGGAGTAAAAAGGGGAATTTTTGGAGCGCTTGGGTGTCCTCTGACCCCCCCTTTTAAGGTGCGGGCGGCTGAGAGGGAGGTAGCGCTACCAGGCAGGGTGTCTGGAGCAGCTTTTGGGGGATATCTTCTTTTTTTTTAGCGCCGTGCAGCTCCGTAAGGGTTAGTAAAACTGGTCTTTGCTTAACAGATACTACTCTTAACAGGACCCAGAATGACTTGTAGGTCTTAGGTGTGATCTAAAGTCCTCTTCTGAGCCTAGCAGCTTTGCTTTTAACTGGTTTCACTACCCTACTGGTTTTAATACATTTTTTTCCTATGTCTCAGGACAGATTTAACTCCTTAAGGGCACTGCAGTTTTCACATTTGAAAAACGCTTTTGTTTTGCCTCCTCTTTTTTTTTTTTTTTTTTAGTGGCTATTTTTGGTCTGACCTTGGCTTCTCCTTTCTTACCTCAGCTTCCAGTTAGGTTTCTCCGGGAAAGGCGGCTATTCGGGAGCCCCGTGTTCTCGCGGACTATTGATAGCACCTGAAAAACGCGATGCCGAGCCGTTGCGGGCTCTCGGTATCTACAGCCGCGGGCTGAAGAGGAATGTGCGCGCAGCTAGAGCTTACGGGGCAAAGCAAGGCTGAGTTTTGAAAGGTTTGGAGCCCAAAATGTCCTTCTAAAAAAGCCTGGCCTAAAGGTGCGATTATTTTAGACTCGGCATTTCAACGTAGGATTGTAATCCTTATGGTCAGCCTGGCTTTTTTGGAAGGAAATTGTCCTTTAGGTGTTCATTTTGAGCCTGGTTATTGATAAAATACGCGGAGGCATCCTTCAAGAGCTTAGGTTTAACTCTTTTTCTCTTAAAACTAAGCTTAAGGAGGTTGATAAGCCCTCCGTGGCTTAACAATTTATCAAGAGACTTAAGGTAGGAAGGCAGACGGCGTTCCCGAGCGTGTTTTGGAAGCGTGGAGGATGGATTTGCGAAGGGTCGCTCTTTCTTTTTCACCGGCGATGGGATGGTAGATGTTTGATGCGCTCCCGCCTGGCCGCTCCACGTTAAGAAATCGCTTTACGACCCCCAAAACTACCTCGATATTCCATCCCGGAGTATTCCCGGTGTTCGTTCGGGCGGTCAGAAGATCAGGCTGCTCCGCGGACGGGGTGACCGCGGTCGAACCCAGACCTGCAGGAGCTGAGCTTGAGATCTCGGGGAGGTTTCTGATGTTCTTCCGCGCAGTTAACGGGAGCTCGGGGCTTATGCGAGTTGCCTGACCTCACCTACGAGCTAATTTAGGCTGAAATGAGTAATTTACGCCCTGGTAAGGATTAGCAGGAACATCCTGATGCCGAGTAATCTCCCCGCAAATCGGAGCGTACCCAGGAGAACGCGTCCTTCCCCGCCTCGCCGGGGAAAGCTTATTTTATTGTCGGCGACGGAGTGATTTACTGAGTGGCTCGTTAGCCTGACGACTTTCTAAAAATCCCTATTTAATTAGCCAGGAGCTCGGAGCTCTCTTGCAGCCCCAGCTCTCCTCAAACAGCACCCTCGTGCTCGGGGCACGCTGACCCCGAAGCCGATCACCGGGTTTTCTTCGCCGCCGAGTCGTTCCTTCCCGTTTTAATTGAAGTGGGAGTAGAAACGCACTCTCCATGTTGCGTCGCCCGACTTGTCCGAGCCTTAGTCACGCTACCGGCACCGTGGCCTCTTGTCTTCCCGCCTGGATAAACGTTGAGGTTGGTTTCGATTGGTCTGGCTATAACCTCTTGAATTCGTTTTTACGTGGTTTATAAAACGTGGTGGCTTCATACGCTCAGCTCTGCGAATCGTCGGTGCCGAATTCTCGATTAACGGAGTTAAAATTGGCTTTTCTGGCTGCAGCCGCGCGCTAAAGATAACTTCTGGTGGTGGCTGAGCGCGCCGAGGGTGGGGAGGGAGAGAAAGTCCCGCTCCGCTAACGGCTCCGTATCAGGCTTGTTCTAATAACAAAACCAGCAGCTGCTAATACTTTGTAAACTTGTGATTTTTCAGGTCTTTCAAGGCTGTCTCTGCAATTCAGAGAACGGAAAGGGCTAATTTCTGGCGTCGGTTAGCCTGTGAGTCTCTTGACCAGACAGAAATTTGACTACAAAACCACCTCTCTGCTTTTTTGACACGCTACTTTTGAGTATTTGCATCTGGTTTTCCTTTCGCACCTTGGTTTTAGCTTCTTAATCCTTGAAAGAAAAGAGTTGACACGGCAGTGGGATCGTTTCCGACTCCGAGCCCTGGGTCCAGAACACGTTTCCGAGGCGCGGCGTGACTGTACGCCGGATAAAATACTCGTTTGGGGAAAGCGTGAAGTGGCCGAGTTGCTTTCGAATTGCTTTGTCTGCTCGTTCGTCGGAAATGTCCTGAGCTGTATTTGTGATTTCCACTCCGTGGTCGAGCTTTGAAGCTCCGACTCCGATTGCTTGAGGCCCTGGATTGATCTTAGATAAACTTTGCTGGTTTTTGAGCTCTTCGGTAGCCGCGATATTAAAACAAATTCGAGGCTAAGGGTGATTGGAGGGAGCTGGGCTCTGATTTGGGTTGGGAGAGGCCAATTTTGGGGGCACAAACCCTTTTCAGATACAAACTGCTTAATTCTCAAGGCAAAAACCTCGTCGACCTGCAGCTCGTGGCCAGGAAACGCCCCGCAACGTTCTCCCATCCCCGCGGCTTTAATCCCGCTTTGAACCTGCGGATCTCCGTAGCTGGATACTCCGCTTCTCCGACCGCTAATTAAAGGATTTGAGGCTAAATTGGTCTTGTTGGAAAACTCTTTCCAGGCTACGGAGCGCTAATACGCGCTTGCAGCGCGTAAGCTGGTCGATGACCTGGATTTAATCGCGTACCTGGCACGTTGAAACAGTTTACTCGCTGTTAAATCTACGTTATGAATTTTAAATTCTGCTTCTGCCGGATGGGATGGGGTGAAGTTTGTTCCGTTCGTCTCAAGAATGAGAAATTTCATCTTTTCTGCAAAAATTTCAAGTATCTGTACGTAACTCGCTGGAAAAGTGGGGAAAATGTGATATTAGGGCTAGGTAATGTGCTGATTCAAATGGGAATTTACCTGTAGGGTATAGAGGAAATCACAGAGTACTAAAAGCAGGAGAAATTTAAGCAAAATACTTTCTGAAAAATGTATTTTATGTTATGTTTCCCACTTATTTTAAACCAAATTCTTGGCTGCATGTGTTGGATTTGCCTTGTGTGGCGTATCAGATATCTATATTTGCCCAACGTGGACTAAAGTACTTATTATTTCACCTATAACGAGCTACGACGTTGCCTATATGACCAAAAATGTTGATTTTTTTGGGGGGGTAGGTTCTGCCAGGTTTCACAACGGTTTTAACTTCACCCCTGACTCCGGTTGTGGGATAGCGCTCATCCGTGTCCTCCCCTCCCTTAAACATCAGAAATCCTCCGCTCGGAGAAGCAAACCAGTTTGACGAGCGACCAACCTGCTCCCGTTTCTCCTCCTTTCCTGTTGGTTTTGTTAAAAAGAGCTGATTTTTCTGTAGATTTTCTTGCTTTAAAATCAGAGCAACTCTTGCAGGGGTATTAAGGTTCTCCTGCCGTAGAAAATGGCGGATTTTACCCCAAAATAAAAAGGCTGCGTGGTATTTGGGGCTGCCACTGGAGCATTACGTTGAATGCAACTGTGGTTTTGGCAGCTGTTTGTTGTTACGCAGGTCTGAGTATCCTAGAACAGGGATTATAGGCCCGATTTGGTGCACGTTCGCTCCTGTTTAGGCTCCATCCAGGCACGGATTTATTTAAAGGCTTAAAAATTGTTTAGTGCTGGCGTCTGACGAAGGTCTGGGAACGCAGGAGGAGTCTGAGATGAGGGTAAAGAGGAGGAAGACCTTGCCCGGTATCCAAAACACCGGTAACTCCCGATTTTATTTTATTATCCTCTGTTTTACTAGCTTTTCCTAGGAAAAGCCTTATCCTTGGCTTCAGCCCAGGCTGCCGTTGGCAAGCAATATCCAACGTACAGACTCGGACTTTGGATCATCAAAAGAACGTCCCTGGGGTCGCGTCTGGGTCTGCGGCCGCCCTTGGCTTTGGATGCTGATGTGGAAATTCAGAAATCCGGGAGAATCAGGTACCGAAAGCGCTTGGTTTTTTATTTCTCTGACCGCAAAACAGCGTGAGAGCGAGCGGCCTGGACTGCGACAGCGATGTTTTGAGTTAAATCCTCGCCGTTTCCTTCTACATCGCTTCTCGTTCGGTGTTTACGGGTTTGTGAACGCAAACGGAGAGATAAGGCCGCTTTCGGGTTGCGCAATCGGATGGCGCCCGCGTACGCTTGTATCTTTATCGGCGCGGTGGCTGTTTACGGTACAGAACAGCGTGGTTGTGGAGTTAAAAAAAGGAGCAAAGAGAGGTATATTGAGCAAAATTGGGTTTTATTTTCCCTGAAAGCAACTCTTCTCGTTCAATCAGCGTCCGGGAGCGATTCAGCAGCAACTCTGTGAACAAACCGTCTCGTACCGAAGCTTTCGGATTCAATTCCTGGATCAAATTCAATATTTTCCTTTCCTTTGTTTGCGGTGTTGGGAAGGGCTCTTGGACCAAAGGTCGCTCGGGCGCCGCTTCTCAGTCGAGCGTCGAACTCGGGGCATTGTTAGAGGAGCGCTAAAGTCGAAAGAAATTGTGCTTGGAATAGAAACCACGAGTATTAAGGGGGGGGAAAAGTCTCCGTGCGAGAAGTTGGGAAGCATTAATTAATAGAAAAATCTGGTTTGGAAGTGTCTGAGCCTACGGGGCGAGGCTCGTTAGGTGGATGAGTTAATTCGGATCCGGAGGGCTGAGATATCCCAACGCCGAGTCGCGGGAGATAAAACGTCTGGCTGCAAGCTGAGAAAACCTATAGAAGAGGTACGTACGTACGTATGGAACTGAAATTCAGCTTCCCGCTGCGTTACGGCAGAGCTGCGCGGGCTGTCGTGGCTCTTAAAAAATCAGACGGCACTTGCCGGAAGAAATCGGTGGCCACCGGACTCCGTGGCGCTTCCTGGCGCCGTTTTCGGTACCCGCACAAATCTTTGGACCCAAGACGACCTCGGAATTTGTTTTGTGGTGATGACCACGAATGGAGATGCGCGTTTTCTTGGACGCGTGTGCTGACTGTTCTCCCTTTCGGGCTTGTTTTGGGTGGGTTTTCCCCACCCGATTTGCTGGGAAATTGAGGTTTTAATGCTGATTTATACAAGCTTTGAAATGCTAGCAGGGGATCTTGGTGGTAGAGCATCGCTTCTGTGTTAGAGGTGACTCAAGGTGAGGAAAATCCAACCGCCACACGTGGAAAATATCGAGTCTTGTGACCGTTTTCAACTAAATTGTCTTTTTGTCCCGGAGCTAGATGAATCCCACAGAGCGCAGCCTTCATTTGCTTCAACAGCCTTCGTGGAGATAAGATTCCCCAGACAAAAATAAGTGGGTTTTGGCAAGATAACCGCTCTCGGCGTCGATGATTTTTTTTTTTTTTTGGCGAGCGTGGAGTCTGGTGGCCTTGTGCATCGAGCCGGAGCTGATCTGTCCCGCGGAGGGGAGACGTTGAAGCCTGGGCTGTCTCTTGGTGGTGACCTCCTCTCAGCTGATGATCGCTCGGCCTCTTAAATGGAGAAGAGACTCAAAGTGGAGAGGTAAAGAACGGTCTCCAGGCTGGACGCAGTGCGCTAGCTGGAAGACGACATCTTTTTGAGGGTCTCCTGCTTTTCTTCAAGCCTTTTTGGTGACACGATGAGAAGTTCAGGACACTCCAGAAGTGAAGACAGAGCGTAGAAACCTCGACGTGAGGATTCTTCTGAGGTTAACCCAAACCTGAGAGGTTTGGGGGGCCGTGGAGCTTGGAGAGCTGTCCCAGAATGGACGTCGGAGGTGGAGACATCGGTGGGAGAGACCCAAGACCTTGCCTGCTCTGCAGATCCAAGGCGAGCCTTGGCGAGACCTCAGTCTGCCTTTTTGCCACCGTATTTATCACCTTGGAGTAGCTGCAAAGGTTTTTTGCTTTCCTACGAGAGTTTGAAGCTCCTCTCTGGGCCGGGTGAGCGCTGTCTCGCCTTCTCCCAGGCGTTTTTCCTCATTAAGAGAACATAAATGGGATCTCGATGGATTTCTAGGAGCGAAATCATCTTGAAATGGGAGCTTCCAGGTGAGGAGAAGCACTTAAATGATTTCTAGGGCCAATATTAGCAGGTTCCTCGTTAGCAAGCGTGCGGCTGGAAAATTTGGGGGAATATTAAGGGTGAATTTCAGTGGAAAATGCAAGAACGCTTCAGTAAAATGATTTTGTTGAGTAAAGCTGGGCCACTGGGAAGATTAAGGTTAATCAGGTTATGCTTATGTACTTGCTTTGAGTATAAAATCTCGTGTATGTTGGTCGATTGTGGAGGTGACTAAATACGATGGGATTTTTCTGGTGTCGAAGAGCACCGGGAATGGCCGTAACTCGTTTGCCACGCGTCGTTAGTCTTCGCTCTCGCGGAAAGTAGAGGTCCGCAGCGTGCGGTTGGTTTTGTTGGGCGAGAAAAACGGCACTTGAAACCCCGGGATGCTGCAGAATGGGTGTTCTTCTCCTTAAAAATGCCAAGTTTTGTGATTTTTAATACCCAAATGCCTCTTTCTGAAGAGCAGGCGACCAGGGTGTTTGTACGATACCTTGGCTTTCGCTAATTCGGTATGAAAAAGTCAGGATCTGATGGGAAAAGTGAATTTGTAGGAAAACTCTGGAATTTAACAACACTGCGATTACAAATGCCAGCCTTTTTGAGTTAAAACCCGCTTTTTTCAAGCAAAGTACCTGCTAAATCCTAATTTTGCCTCTGACTTTCCAGGTAAATCGGAGTAAATATATTCCAGCTGTTCTCCCAAGCTTTGCAATTAAGGGATAATTCGTTATAAGGTGATTATTCCAGCTTTAAGACAAACATTTTCACAACGTAACCCTATTTCCAGATACTACGTGAATTGTTTGCTGGTATTGCAGTGTTTGTTTCCCTTTCTTTAGGGAAAAAATCCTTCTTTTCCCTCTTTCTGGGTTTTTTATGACATCCCTTACGCCCCGTACTCGTCAAGTCTTGACTTAAATTCACGCGTTAATCAGGGTTGAAACGTTTCCCCCCCCGAGTTAGCGCGATTGCCAGCCTCTAACTGATCCCTGCTCCTTCAGATTTATCCTGATGGGGGGGGGGGAAGCAAAAATGGCTGACATAAACTTTGTAAATCACTGATTTTTACTTTGGTTTTGTAGTTGCAAACCTTACTAGGAGAGGAACAAGCCTGAAAACTTCAGTTACTGGTGCCGCAGCGGTCAAATCGCGTTGATTTTTTGAAGAAGACTGAAAGTATTGATTTATTTAGTTCAATATTTATTTATTTCAATACTATGGGAGTGGTTTTGTAGGAAACTGGTGAATTCTGCTGCTGAAGGAAGAGTCGCTCTTCGGAGTTATTCCTTCCCCCCCCCCCCCCCCCCCCCAAGGAAATTTAAAAGCCCCTGAACACGCAGAAGGTAAATTATATTCTTTAAAAATATATATTTTAAGCAAATGGCCTCTTCCTCCAAGCTTCTGAGGTTGATCTTCGGGAACCAGAGATGAAAACAAGTCCTTTCTTCATCTGTTTGAGGCTGTGGCTTTCACTAGGTGGAAAAAAAAATAGTATTTGCGAGAGGAAAAAAAAACCACCCGTATTTGAGATTTCATCTGGTTTGTGTTATCAGATAAGTGTGGTTAGTGATATAATTGTAATTTGTGGTATTCGTGGAGCAGGTCTGTTAATGGAGATACTTGTGAAACAGCAATGCGAACGGAATTAGGGATTTTATTTTTTTTTTTAAAGGTTTATAATCACTAAAAAGAACCAGAAGTGGCCGGAAGGGACCACGAGTTGTGTCAGCAGACGTAGGTAGGCAGAAACACGCGCCGCCGCTGGGCGTTTCACGCTTTGGGTGGATTTACCTCCTGCGGGGAGCTGCTGGGTCGTCTCCGAGCGAGCAGAAATGGCGGTGCGAGTATTTAACGAGCTCGTTTAGCCTGGGCGCAGCGTTTGGTTCGTCTTTTCTCCTTCGAGCTGCCTCGCTGTCCGCCTTCCCCCGGGGTGGACTTTGTTAGGAAGCCGAACCGGTAGCAAACTGTGAGTAAAGAGTGAGTCTGGCACTCGTGTGATCAGCTGAACCTCTGAAAAACCAGCGCTAAAACGTCAATTAAAACCTGGCGGTAATTGCGGTGTGGCGAAGCCTTGAGCGACCTGGCTGAGCTTCGGAAGTCAGTCCTGCTGCGAGCAGGAGACCTCCAGACATCAGTTTCAACCTTCGGCGTTTCTCGCCCACGGGCGGGTGAGTCTTGCTTTCCTTTAGCTAAATTTTCCACGCCCGCTTGCTAGGGCTAAGCCTAAAGTTAGTCGGAGCTGTTAAGCCGGTCCTTCTTTGGCCTCTTGGCTTTTGTATGCGTTACTATGTGCTGAATTCCTTTTCCGGGGGGGAAGAAGCGTTGCGTCTCCCGTATCCTTTATGGTCTGTCCTACCCCTCAAAATGAAATTAAAGACTTTCTTGAAATCGTTTCGTTTATTTATTGGCTCTAATATACGGCGAGCTGGCTCCGGAGGCGTGGTGGGTACTTCACGAGCGCAAGCGATGGTGAAGAGGCGTTGGTTGTGGTTACGGTCGTCTTCCTAGAGATCGCCTTCGCAGCAGGAGCTTAAATCTCGCGTTTGAAGCTTTTTTTTAGGTAATTTCTGTGAAAAGACAAGAGCGTGAGCTGGTGCTGGTCTTGCGTTGGGGCTGCCGACGGGTTCAAAACCTCTCGTAAGCTGCTAAGCCAGGCTTTGAGATGCCTAAAGCTGGGCAGCGGTCCCAGGCGTTGGGTTAAACCCAGGTATTGGAACCGGCTCAAAGGACTTTCTGGGCTGGAAAGACCTTTTTGAGTAATCTGCAGGTTGTTTTTTCTTGTTTGGGGAAAGCTTAACACAAGGGAACGGAGTTGTGCTTATTGGAGCTCTCAAAAAGAGATTTATTGGGTTGGCTAGCTCAAATTAAATCATTTTTCTCAGTATATTTAAATTCCAAAGCGCGCAGGCTTTGGATGATGGTCTGGACCGTTGGCTTGGATCCCTTCACCCAGCCGCATCTGCGTGGCGATGCTTTCCATCATCAAGGGTTCCTGGTTTTCCGCCTCATGCGTATCGTTACCGACAAATAAAACCAGGAATCTGGAGAGGAAAAAGGCAGAGGATAAAAGCTAGCGATGTTTTTTTTGCCTGTAATTCTGAATTAACCCGCTTTTCTTTTCCTTACAGATCTTTCTTTCAATAGTAGCTTCAAAAATGAAGGTCAGAGGATTCAGCTGGTGAAGAACCACCAAACACCTCGAAGGGTCAACTCCGATTTCAGGTAATTATCCGGAATTTTACTCCTGTGCCGATAAGCGCGTGATTTACGGGGTGCAGCTTATTTTGGGGGAGCGATGTCTCTTTTGGGGGTGTCACCGGAGGGAAGGTGACGTAAAGCAGGACTGCAGGATTTAATTACAGCCGGGGATGAGCCGCGCTCGTTGCCTTCTCGCGTCCTTTGGATTGAGTAAACCTCGTACGAGCCGCAGCGAATGCGTCCCTGGATTTGCCGGATTTATCGATAGGCGTTTGCCGGCGCGAGTGAGTAGAGACGGGGTTACGTGAACCTTCAGCTTCGTTAAGGCTGGATCAAACTTGATTGTCCTGATACTATGTTAGATGCCGAATTTAAATCCGCTTTACCCAGGGAGCTGATTCCAGCAGGGAAAATAAGAGGCAGGAACAGCGGAGAGCTGAGGTGAGAGCGCGAGGTCAGGGAGAAGCTTCACACACGTGAAATAATTCAGTTTTCTGTATTTCTCTGGTATTTAAGGGTATCAGACCCAAGGTTTTTTTGCTCCCCTTGACGTACGTGTGTAGCTATATCTCCCGTACCCCTTGGCCAACGCTTTGAGCGAGTCCCGGTGGTCTCCCACGGCTGCCACCGAGTCCGAATTTGGCCACTTTCTGCTCGGTTGGGTGTTTTTGGGAGCCTGCTTCCAGCTCAGGAAAATAGGACGCAAATGTGATGGGTTTTGGTGCCTTTACCCAGCATTTGCTCTTTTAAACGTGTTTTGTTTCTGGTAGTTTGCCCTAAAAGGCTTGGTAATAAATGGGGAAAATCACCGCAAATACACAACTACTGGTTTTTCATGGTTTCGGCTTTAAAAGTGTTCGGTTGGCTTTGTGACATCTGAATATTTTGGCAAGATTGGAGATTTATTATCTCCAATAATAATAATAATTTCCAAGGTGTGTATGGCTACAGACTTAGCCCAGACACGATGAGCCATCAGCTTTCTGCAGTCTCGGGTGGGATTTTAAATACCCGGCTGCTCTAGGAATGCCTTGACCTTGGAGGGTTTTCTGTTAGTGGACAGCAAGAAGCAAAATTGGAGGGGGAAAAAAACCCTTCATCTTTCCAGGAACAGAGCAGCTCTCACAAGTATTAGGCTGGAGTAGAGAGCGGGCATCGAATCTTTTTTGTTCTCAAACTGCAAGGGTGGAAATAGCCTCACGCTGGGGTCGTGCCTATAGGATGCTTCAGTCTGGCACGATAGTTGAAAACCGATAGTAGAACGGGTTAAAAAACCATCATTTTTCTGACTTGGAACAGATAAACTTCTCTGCCACAACTTTTCCGAGTTGTGTAGTCGCCTACACCCAGGTTCTGCCGTCTTCTCTGTCCAGCGGGTGCTCTGGGGATTGGTGGAATTGAGTTTGGGATAACGATGGTGGGTGCCGCTGTCTTGAAATAGATGTTTGGAGGAAGGCTCAGACTTGTCTTAACTACGAAGATAACTGGCAGCCAACTAGTTTGGACTTCACTCACGCAGCGGCTACGGTGAGATGCGCCGATGTGCAAATCCGTAGCCTTTGGCACCGTCCGTCTGCCGTAACGGGAGCCGGTGGCAGTTTGGGATGCGCCGGAAGGTGAGGATGTGGTGCCAAGCTTGGACGGCGTCGTAGAGCGGTGGTGGGACCTTAAGTCCGCGCCTCTAGATCTTGGGCTGGGGGAGAGAGGACCCGTCGCTTGGTGGTGCCGGGGCCGTCACCGTTGATCCCAGTGGATAGGGTTGTGGTGGGTTGGCCTTGGCTGGATGCCGGGTGCCCACCCAGCCGCTCCATCGCTCCCCTCCTCAACCGGGCGGGGTGGGAGAAGAAATACGAGGAAGGGCTCGTGGGTCGAGCTGAGGACAGGGAGATCACTCGGCAATCGCCGTCACGGGCAAAACAGACTTGACTTGGGGAAATTAATTTGATTTATTGCCAATCGAAGGTCAGAGAAGGATAATGAGGAATAAAACCAAGTTTGAAAACCCCTTCCCCCCACCCCTCCCTTCTTCCCGGGCTCAGCTTCACTCCCGATTTCCCCACCTCCTCCCCGCCAGCGGCACAGGGGGACGGGGCACGGGGGTTGCGGTCAGTTCATCGCACGCTGTCTCTGCTGCTCCTTCCTCCTCAGAGGGAGGACTCCTCACGCTCCTCCAGCATGGGTCTCCCACGGGGTCACGAGTCCTGCCAGCAAACCTGCTCCAGCGCGGGCTTTTCTCCATGAGGTCACGGCTTCCTTCAGGCACGTCCACGTGCTCTCATGGGGTCCTCCACGAGCTTGCAGGGTGGACATCCTCTCCACCACGGACCTCCATGGGCTTGCAGGGTGGACATCTGCTCCACCATGAACATCCATGGGCTTGCAGGGTGGACATCTGCTGCACTGTGGTCTTCATCGCAGGCTGTGGGGTGGACAACCTGCTCTGCTGTCTTCACCATGGGCTGCGGGGTGGGCGTATTGCTCCACTGTGGACCTCCACAGGCTGCAGGGGGACAACCAGCTCCACCGTGGTCCTCACCACGGGCTGCATGGACGTCCGCTCCACTGTGGACCTCCACAGGCTGTGGGGTGGGCATCTGCTCCACCATGGACATCCATGGGCTGCAGGGGGACAACCTGCTCCACCGTGGTCTTCACCACAGGCTGCAGGGGGACAACCTGCTCCACCGTGGTCTTCACCACAGGCTGCAGGGTGGACACCCACTCCACCGTGGACCTCCACAGGCTGCAGGGTGGACATCTGCACCGTGGTCTTCACCACAGGCTGCAGGGTGGATGTCTGCTCCGCCGTGGACCTCGCAGGTGAGGACACGGTGTCGAGCTTACAGGAGGTTGGGCAGGCAACAGCCTTGGACGGCGTCGTAGAGCGGTGGTGGGACCTAAATTCACCTCCAGATCTCGGACAGGGGACCTGTCCCTCAGTGGTGCCGGGGACATCTCCATTGATCCCGCTGGATGGGGACAGTTCAGGGTTAAGGCAGCGGCTCTTCATCCCTTAAGTCTAGCTTAACATTTGGTAGACATCACCCTTCACAGATGTTTTTTTGGGTGCTGGGATCATTTATTTTTTCAGCAGAAATGGATCTCGCCCAGAGTTATCTTGGAAACTGCCCGTGGGTGCCAAGAGGATCTGTCGGAGTCGTAAACTCAAATATATAACTGCTGAGGCGGGGGAGAAAGCCGAGAAAATATTCACCGAGACTTAAAAACTGCCTTAAAACCGGGAGGCTGAACCAAACGCCAGCTACTTTTAAGTTTCAAATTTATGTACCGGCTTACGCACCCGTCGTCCTCGAACATCTGCGGTAAAATGATGCGTAAAACCCTGACGCTGCGTAAAACCGAATGTCTCCTGCTGCTTAATAAGTCCAGCCTAACTTTGCGCTCAGTAGTTTTGTAATAATATCGTAAGGGAGTCGTCAGTAAGAGTTGATTACTCTGCGCTCTTCGAAATGCGGCGAAATCTTTACGGCGTAGATGGGTTTTGTTCGCTGTTAAGCAGGTGGGGGATGCACAAAACCGCGCGGGTCTGCGGCTGTTTAAGGTATAAAACTGCTCAGATTCCACTTCGACGCTGTCTTTTTGCCTTTGAGGCGTGGAAAAATGAGCCTAGAAATAGCTGCTCCCCCCAAAAAACAGCGGGGACAATGAAATAACCTTAAATAAAGATGGTTTTTCTTGCGTAGACATCCTAAAAAGCAGAGGGAAACCCCATGGTTTCGGGCACGGGAATAAATAAAACTCTCCTGGCGTGCGAAACCCGCTGGATTTAGGGCGCAGAGCGGACCCAAGTGATCGCAGAATTCAACATCTGTCCCCGAACGCATCCCGCGGGACGCAATAAGGAGCCGGGAAGCGCCGGGATAACGCCCGCACAGCTGGAGGCGCGGGTGGCTGCGGAGGTCGGCGTCCCCCTCGGCACGGGAGCGAGGATTTCGGGATGCCGCCAGCGGCGCGAGGCTTGGACGGGATCCAGGCGACGCCGTCTGGCCGGTGCCACGGACGCCCGCGCTCCCCGGCTGCCGGAATCGGTCAGATGGAAGAGTAAATCCCCTTTGCGCTTCCCCAGGCACGGATTGCGTCGTTAAAACGGAGTGGTGAACACGAATTAACGGCGAGCGGGTTTTTTTTGAGAGCCGAGGCGCCATCGAAGCACGAAGGGTTACGACAGCTACCAAAAAATCCCCCGTGAGCCGCCGAGGGAGGATTTCACCGTCCCCTTTCTGCAGGGAAGGGTTAAAAACTAAAGTGGAAATCAAAATGCCGAGAGCGCAGAGGTGGGGAGCGACACCGTGGGCGTAAGGGTTGCAAATTCTCTTCCTTTGGATGTCAAGAAATTCATTTACGGCAGCGGCGAAGTAATTTCTGCGTTGGTCAGGTAGGAATAAAGAACGAAAATAAAGTCCGAAGCTGAGGGTCGCTCGACCGGACCGAGGGAGTTTCTGTAGGAGCCTGGTCGAGCTCGAGCCTTCGACCTTGGATTTGACGGGGCGAAACGTCCCGTTTCTCGCAGAAATCGCCGCCGAAGGGCGACGGCGTCGAGGGCTGCAGGGACGCTGCCTCCCCTGCGCCTCGGGGAAGGGCTCGCGGGAGGCTCAACCTTCCAATCGCCGGTGAGATTTCGGGATATTTTAGTTTTTAAATGGTCTGCATCCCGTCTTGGGATTTTTGTCCCGTTTCCTTAAGGAGTTTCAAGAAGAAAGGGCGAGGGGAAGGAGAGCTGGAGCGGTTTGGCCAGGAGAGCAAAGTGGGAGGAGGGGGGGGAAAAAAAAAAAGGTAGAGTTTAAGGCAAGAGTAAAGTTTCCGTATTTATTAACGGATATTTAAATAACAGCACCGATTTCTACACCTTAATACGCAAAGGGAGATACTGAGGTGGGATTTCCCCTCTCTCCTTTTATACGCCGACGTTTGCGCCACTTGGGGCGTCTCTTTTTCAGATGATTTCGCCCCAAAAAACCCCAACCCCGCTAAATGTGGGTGTCTGATTTAGGGTGAGTGCTTCCCCTCGTCCTGGCTCGGGTCTGCGACGGGGTTTGGATGGGAGACGCTATCCCGCGGATTCCACGAATCCGTTGCAACATCCAGCACCTTTTAACGGCACCGGGAACATTTCCGAAGCGCTTGGTCTTGTGTTGCAGGTACCCTGGAAGAAAAAAAATTATATATTGCTGTATAAGCCCGGTAGCCAAAGCCTGAAATATTCAATGAATACAGCATCAATCTGCTCCGACAGCTTCGATACTCAGAAAAATTCACATTTTGTATCCCGCTGCACGCTGTCCCGCGGAGTCTTGCCGAAGTGCCGAGCGCGAGCCGGCATCTCGCAAAAAAAAAAAAAAAAAAAGGATCCTCTCCAACACCCCCGCGGCTTTATTTCCCCCCCAAAATAACGGCAGCGACGAGGGAGAGGGAGCAAACGGCGGGTAAGGCGTTATCCTCGCTCTCCATCGCCGTCTCCGCCTGAGCGCCGTGGAATAAAGTCAAACTCTGCACCCTCCTCCTTTGGATTTTTTCCGATCCGTTCCTAAATTATGTTAATAATGATGGATGGGAACGAGTTTCCCGTTGAGTCGCTAATTAATCAGAGGTATTTTGGAGGGTGCGTTCTCGCACGCGGCAGCGTGTCGGTGGTTTCTGCTGACTTGGGGTGCCAGCAAAACTGAGCCTGGAGAGAAAACGGTTGGAAACCCGGATTATGGGAACAGCCGCCACCTCGTCGTCCCCATTTCACGCTTAAAATGATGCTCCCGGCCGTTAGCGGAGTCGAGAGGATCTCAACGATCTCTTTTTATCTTCTCTTTTAATAAAAATGTAACCACCTTTTCCAAAAATAATGATAAACCCAGCTTGCACGTTCTTTCCCCTGCAGGCAGCGTGGGATTTTTTTATTTTTTAATAGATCAGTGGCTTGGGAAAAACGCTCGTTTTGTATTTTCCTCCTTGGAAAATCTCTTGGATCTTGTCTTATTCCTCTTCTTACCTCAGTTTCCCTCCTCCGTCTGCAGGGCTTTTACTTTGCAGCCATCCGAGGGCTCTATTTTTCCTTTATCCGATTAAAAACCGAGTGTTTTTCAGTGCAGACACACCGCCGCCGCCTTAATTTCCGACTAATTAATCCCCGCTGCTTGTGCGTAGATACATCGATAGCGAAAATCCTTTCCCGCTTTGGGTCTTTCCAACTTCACCTTCGTTAAACCGTCACCATCGCCCGCGGGGAAGCTCGGGGACGCGGCGCGTTCTCCTCGCGCCGCCGGTGAGTTTCGGGGACGGGGGGATATTTGTTTTATCCACCCTGCCTGAATTTGGGGTGGGAATTTTCCTCTCGCGTGGGTTTTCCGGCTCCGGTTGCGACTTTTGAGCTGCGTCTCCTGAAATCGAGGATGATGGAGAGGGGAAACTCCTTGAGCTGGGATTTAAACATCGTTTTAAATCGATACCAACCAGGTCTTGAGGAGCAAATACTGCTCTTCGGTCCGCCCCCGTATTCATCGCGCTCTGTGTGTGCAAACAAAAATCACGCTTAATAACACGGGAGCTGGAAGCAAACGCCGCCTTGGGCGTTTTCAGATGAAACTTGAAGTGGCGAGGTCGTTTTGTTGGGAAATTATTCCCGTAGGGAGCAGCACGTGCTGGGCTGGAGGCCGGGAACGCTCCCCGTGTAATTTTAACAACAGCAGCTGAACGTCCCCATCTCGCGTCAGGAGGTTTCCGAACTTGCATTTTCCCAGCAGCGTTCACCGGAGACATCAACTAAAACAGGCTAAACCCTCGTTAATTAAGTCTTAAACTAAGAATTTGGAGGTTGGGAAGCGTTCGATGCGCCGTTAGCTGTTAACGTCGCCTCTCGTCCGTCGAAGAGACGGGACGGCCGCCGCACGCGTTGATCCCCGTCTCGGCAGGCTCAGAATCAAAGCCGGTGCTGGCCACCGCAAATCGGCCGGTTACTCTTCCCAGCTGCTGCCTTTTCCAGCCCGGCCGCCTTTTCCAGGCTATTTCTAGGTAATAAATCCTGGGGTGGGATCCGGAAGGATGCAGCGTAACCATGAATTTCAGTTTTATGTTTTATTGCTCTGCGCTTTTCATAGAATCGTTTCGGTTGGAAAAGAGCTTTCAGAGCATCGAGTCCAACGTTAACTCAGCGCTGCCGAGGCCGCCCCAAACCAGGTCCCCGAGCGCCGCGTCTGCGGGGCTTTGCGATCCCCCCCGGGGCGGGGACTCGGCCCCTGCCCTGGGCAGCCTGGGCCAGCGCTCGACAGCCCTTTGGGCGCAGGAATCCTTCCCGAGATCCCACCTCAGCCCAGGTCCCATCCAGGACCTATTCCTTCTCCTGTCGCTTCTTCGTTGGCAAAGAGCCCGACCCCCCCGGCCTCAGCCTCCCTTCAGGCAGCCGTGGAGAGCGCCCAGGGCTGCCCTCAGCCTCCCCCTCTCCAGGCGGAGCCCCCCCAGCTCCCCCGGCCGCTCCTCCCGAGCCCCTCAGCCCCTTCCCCTCCCGCTCCAGCCCCTTCCCCAGCCTCGCTGCCCTTCTCCGGCCGCGCTCCAGCCCCTCCGCCTCCTTCTTGGAGCCGGGGGCCCAAGGCTGAACACAGCGTCCCAGCTGCGGCCTCCCCAGGGGGACGGTCCCTTCCCCGGCCCGCTGGCCACGCCGCTCCCGACACAAGCCAGGACGCTGGTGGCCCCTTTGGCCACCTGGGCACGCTGCCGGCTCCCATCCAGCCGCCTGCCGACCACCACCCCCAGGTCCTCTTCCACCAGGAGCTCTCCAGTCACTGCATCCCCCCCGGCGTCACCGGGGGTCCCCGACACCAGCGGGTGGCCGAGGACGTTGTGCGGGGGCAGGCTGGCCCCGTGGGCTGCCCGTGCTTGGGGACACCCAGCTGGGGACATGGGGGTGGCACTGGGGTTCCCTGTCCCCAGGGGAAGCTCAGCTGGGGACATGGGGGTGGCACTGAGGGTCCCTGTCCCCATCTGGTACCCAAGGATGCTGTGTGGGGACATGGGATGGCATTGAGGGTCCCTGTCCCCAGGGGATGCCCAGTTGGGGACACCATGGTGGCACCAAGGGTCCCTGTCCCCAGGGGATGCTCATGCTTGGGGACACCCAGTTGGGGCCACCAGGGAGCCACCCAGGGTCCCCGTCCCCACGCCTCTGCCTCCTCCCCGCGCCCGCAGTGTGGCCGGGGGTCAGTGGCAGCCACGCGCAGGACCCGGCGCTGAGCCCTGCTGGCCCCGGGCCCACGGCTGCGGCCTGGCCAGGCCCCAGGGCAGAGCCTCCCTGCCCTCGCAGCCCAACGCTCCCGCAAACCTCGGGGGCGCGAATCCCCTCGCCGTGGCCTCCATCATCGATAACGGCGTTAAACAGAGCTGGCCCCAGTACGGAGCCCTGGGGATGCCACTGGTGATCGGCTCCCAGCTGGGTTTGACTCCATTCACCGCAGCTCCTTGGGCCCAGCCGGTTTTTTACGCAGTGAAGCGTTCGCCCGTCCGCGCCCTGAGCAGCCGGTTTCTCCAGGAAAACGCTGTGGGAAACAATGTCAAAGGCTTTACTGAAGTCCAACATCCACGGCCTTTCCCTCGCCGACCAAGCGGGTCATCGAAGCAGACCATGGCGGTCAAGCGATACCTGCCGTACCACCCCCGGCTTGGATTTCGGGGCTCGGATTTACCTTTCCAAACCAAATTCCAGTCCTTCTCTCCTCCTGCGCTCCCGCCGAAGAAACCCGTCCCTTTATTTTCCCTTTCAAACGCAGCTTTCGCCTGCTGCGAAGGGTTGCAGAGCTGACTTCGGGCTGCGCCGCTGCGGGCAGGGTGAATCGGGGCGAGTACCTCGGGAGGTTCACAGGAGGGAGACGTTCAGCCCGAAACCGGAGCACGGCGTAAATCCCGTTCGCTTCGTACTCACCGATCGCTTCCCGATAACCCGCGGGGAGCGGATCATCTCCCTCCAGAGCACAAAAACACTTCATTTTTAGTATTTTTTCAGGCGTGATGCTTTTTCTGCTACGTTTTTATATGCTAATTTTGCTTTTTACCCGCCAAATCACGCCGATTTTGGAGCACGCTTCCGCGCCTGGTTAGCGCGGAGAGCGGAGCAGCGGCAATAAGCTCCGGTTATCAGAGCAAAAACCAGGTTTAAGATTAAATTCAGTCGATAATCCCCGCTCACGCCTGTCCCAGCTTCTCCTTGCACGTGCTGCGGTCCGGCGAGACCGGCTTCGTTTTGCTGCTTGGGTATCCTAAACCTCGTGCGTTTTCTAAAAGCGGGATTTAAGTGTTTCTGTTTTCTTGGAATTAAAGTTGCTGCGGGTGGATCCAGCGCCGCGAACGTCGCTGTAACTTGCGGCCGGCTGCCTGCGCGATAGAAATAATTGGGTTTAATATCTTTAGTTAAACGTCACCAACTCAAAATAGATTAAAATCCGTTTTTATTTCAGCAGTTCACCGTCCAGGGCGGGTAGATAACCTCAAAGTAACTATTTAAAAAAAAAAAAAAAACCTATAAAATCACTTTATAGCTTGATAATGCTCATTTCTCAGGGTTTTTTTTAAAGATTTATATTTTATTGTTTTTATTTAAGCTGAGGCAAGAGAGGAGGAGCATCGAGGGTGGCTTCTTGCGAACGCAGCCGCTCTCATCTTCTGATCTCGGAGCGCCTCCGTCGGTCGCTCCGCTGAGGCGGGCGGCAGAGTCGCCTTCAGCCGGATACGTCCCCGATCAAGCGAATCCTCGGCGCGGTTTCTTTTCCGGCGGCTCTGCTCCTGCGCATCCGCCTCTTATTCCGATCTCAAACATCTGCCTTTTTCAGCCAGCCTGAAATAATCCCTCTTCCTGCATCAAAACCAGCATTTTGTGATGGTTTCCTTGCTCGTGCCGCCCTCTTCGAGTCGTTAGGAGATATTTTTTCCCCCCTTAGGATATTTTTCCGGAGGCTGGTGCTGCGACAGCCCAACGTGTGTCCCCGGTTATTCATTTCTCCTCCTTTTCACCTGGAAAATATTCCCAAACGGAACGCGCCCACCATCCCTCCTTCTTCGCTGTCCTCCGTCGCTCTCGGACCCGTTGCCTTCCTCCATCCTCGGCACCCCCCTCTTGGGCTTTGCCCCCGTCGCCGCTCGGGCGGGCTGGATTTTCGGCGACGCTTCGTTTTTGCCCTCCACGGAGCCAGGCCTTTCTCTTCCTTCTGCGTCCCGACCGCCGCTTCGCGCCCCGCAACGCCCTCAAACTCATTCCCTTGTGATTCCTCTGCCGTGGCCGGTCCCCGTCTCTGCTGACCTCCTCCTCCAGGCCCGTGGCCGCCTTCCCTTTTATCCCATCAACCCGGTGAATTTTCCAGACCCGTTTCTCCATTTTTTCCCCCCGATATCCTCTCTGCTCACCCCCATCTCCCCCAGCTCAGCGTTGGGGTGGAAGAAGGAGCGGTTCTTGGCCTCCTCCTGGCCTGGCAGTTCCCTCTGCCGGCTCCCGCTCCGCATTACAGCCCTTTCCCTTCCCGCCTCTTCCTCGGGGAAAAAAAAAAAAACGGGATTTTTGTTGGCAGGCGGCCTTAAAATCACGTGGATCCAGGGAGCGCGGTGCCGGTGAACTCGAGCCTCTCCACGCCAGATACCGTCCCGGCGAGCTCCGTCCTCCCGCGTCTCGTTTCTACCTTTACCTAACGAAGCGCGTAAGCGTTAATGGCAGTAATCAAGTAAGCGTTTCTCCCGATTTTTCCCCACCTTGCCGTGAATAACGGCGTCGGCTTCGGCCGAACGGGAAGGTCCGGCGCGGGGCGCGTCGGTCTGGCTCTTACCGGCGAGGTTAACGAAGGCTTGCGGTCACCGCGTCACGAGATGGTGCTAGCCGCGGGTATCGTTGATCTACAGATTAATTATTTTCTTCTCATTAATTGCTTTCCGAAGCTTTAAGAGGTGAGATTAAAGCGCTGCTACGTTAGGGTAAGAAAACCCGAGCGTAGCGCTACCTATAGCACAATCTCTAATGCAGATTAGATTTCTGATCTAATAGATTAGATTTCTAATCTATAATCTAGATTTGATTAAGAAAACCCGAATTTAACACCATCTTAATCTATAGATTAAGAAAACCTGAACACAGCACCGTCTTTAGCACAATCTGGAATAAAAATTAGATTTCTAATCTAATCTAATCTAATCGAAATCAGATTAGATTTCTAATTTATAATATAGATTTCGAATCTATAATCTAGATTAGGTTAAGCAAACCCAAATTTAACACCATCTTAATCTGTAGATTAGGAAAACCTGAACACAGCACCATCTATAGCACAATCTAGAATACAGATTAGATTTCTAATCTAATCTAATCTAAACCAGATTAGATTTCTAATTTATAATATAGATTTCGAATCTGTAATCTAGATTAGATTAAGAAAACCCGAACACAGCACCATCTATAGCACAACCTATAATACGAGTTAGATTTCTAATCTAATAGAGATTAGATTTCGAATCTATAATCTAGATTCGATTAAGAAAACCCAAATTTAACACCATCTTAATCTATAGATTAATCTTAATCTATAGATTAAGAAAACCCAAACGTAGCACCGTTTATAGCACAATCTAGAATACGGCTTAGATTTCTAATCTAATCGAGATTAGATTTCTAATCTAGAATACAGATTTCTAATCTATAATACAGATTTCTGTCTAATCTAGAATATAGATTTCTATTTAATCTATAATATAGCTATATAATCTTAATCTAATCTATAATATAGATTAGTCTAATCTATATCTAATCTAAATATATATATTTTTATATATAGTATATAATAAGATATCTAATCTAAATCTATATAATATAGATTAGATTAAAAGCCCCGAATTTAACACCATCTTAATCTTTAACACGAATTAAACACCATCTTAATCTATAGATTAAGAAAACCCCAACGCAGCACCATCCATAGCACAATCTGGAATACAGATCAGACATCTAATCCAATCTAATCCCGACCACGTTTCTAATCTAGACCGCAGATTAGCTTAAGAAATCCCACCCGTAGCACGTTACAGCTTAAGAAAGGCCTAACCTAGCGTCCGTGCTCCAGGTTAGCTTTACAGGTGTGCGGTAAAGCCTGGCTTGACGTCCTCCACCCTGCAGCTCTTCCCGTCTCGCTGCCGATTTTTACCGGCAGAGGCGGCACAGCTCCATCAACCCCCGTTTCTCTGAACTCCCCGACGTTTCTCTTCCCTCTCCCAGATCCTCCGTACCAATAATTGTAGGTTTTTTTCCGCGATATCCGTATTTCTGGCGAGAGGCCGGGGCTGAATTGGGGCGAGAGCGCGCTCGCCTTTAGGTCGAGTCGGGCTGCGAGCCCTCGGCCCCTCGGGACGCGCCGAGCAACGGTTCAAAATTGCCGTTTTCTGATTTTGGGGTGATATTTTGACACGCGGGTGGGTCGATAACGTAAGAGAGGAGCCGTAACGTAACCGCAGGGCGGGGGAGAGAGCCAAAGCATCCTCGTCTTGGGGAAGAAAAGAGAAAAATGGTGCGAATCGGAGTATTTCCAGCTAATCCGTTAAAAAAAAAAAGCCGTTAGGGTTTGAGGAGACGGGTAGGATCCCTCCAAAGGAGCGAGAAGAGAGTGAAAAAGATACGGGATAAATGAAATAAGTGAAAATAAAAGGGTAAATCTGATATAATATTTAACCGCCGGGACGGGCGGTTAGAGCCTTGGCTCTTAAGTGGAAGGGGAAGAAATTAAACCGATGATGAAATCTTTTCCCTTCTTTTAAAAAAAAAAAAAAAATCCCGGCTCCTTGGCTTCCTTTTACGCTCGGGGAGAGCTGTTGTGCGGGGAGGGAGCAGGAAGAAATCAGGTGGGCGCAGCCCTTGCCGTGAGGAATTTCAGGAAGGAGCTTACCCTAAAGGTGGAAAAATACCTGGGAAAAACTGAAAATACCGGTGCCGCTTCCTCGGTTTTTCCGTAGGTGTCTCGCGTTCGCAGGTGTCCGTAGACTCTTTGCTTCGCTGGGCTACGGATGGACGTTAAAAAACGAGGTAGCCTTCGTTTCTGATGCCTTGGGTTGATGCCTCAGATTAATTGCTTTGTTTGTTTCATCAGATACAGTATCTAAAGGCATTTGTGCCTGAAGCCACGGAAGATAGATGGACAAGCCAAGCAACTTCTGACTCTGCATCATTTTCTGGGGCAAAATTATATGGCAATGTATCCTACAAGGTAACGTAGCCCCTTGCAGTGAGTAAAGAGGATTCCTTTTGCTTGGCCACCACTCCGTAAGAGCAGTTTCTCACTCGAGAGCTTCCCTTTTCACTCCTAGAGGAATCAGCACCACCCCGAAGCAAAATTCGAGGAATTTTGCAAGCGAGGGAAATCCCAAATTGCCTCCAAATCGTGTCGTGGTCGAGTTAAATCTCCCTTGCGGAGAGCGGGCAGGCCACCCTGCTAACGGGGAAGAAAATCAGGAGCAAAATGAAAGCTGGGAGGAGAGAGGTTTCGCCGGGCAGCTGAGCTAACAGCTCTCCGGACGCGATACTCCCGTATCCACAGCTATAAAATCTCCCGTAAAATATCCCGGGCGAAGGAAGGGAGTCTGCCGCAGCAATCTTGCCGCTTGAGCGACGCTTCAACTCGCTGAAAAGTTAAAACCCATCATCTAAAGACCAAAATCTAACGTTGCCCTGGCGCGTTAGTGGGTCGGTGTTGGGTTTAGGCCAGTAGAAAGCAAGGGACCGCAGACTTTAAGCAGAGGTTTAAGACCGGCTGAGGTTTTACGGGGACTCGGAAGCAGTTGAGGGACGCGGCAGGTAAAACGGCACGGACGCTTCATCTCTCCGGCTCTTCGTCCCTTGCTGCGGTCCGTGCCGAGACCGCGTCTGCGCGTCCAGACCACGACCGGAGACACGGGGCTGCTCTACGGCAGCAGAATAAAAACCCAAACCCGTGTATACGGCTCGTCGTGCGCATATACGCGCCTATAGATACTTATATACTGACTCAAGGCCAACCATACGTGCTGAAATTTGCTCCGCCGAGGTTAATGCCTCGGTGCCGAGTGGGATTTTTCCAGATCCCGCAGGGCTGGCAGTCCTAAACCAAATCAGTTCTGCCCCAGCTGAGAGAGCACTCGATAACCCCACGAGTGGAGAGATGGGAAACGTTTTCTTCCTCACTTTTCCCCCGGGTATCACTCGAAACCGGTGAATAACGAGGCTCTTAATTCATCTCGCACCATATAGCGTGGTCTTCTCTAATTAACAGCTGCAGGTCTTAAGCTTAACGTGCGCTACGTGTGCTCAGCGTTAAATCAGACGAAGGCCGCACGTCACGGAGGGTGTCTTTACACGAGGAAGGTCCCGCCCGCCCAGCGAGGGTGGGGATTCACCACGTGGCGGTGGGGAAGCCGCCGGTTGGCGGTGGGGAAGCCGCCGGTTGACGGCGGCTGGTCCTGGCTCGGCGGTGACCCCTTCACGCAGCTGTAGCTTAAGAGGACGGACGGGCTGCGTGGGGTCTTTGGAGGGCTCTGCAACAGGCCCTGGGAGAAGCCCAGAAATGCGTTTTTGCCCAAGTTTCTGGTCTTCAGAATGATATTTAAATTATCTCCCTAAAGATTATCTCTCTAAACTATCTACCAAAGTTATCTACTTTAAGATTATCTACCTAGATTATCTACTTTAAGATGATCTACTTTAAGATGATCTACCTAAAGATCACCTACCTAAAGATCACCTACCTAAAGATCATCTACCTAAAGATCGTCTGCCTAGATTATCTACCTAAAGATCGTCTACCTAGGTTCTCTACCTAAAGATTATCTACCTAAAGATTGTCTACCTAGATTATCTACCTAAAGATTATCTACCTAGGTTCTCTACCTAAAGATTATCTACCTAAAGATTGTCTACCTAGATTATCTACCTAAAGATTGTCTACCTAGATTATCTACCTAGATTATCTACTTAAAGATTGTCTACCTAGGTTCTCTACCTAAAGATTGCCTACCTAAAGATTATCTACCTAAAGATTACCGATCTAGATGATCTACCTAGATGATCTACCTAAAGATGATCTACCTCGATGATCTACCTAAAGATGATCTACCTAAATTATCTACTTAAATTAACTACCTAAAGTTATTGTCTACCTAGATTATTAACTACCTAAAGTTATTATCTACCTAAATTAACTACCTAAAGATTATCTGCTTAAATTAACCACCTGAAGTTATTATCTACCTAAATTATCTACCGACAGCAGATAGTGTGAATTAAACGTGGGTCTGTCCACTGCATGGTTCAGTTGAAGCATCCCGCGGAAGCTCAATGGTCACCTAAAAGGCCGACTTTGGCGTGAAATTGGGGTGAGCTGACCCGGGCGGGGGGTGGGGGTGGGGGGGGAGGGGGCTCCCGAGAAGCTGAAAGGAGATGAAGGCGTCACCCTGCGCTCCTTTAGCTGGAGCTAAAAGTTGGCCAACGCCAACTTAATGTCTCTTCCCGGTGGTGGCGAACCCAACCCTGGAGCTGAAGCGTTTTGCTCGTTAAGAGCCTCGTTTGCGAGGCAACGGAGACTCTTTATGGAGACCGTCGGAGTCCTCGTTGCCCAGATTAGGCAAGAACGGGGGTAAAACTCACGCTCGCTAAGGAGCAAGGTGAGAAGAGGCAGCAAATTCCCTCAGAATACTCTTTCTTACCCCGGGATGCGGAACGCTGACATCATTTGTTGGGACGACACAACGCTGTCACTAAGCAAGCGGGGCGGCGCAAGGTCTAGTTGCCTGAGCTAGTCCGCCGGTTTATTTTTAAGCAACGCCTTGTACCAAAAGCCTAGGATTGAAGTGACCTCGTCTCCCTTCGTGTTTTGCAGGGTGTCCGGTGAGGAATGCAATGGGATCAATAGCATGTCGGCGGAGAGCGGCCCTGGAACGAGACTGAGAAATTTGCCGGTAATGGGGGATGGACTAGAAACCACCCAAATGTCTACGACGCAGTCCCAGGCTCAACCCCAACAAGGCAGTGCTGTAGGCGTTAATCCCCCTCCGCCGGAGACCTCCAACCCCAACAAACCCAAGCGACAGACCAACCAGCTGCAGTATCTGCTCAAGGTGGTGCTGAAGACGCTATGGAAGCACCAGTTTGCGTGGCCTTTCCAGCAGCCCGTGGATGCCGTCAAGCTGAACCTCCCTGTAAGTAGAGGTCGAGAGACCAGGCGATGGTTCTTGGTGGAAGGAGTGAGACCGTTGGGGTCTGGTGCCTGCTGCCACCCTTCTGAAATCACAGAATCCATCTTTAACGGTTGGCCTCGATGATCGAGCGGTTGGCCTCAGTGATCTAGCAGTTGGACCTGATGATCTAATGGTTGGTCTTGATGATCTAACAGTTTGATTCGATCTAAGGGTTGGCCTTGATGACCTAACGGTTGGCCTCGATGACCTAACGGTTAGCTTCGATGACCTAACGGTTGGTCTCAATGATTTAATGGTTGGCCTCGATGACCTAACGGTTGGCCTCGATGACCTAACGGTTGGCCTCGATGACCTAACGGTTGGCCTCAATGACCTAATGGTTGGCCTCGATGACCTAATGGTTGGCCTCGATGACCTAACGGTTGGTCTCGATGACCTAACGGTTGGCCTTGATGACCTAACGGTTGGCCTCGGTGATCTAATGGTTGGCCTCGGTGATCTAACAGTTGGCCTTGATGATCTAACAGTTGGACTCGATGATCTAACGGTTGGCTTTGATGATCCAACGGTTGGCCTAGATCTAACAGTTGGCCTCAATGATCTTAAGGATCTTTTCCAACCTAAATGATTGCATGATTCTATAATCTTTTAGACAATACACGCATGAGGAGGAATCCCCACTGGCTCAGCTACTGCTTTGCCCTTTACCACCCTCCTCTTTCCGCTGGGACGTGGAAAAGAAAGTAGGAATAATACTTCAGGAGGCAGGGAGGGTGAGTCTGCAGTCCTCCGTCCCCCAGCCAAGCACCAAAAATGATTAAGCACCAAAAATGATTAAGCACTAACAATGATTAAGCACTAAAAATTATTAAACACCAAAAATTAAGCACCAAAAATGATTAAGCACCAGAAATTATTAAGCGTCAAAGATTATTAAGCACTAAAACTTATTAAGCGCCAAAAATTATTAAGCATCAAAGATCATTAAGCAAATCGTCTGTCAGCTCAGGCTCTGCCTTATTGCTCGCCAAAGCCCAGCACATTTTTCTGTGCCTCGCTTAAACCCTGACTTGATCTCCGCTGCTTTATCAGAGTCTTTTTTTTGAGATTAAAACACTTGGAGCTTCTCACAAAGCATCCAAGTACTCAAACGACTGCTGCGCTTCTCGTGCCTTGTGGCGCTGTCGGTAACACGCGCCTCGTTTTGTAAGGGATGCCAATTTTAAGTTAATTTGCAGTAAATCGAGGGGATCGAGTGCCCCCTCGGTCGGTTTGCCACCGCCCGCGAGCGGGGTGGGAGCGTTGGGCTGCGAGGGCAGGGAGGCTCTGCCCTGGGGCCTGGCCAGGCTGCAGCCGTGGGTCCGGGGCCAGCAGGGCTCAGCGCCGGGTCCTGCGCGTGGGTGCCACCGACCCCCGGCCACGCTGCGGGCGCGGGGAGGAGGCAGAGGCGTGGGGACGGGGACCCTGGGTGGCTCCCTGGTGGCCCCAACTGGGTGTCCCCAAGCATGGGCATCCCCTGGGGACAGGGACCCTTGGTGCCACCCCCATGTCCCTGCACAGCGTCCTTGGGTACCAGATGGGGACAGGGACCCTCGATGCCACCATGGTGTCCCCAACTGGGCATCCCCTGGGGACAGGGACCCTCGGTGCCATCCCATGTCCCCACACAGCATCCTTGGGTACCAGATGGGGACAGGGACCCTCAGTGCCACCCCAATGTCCCCAGCTGAGCATCCCCTGGGGACAGGGACCCTCGGTGCCACCCCCATGTCCCCAGCTGAGCTTCCCCTGGGGACAGGGACCCCCAGTGCCACCCCCATGTCCCCAGCTGGGTGTCCCCAAGCATGGGCAGCCCACGGGGCCAGCCTGCTCCCGCACAACGTCCTCGGCCACCCGCTGGTGTCGGGGACCCCCGGTGACGCCGGGGGGGGATGCAGTGACTGGAGAGCTCCTGGTGGAAGAGGACCTGGGGGTGGTGGTCGGCAGGCGGCTGGATGGGAGCCGGCAGCGTGCCCAGGTGGCCAAAGGGGCCACCAGCGTCCTGGCTTGTGTCGGGAGCGGCGTGGCCAGCGGGCCGGGGAAGGGACCGTCCCCCTGGGGAGGCCGCAGCTGGGACGCTGTGTTCAGCCTTGGGCCCCCGGCTCCAAGAAGGAGGCGGAGGGGCTGGAGCGCGGCCGGAGAAGGGCAGCGAGGCTGGGGAAGGGGCTGGAGCGGGAGGGGAAGGGGCTGGGGGGCTCGGGAGGAGCGGCCGGGGGAGCTGGGGGGGCTCCGCCTGGAGAGGGGGAGGCTGAGGGCAGCCCTGGGCGCTCTCCACGGCTGCCTGAAGGGAGGCTGAGGCCGGGGGGGTCGGGCTCTTTGCCAACGAAGAAGCGACAGGAGAAGGAATAGGTCCTGGATGGGACCTGGGCTGAGGTGGGATCTCGGGAAGGATTCCTGCGCCCAAAGGGCTGTCGAGCGCTGGCCCAGGCTGCCCAGGGCAGGGGCCGAGTCCCCGCCCCGGGGGGGATCGCAAAGCCCCGCAGACGCGGCGCTCGGGGCCCTGGTTTGGGGCGGAGGTGGTGGCTTTAGCTTAGCGACGGGACTCGGGGATCCGAAAGGCCTTTTCCAACCCAAACGGTTCCACGATTCGGAATCGGCACGGAAGCCTTCCCCTGCCGCGCAAGGGCTGCGTCGCTGCCCGCCCCGTCACGGACGGGAAAGGGAACGGTGCAGCCCTTCCCACCGCCCGCTCCCCCCCTCAACCCAGGCACCCTCAGCAGGAGGAGTTAGAATAAAACCCAAGCAGCTAAGCCCAAACCGAAGCCTCATTTAGGGATCATTTCTTAGTAAATCACAGCAGCGTCGGGTTTGGACCCTTCCAGCTCCCTCCAGATGAGGCTTCTCCCTCCCTCCCTTGAGATGCTCTCCCTTGAGGGAGTCGTTTCTGCGTAACGCCCGCTTCCCTCCTCTGTTTCACCCTTTAAGATCTAATAACTCTAAATATATCATCTGTTACCCGGGCGTTCGGCGATTTAATTTCTTCGTGGTAAGAACGAGCTCCCTGTTGCCCGTGGAGAGCATCGGTTCTATCGCGACGGCGTTCCCAGGCCTTTTTTTTTTATTTTTTTTTTTTTCCTAAAGAGCCTGCCTAAAAATAGCAACACCTTCTTTTGTATTAATCCGGCTGCGTTTAAGGAGCTGTAGTAAATCTGATTTCCCCGCTCCTCCTGTCGCTGCGTGCGACGTGTGACCTCCTGCGAAGGGGCATTCGTTTCCCCTAAGATTTTTAGGGATTACTCAGCGTTTTACCAACCCCAAATCAGGAAATTTTGGTGCCTCTGAGAGTAAATCGCTCCTCTACCAAAGCTTTGTCCTTCTGTTTAATTAAAAATCCCGGCTGATGGGGACTAAAGTCTGGCAGCTAAGGATCTGCGGGGCTCGCAGGATCGCGCCCAGGCGGGGCTGGGGGAGATGGAGGAATCCCGGTCCGTAAACTCCGTGCAAACACGTGCTTGGCTGACGTTTTACGTCTCACCCTGACGTCTCCCTCTTTGCCCTTTGCAGGATTATTATAAGATAATTAAAACTCCGATGGATATGGGAACAATAAAGAAGCGCTTGGAGAATAACTACTACTGGAATGCTCAAGAATGTATCCAGGATTTTAACACGATGTTTACAAACTGCTACATCTACAATAAGGTACGAAAAGTTCCCGAATCTGCATTTTTTTCCAAGGGAAATCTTCCACGTCCTCGTTAGTCCCGGCGCGGAAATGCAGGCGTCGCTTGGTCGAACGGTCCTTAAAAGGAGCCGCCGCCGAGATCGGCTTCTTTAGGAAAAGAAGCGGGATTAAAGGGATGGGAGCGCAGACAGGGCTGGCTTAGCAGCCTTCCCTCCCGGAAGAATTATTAGCAGATCTCTTCAGTCTAGACATTGTTTCCCTTCTTTTTTTTTTATCTTAAAAGGAAATTTTGAAGGTTTTCTTCGGCTCTGACTTGAGCAGAGCCACGAACGTTCTCAAATGCTTGAGCAGTAGGTCTGCGCTTCGTGTTTTCTCGAGCTTTCTTAAGAAGCCGACGTCAGGCCGGTTGTAAAAAACATCCCAAAAACCAGTTGTGCAACCGCCTGGGGTGCCGGAAGGAATATCCGGAGGGATGAGGAGCATCCCAGGGCATTTCCACAACCGGTGGTGGTGGGACAGTGGCCTGTGTCGGCCAAAACCTGGGGTGGGTGGTGGTGGAGCTCGGGGAGTTGGAGAACGCTGGCCCCGAGTGTTTCGGTTCCCGTTGGGTTTCTGCTCTTCGTTTCTCCCCGGTCTTTTCTCTCCATCCCCGTTGCTTTGCCCTCCTGCGCTTTGACCTTTATTTTTCCTCCTCCTCTCAGAAATATTGCACAAGACCTTTCTAATTTGTTCCAAATAAGTAGTCGTTAAGCGGTTTTGGTCCTTCAAAACCATCTCCTTGGCCGTTGACCTTTCTGGTTTGAACCAGCGTGGTGCAGCTGGACCGAGGGTAGGTTCTTAAAGGCTTCACATTATTCATAGACGCTTTAAAGTGCCACGTTCTGCCGCCACGGTGTCTTCCCCCGCCAGCTTTCTCCCTGATCTCCCTTCCCCTCCCTGATCTTCACCGATCCCCTCCGGGCTGGAAGGCAGAAAATCATCTCAGCTCAAGAAACATCTCCGTGGACCGCACGGAGCCCGCAAAGCGTCAGCCGGGTTTGTGCGCGCCGTCCGACGGGCGAGCGTGGTTTTAACCGTCCTCGCGGCGACGGCAGAGCTGGAGCTGCCTTCTCGTGGCGTCACCGTGTCGTGACAGCGACGGCCGTTGGTTTACGGTCTTGACGTCAATCCAGCCGTCGATCCCGACTCTTGTTCAGTTGCTGCCTGCCCTTCCCTCTCCGCCAAATTTTACTACTGTCCGCAAAACAACTTCCAGCCTTCATCTCTCTCGTCTCTTCTCCCCTGCGGTGCTGCAGGGTGCCCCTGGACGAAGATCTCATCCTCTCGGGGCGTCCTCCTTCCCGCTTTCCTTGACCCTTGCAAATACAGGCTTCTCCTCCGGATCTGGAAGGACCGCTGAGCGCCATCCTCTCCTCCCCCGCCGATTCAGCAGCAAAGAAAGGCACAGAACGGTCAGCTTCCTCCTGAAAAACCTTTTTCGGGAGGGAAATTTCCTCGCAGGCCCGTGCCGAGCTCTTTTTATCCCCTACCCTGATGCTCTGCGGCTCTTCCATGAGACCCACCGCGTCAGGGCCATCTCGCGCGGTGGAAACGACCGGCTGGCATCAATCCAACTCCTTCTTTTTCCACTTTTTCCCCTCCTTTTTTTTTGTTTTCCCCCTCCTCCCTTCCTTCGGAAAACAGCCTTTGCCGCACGCAGGTAACGCCTTGCGTCGGTTGATTCTCCGATGCGTCTGCTCGGCGACGTCCCTGCCCCTCGTCTGCTTTTATCTATAAAATACACGGGCTTTAGGGTGAGGATTTTTGTCCGTGCGTTCGGCGCTTGGGATGGCGTCCCGTACGCCTTTCCGCCGCCCCGCGATGGAAATAGCGGCCCTGAGGAGGGTGAAAACCCTAAGTCCTCTCTGTGGAGATATTTCCAGAGAGAAATTTCATATATTTGTTCATATAAAGACATCGATTTCCATATATGCTTTGCCTAATTTATCGTTATCTTTTTTTCCTCCAGCCAGGGGATGACATAGTCTTAATGGCGGAAGCTCTAGAAAAGCTTTTCCTGCAGAAAATCTCCGAAATGACCCAGGAGGAAACGGAAATCGTTATAGCCCAGACGAAAGGAAGAGGCCGCGCGAGGAAGGAAGCAGGTATGGTGCTTACTCGTACTAACGTCGGCCGTTAAACCCCGCTCAACTTCGCGCGGCGTCTGGACCGCAAGCCCTGGACCTGGTTTCGTCCTACGTAAATTGGGGGGGGGGGGGGGGGGTTTAATCGAGGTGTTAATTAAACCCAGCCGTCCTTCCACGGGATTGCTGTGGTCGTCGGCGTCCTCGGCGCTTCGATTTATTCCGTTAGGGCGTCTAAAATCGAGTGGGAAGGAGGGCGGCTGCCTCGTGCTCTTGCCCGCCTGCGTGAGGCTCTCGCCGGTGAAAGGCAGGGCTGGGTGAGGGCTTCAAGCCCCTCGTCCGTGGCTTCTGGGCATCGTTTTGGGGGGGGAGGAGGAGCGTTGAGGACAGACTTCGCAATCAATACAGCGCTGCTGAGGCGCGTGCGTTTATCGTGCCGGTGAAACGTCGTCGTTCCCAGCTTTTCCACAAAGGTACAAAGCCGAGAGCGATGGTAAGCGGGTTTAATTTGCGCTGTCGGGGAGCCGAGATGATGAAATATCCCTCGCGATACGTCAAGGATGAAGCACGGCTGTTAAAAAGCAGCACAAACTCTGTCGGATCAAACCTCGTGGAGTTTCACAGCCGCTTTTCACGTCCTCCCGGACAGACTCGCTGCCGTAAAAAACCACGTTGGGTTAGAAGAGCGTCGGTGACGCCAGAGGAACCGATGGCAACGTGACGGCTGCAGGCCGGCGGGGGGAATCCTGGCGCGGGGAGCGTCTGGAAGCGGTTCCGAGCATCGCAACCCACCGCCATCCTCCGTCGAACTTCCTCGAGTGATAATTTCTACACCTCGTCTATTAATTTCGCAATGATCAGGGATAGACGATGATGCTTGACGAGCTTCTCGTCCGTCGCGAGGACGCGTTGCCCCAAGTGAGGGGAACGCCGCTCCCCGAAGATGAATTCACTTTGCGCTCAGCCAGAATCCCAGAAATCCCTTTTTTTTTGCGGCCAGACTGATGGATTTACCTTCTCTTGCTCTTTTTCAGGGCTGAAATATTAACCGGCACGCTTCAGGCTCTGCGTAAAGTTGAACCGCAGCATTTCGAACCCTATTTAAGGTTATAAATCGGTAAAACGATGTTCTGTCTTTGCGTCCGTTGATCCCTTAAGGCTTCGCGGTAACGACGGAGGCTTTTGTGTTGCAGCTTTGCCCCCGGATCAGTCGTTTACAGGATCAAAAAGTACCATTTTGCTCGCTTCATCCAGTTCTCTCTCTGCTACATGGTATAAAAGCGCAGTTCAACCGCCGCTTCATTTATTTAGGGTCTGTCTCGTAGAAGAATATCTAAAACAGACTAAAAACCGGATTTCTGCCTGCACGTTAGAGGAGGAGCGCGCTTAACCAGCTGCCAGGTCTGGGATTTTCCTGATAACGTTTCCGAACTCTGCAGCACCGTCTCCTCTTTAAATAACTTTGTTATATTGAAGCCTCCCCTGGTTTCGAATCCGTTTTCTCCGTAAGAATCAAATTCTTTCACTCTAAGGAATTTTTTCCAATCTCTTAGTCCTCCTTTACAGCTCTTCTATGAACCCACTCCAATTTTTCACGTCAAGAACCGTGCACACCCCAACCAGACATAGATGTGACTGCCGCTAGAGGTAAAACAGCCTCCTGATTCCCTTATTTATCCCTCAAGGATTTCATTCGCTCATTTTGGGGGAATATCAACCGTTCCCCAGGCTCGACATCGGCTACCGACGCTGTCGGATCGTTCCTCAAAGGGCTGAGAACATCCCGGCCTTGACTTGATCTCAACGGCACCTCATCCGCTTTCGAGATCCCTCTCTGAATTTCAAACCATCTCCCATCCCCATCTCGCAGCGTTCTCGTTCTTTTAACCCGAACGCCGTGCCATAACCCAGGAAAACGTCGCGTGCGGGAGCATCGCCGAGCTTGCGTCGCCAAAAAAAAAGCAGCTTTGACGGTATTTACTGCCCGCGAGCTGGCGCGAGCATCCCGCGACCCTTCTGGGACGCTGCGGATCCTCGCGCCTCTTCTTGCCTCGGTCTTGGACTGGTCCTGCTGGCATCCCAACAGGTTCTTTTCCGAGGTTTACTGGCAAATCGGCAGGAGATGGCCAGGGATTTCGACGGTCGACCCTCGAAGGGTTTAGGAACCAGTTGTCCGGGTCATAAAAAAGAAATTGGACTTTGGGAGTTGCTGTTGAACGTTCTCAGGAGCTGTTGGAAGAGAAAACCTTTCTGCGCTGCCATCGCCCGGACGGCGAGGGCAAATTCAACCCAGCAATATTTACCAAATCCCCTGAGTCTTCCCCGATTTATTACTGATGCTCGTCATCTTCCTGCGGCGAGGGGCTTGCTGCCGTTTCCCGAACACCTTGTCTCCTAAACCACCGAGGAACAAAAACAGGGTCGTAAAGCCGAACACCTCAAACTGATTTAATTATTTCAGCTTTCTTTTTCTTTTCCCCTCCCTCGGCTGTTGTCGCTGCCCGCGTCTCTCCGTTACAGGGCTGAGCCTGCGTCCACGCGGATTTTTCTTGCGCGCCTCTGATTCTCCTCCTCCCCGTGTTACCGAGTCCTTTCAGCTTCGTGAAATCCGATTTGCGGCACCAACAAACCCAATTTACCTTTTTTTCTGCCCGTGACCAAGTTGCGATTACTTGTAGCTGAGAGGGTTTTTTTTTTAATTGTTATTTTTTTTTAGGCACTATCCCTGATATCCCAGTACCGTGCGCGGGGAGAAGCCCTCCTTGGTTAGAAAACGATTGCCCATCCTCTTTCTCAGCCTCTCTTTGCAGGAGAAGCGATGAAATCACCCGTAGAGAAGCTGTAGTTACCTACACGGCGTAGAGAGGCGCTTACAGACCCGGGACTCCTTTGCTCTGCCGTGACCCTATAGCGTATACGACACGTAGGTCCCGAGCTCAGCACCCTCCAGCTTTGCCTATAGCGTTGCCCAGCTCTCCGAAAGAAGCCGTAGGTGCATCCAGGGACCCTGTACGGCCCGTATATATGCCGCGTATATGGTGCTTTGGCATCGTGATTTGCTGTATAGAATAATCATAGAATCATAGAATCGTTAAGGTTGGAAAAGACCCTTAAGATCATCGAGTCCAACCGTTAACCCAGCACTGCCAAGGCCACCACTAAACCATGTCCTCGAGCACCGCGTCTACCCGTCTTTTAAATCCCTCCAAGGATGGAGGCTCAGCCCCTGCCCCGGGCAGCCTGGGCCAGGGCCTGACAGCCCTTCAGGGGAAGAAGTTTTTCCCAATATCCAACCCAAACCTGCCCTGGCGCAGCTTGAGGCCGTTCCCTCTCGTCCCATCGCTTGTTCCTGGGGAGAAGAGACCGACCCCCCCGGCTCCAGCCTCCTTTCAGGCCGTTGCAGAGAGCGATGAGGGCTCCCCTCAGCCTCCTCTTCTCCAGGCTGAGCCCCCCCAGCTCCCCCAGCCGCTCCTCCCCAGCCTTGGGCTCCAGCCCCTGCCCCAGCCTCGCTGCCCTGCTCTGGCCACGCTCCAGCCCCTCCATGGCCGCCTTGGGGTGAGGGGCCCAGCGCTGAGCACAGCGTTCGAGGGGCGGCCTCACCAGTGCCCAGCACAGGGGCACCATCACCTCCCTGCTCCTGCTGGCCACACCATTCCTGATACAGGCCAGGATGCCACTGGCCCTCTTGGCCACCTGGGCACACTGCTGGCTCATGTTCAGCGGCTGTCGACCAGCACCCCCAGGCCCTTTCCCGCCGGGCAGCTCCCAGCCGCTCCTGCCCACGCCTGCAGCGGTGCCTGGGGTTGCTGTGCCCCAAGTGCAGGACCCGGCCCTGAGCCTTGCTGACCCTCGCCCAGTTGGCCCCAGCCCAACGCCCCAGCCTGGCCAGGGCCCTCTGCAGGGCCTCCCTGCCCCCCAGCAGACCGACGCTCCCACCCAACGTGGTGTCACCTGCAAACTGACTGAGGGCGCCCTCCATCCCCTCATCCCGATCAGCAATGGAGATGTTGAACAGGACCGGCCCCAACACCGAGCCCTGGGGAACACCACTGGGGACCGGCCACCGACTGGATTTGACTCCATTCACCACCACTCTGGGCTCGGCCATCCAGCCAGTTTATCATGATATAGTAGAACATATAATAGAACCATACAATAGCATAGTAGAACAATAGAATAATAGAGTAGAATAATAGAATAATAAACTAGAATAATAGACTAGAATAACAGAATAACTATATATTTACTCTATAGAATATCTCTCCGGGGACCTGCAAGATCATTTTCCTCTAGTCGGCTACCCCTCCTGTTAAATCGTATTGTGCGCCAAATTCAGCGTATAATAACCGATTTGGGGTTAAATTATTAAAACCCAGGTGGGAGGATGGCTGGAAGGGCTTCGCTGCAAACCCCCCTGCGGGTTTCTCATCGAAATCTCGAGCTCCCGGCTAAGGTAGGAGGTGAAGCGCGTCGGCTTTGCCGAAGCGATGCAGAGCTTCTCCGCGACGAAAACTCCCGATTTTATTCTCTTAATGGGCGGCTGGTTTGGTTTTAGCGGAAATAAGCTCGCTAGCGGTTGTAGTTGAGCATCTCTCTTAATACGCGACATTTTTCAAGTGGGATTGCAATAATTGCAGCTCCTGGGGACTGACCGGGAGCAAATCCGGCTGCGTTTCTTTTCTAATTAATTATTTTTTGGGAGAATCATGGAAGAGGTGTTGGATAGCCGGCGGGGGAGGACACGCGGCTAACGTGTCGCGCTCGGGGGAGTCTCCTCGTTGAGCCAGCGGTGAAATAGCAGCCAAAATCCAGTCTCTGCAGCCTGGGAGGTGGGCGCGGGTACGGCTCGAGCGGCAGGATTTCCAGGGGGTGCGTAAAGGATGGTCCCCGTGTTTTAAAAAATACCGAGCTCGCTTCTTGCTGAAGATTTAAATCCAGTTGTTGGTAACGAGGTACGTTGGATAGCTGACGATCTTGAAGGTCTGCCGGTGGCGTGTCCCAGCATCATTCAAGCGTTGCAGCATTCCTCTTTTCCGTGCCGGAAAGTTTGGAAGCTTGGTCAGAGCTTTGTCCTGCGAAGCGACAGCAGCTCCAGCAAGGAGGTGACTTCCCCAGGGCCACTGGAAGGGCCAAGGACAACGCTGACGTTTCCAACCTCGCGTCCCAACCTCTACGGTTGAAATCGCCTCACGAAGACCTCGCTCTCCAGCCGTCAGGAGAGATTTTCCCTGGACAATAGCAGCTGCGATGCCTTAAATCACCAAGAATTGAGAAAGTTTTCTTGATAACGGAGCACAAAATTGCTCCTGAAGGAAGAGCTGCCCAGTTTGGGCTCCAAAATGATGATAGTCAAGAAGTGTTGCTGAGGAAAAAAGGGTAGGCGGGAAAAGAGGTGCTCATCGCCTTGCCCTGCCTGCAAGAAATCTGGTGTGAAGGGAAGGGGGAGAGGGGAGGACGCGTTTGGCCTGATCTTGGTCTTTTTCGGGAGGGGTTTTGGCACCATTAGGTCCTGAGCTGCTTCACCATTTCGCCTAGCGAGCCATAAAAATAATCCTCGTGAAGGAAAACGTGGCGAGCGTTTGTCCCTGACTGGTTGCTCGAGAACGGGACCCGCAAGAAATGAATGATCTAGTGAGCAATGTTCTTTAAATGGTGTTATTACGAAATATTGGTTTTCCCATTAAAACAATTACGTTTGAAGAGAGAAGCAACCTTTTCTTTCTTTTCTCTTGGCAGTGACATCCAAACCAGGATCATCCACGGTACCGAACGCAACCCAAGCATCGTCCCCGGCGCAGACGCAGGCGCCGCAGCAAAACCTCCAGTCCGTGCAGACGACTCATTCCTTTCCTTCCGTCACCCCCGACCTCATCGTCCAGACCCCGGTAATGACGATGGTGCCTCCTCAACCTCCCGTGCCGCCTCCGCCTGCTCCCCAGGCCCCCGCGCCGCCGGCCCCGGCTCCCCAGCCCATCCAGCCTCACCCTCCTGTTATCCCAACACCCGCCCAGCCCGTGAAGGTGAGTGATTTCCTTAATTATCTTAACGTGTGAGAGCTTAAATTATCTTCGTGGCGTAGCAACATTGCGGGTGGTCAAGTGGTCGCCCTTTGCTTTGCTGCCGGAGTCTCGTTTTAAGGGGAACGGCCGCAGTTTGGTCAAAAAATTCATGTTTTGAGAAACGTGAGGAGCCTACGGTGACCCCCTCTGACACCGGTTTAAGTCGGACGTGATGAATTCCACCCAGGTTTGCGTGGAAACCACGTTCGTCCTCCTTAAAACCTTCCTGACTTGAGCTTTGTATGACTCGGGAAGAAAATCTTGGCTTGCTGAAGTGACTCAGGCCCTTGACCTTTGCTGGTACGACAGAAATGATCCCTCTGGTTTTCCGTAGAGCTCGGTACAGGTCGACAATACCTGAATATCTTTGGAAAGGCTTCCAGCATCCTTCTCGTAGCGTTGCCGTGAGGCTTGAGTCACTAGCGATGGCCAATCCGAGTCAACGCTACAAGAAACGCAACTCGGTTGAAGCCAAAAGTATGATGCCAAAAGTAATATTGCTTTATTTGCTCGGTTATAGACAAAAAAAGGGGTGAAGAGGAAAGCAGACACCACGACACCAACGACCATCGACCCAATTCATGAATCGTCATCGCTGCCCACCGAACCCAAGTCCACCAAGTTGGGACCGCGTCGGGAAAGCAGCCGCCCGGTGAAGCCTCCAAAGAAGGACGTCCCAGACTCTCAACAACACGTGGTAGAAAAGAGTAGCAAAATATCCGAGCAGTTAAAATACTGCAGCGGCATCATCAAAGAGATGTTCGCCAAGAAACACGCTGCCTACGCCTGGCCCTTCTACAAGCCTGTGGACGTGGAAGCACTGGGACTGCACGATTATTGCGATATCATTAAACATCCCATGGATCTGAGCACAATCAAAGTAAGCTCAGGTTTATAGGAAGGGGGAGGTCGGGGTCTGAGCAGGAAAAACTTCATTTTCTCCCCGCGCGTGCGCACCAGGCGCCTTCACGGGTCTGCCGGATTTATTTTGGCCGTGGGCTTCTGGTACATTCGGTCTCTCTTCTTCGCCTCTTACTGTTATCCTGACATTTGGGAAAAACAAACAAGCCGGCATCCTTCCAGAAGGGCTCTTAGGAAACGCTCGCAGGGGTTTTTTTATAGAAAATTTCCATTACTGTATAAATCTACCCTTTTTTTTTTAGCCCAGGAGATGGCCTCAGTGAGCAGAAATCACAGCAATAAGAGGATTTGATTTAAAGCAACCCCATTTTCAATTCTTTTTAAAATAAAGGCCCGTCTTCCTGAAGTTGTCTGTCTAAATCAGTCTTCTGTTCAGCACAGGTAGTTCCCTCCCCTTGAAATTTGCTTCGTTTTAAAGAGCGACTGCAAATTCATCCCCGTTTCCCCTTGAAACGTTAAATTCATGATTGGAGTCGCTTCATTTTAAAGAGCGACTGCAAAGTCATCCACATTTCCCCTGGAAATGTTCATTCACGATTTAGAAATCTAGCTTTTTAGCTAGGAAACCGTAATTCCTTATTTAAAAGTCTTTAACTTTTTAGTTACCAAACCTTAATTCGTTATTTAGAAGTCTTAACTGTGTAGCTACGGGATGAACTCGCGTGCAAGGAGTTTGAGCTTAGCTCTAACTCCTGCTTCCCCCAGTTTGGGCCTGCGTTTTAAAACCAGAGGACTGAATTTTCCCTTCCCGCAGCCCGCCCCTCGCCGAGGTTGCACCGGGGCCGAAGCCAACGAGGATCGCGGCTCTTCCTTCGTCACGGCGTTTCGGACCTGTAGGGTCTCGGTGGGCCAAACCTTGGCAACGCCGACTTCAATTCTTGGCTTTGGCTTTCTCCTCCAGCCTGGCTGGTGATGAGCGTTAGGTCTTGCACGTCCGTAGCTGCCCGTACATCTCGCTGCCCAACTGTCTGGCAGCGCCGTCTGTCTGAGGTCACCCTTGGCAGATGTTGCCGGGACAGCTGTTGAAGGTTCTTCGTCTTTCAGTTGTCCAACTCAACCCCGCTTTCCCAGGGAGGGAGAAAGAGGCGTGAAGCTTCTCTTGGCTCAGCTGGCGTTGCCACAGCTGGACGTGGCGTTCGGGGGGGATGAGGAGGTCATCTCGAGGCTGTCTCCACCCGGATCGGTCCTCCCAGCTCCACGGAGGCTTGGGAGAGGAGCAGGTAGCCGTAGGACAGGTCTGTGCCCTCCCAGGGTGGAGGGCCGAGCTCTAGAGACACCAGCTTGGTTCCTGGAGGAAGGGTTGGTGGTTGAAAGCAGGTGAAATGGTTGAATCCTGTCCCCTACGTCAACAAAATCATCTTCCGTCGTTGGGTGGAGGACCATCCTGGTGTCCCCTGTCCCTCCAACCAGGCTGCGCCGTTAAAACAACTCTTGAGCTCTTCCTTCTAGGGGAACGATCTGGGCGAAGCCCACCGTGTTCTTCTGCTAACGCATGATCTTGGGCGCACGCGGAGGTGCAGCCCTTCTTGGTTGAGGTCAGGTAGAGCCAGGGTTCGTCCTCCCGGCCTTCACCACCGCTCTTCTCCCCGGTCGGTTCTTCATCCAAACCGCCTGGCTGCTGTCAGCCGCAGAGACGGCGAGAAGGTGGCTTGGAGAGCACGTAGTCCTCTTCTGAACGTCACTGAAGACGCCCGTAGTCGGCTCCAATTTTTTATAAACCAACCGCAATCCTTCATTTGACCAAAATTAGGCGTTCCGGCGTAGGGAGAAAACGGGTGCGTGAAATCCGCGGGCGCCACGGGGCCGTATTTATTCACTCGATCCGGTTTTTTTTTTTTGGATTTGCGCTGTTAATAGCGGAGAGTTTTTTGTTTGTTTTTTATTCTCTCCTCCTTTCTAGTCTAAACTGGAGAACCGGGAATACCGAGATGCTCAGGAATTCGCGGCGGACGTACGATTGATGTTCTCCAATTGCTATAAGTACAACCCCGCTGATCACGAGGTGGTGGCCATGGCACGGAAACTGCAGGTAAGGACGCGCGGTGTTGCCACCCGCTTCGGTTTTCGATGAGCGCCGACTCTCTTGACTTCTTTTTCCAGCGTAAGGCCCACGTAGTCTTGAAATAACGTAAAGAAACGCCGGCGTGGTAGGCAACGGTAAAAAAATGATACTTTTTGCTGTGGCGGTGACACAAGGATTGAGCTGACTCAGCCCAATTTGCTTCTTGAAACTTATTTTGTTTAATAGCGTCTTTTTCGTGTCCTCGTACCTTTTTGATAAAGTGCAGCTCTGAAATGTCAGCTTTTCTCCCCAAAACACCTAGAAAGAAAAGAAGTGACGATACCTGCTCGGTCGTGCTTTTTTAATTACCTCTTCCGTCGTTCTTACGGGGAAGTTTTCTGCTCTCCGCTCGTTCCTGAAGGGTTTGGAATGAGTAAGTTCATTAATTAGCCGATGAAGAAGCCACATGTCTCGAGTGAAGCGCTCGGCTTAATGCGCACACTCCGCCGCTCCAAAAAATCACCTCCATTCCCTCGTTTCTGAGTAATTCGGAGCCGCTACGCGGGGTCGCCCAGCCGAAGCGGGGAAAACCCCTTGGTTCCGAGCGGATCTGGGAGAGACCAAGCCCGTGCCGCTGCTAAAGGAGCTCACAGCAGCCGCGGAGAAGCACTGCAAGGGGACAAAAAGCTCCTACATTTGGTTTTTTGACCCAAATACTTCAACATCTATCCCTAAAAACACTCAGGCGTTCCCCGTATCCGTGATTTCAGGCCGTTCGTTCGCTTAAATGCTAATTTTTCCCTTTTTTTTTGCCCTGGGAGGATTGTGGGCGCAGTTGGCGTTTTCTAAAGCAATAAGCTTTCCTGGCCTACGTCGCTCAGTCGCTCCTTGATGACTTCACCGCGTCGCATTTGATAGCAACCAAGCGGCTGGGAGCCGCCGCGGAGTCCCCAGAATCCACGCGGAGCTGCGCGTCGGATGCCGGAAAGACGCCTCGACCGCGGCGAGGAGGGGACGCAGGCCGGGATGTGAGACGTCCGTGAGTCCACGGGAACCAAATCCGTAAGGGAAGAGGTTTTATTAGCCTAGAAAAGTGCGATTCCAGCGACAAGGACGAAGCAACGGAGCTCTCGCTACGTGAAAGGAGAAGAAAATCGGCGTGGTTTGCTTTCACCTTCAGAAAATGGGTTGAGGAGGGATCTGAGTTACGCCAGAAAGCACCGGAGAGCTGGGAAAAATCATTAGGTTGGGGGAAAAGCTGTTAAATCGGGAGGAAAGCTGTGGAATTGGGGAGAAAGCTCTTAAATTGGGGGAAAAACTACTAGGTTGCAGGATGTTTGACTCGAGAAACGACCAAAAAAAAAAAAGGAGAAATTGGATATTAATAGCTCGGCTGGCTTTTGCGAACTGGAAACCTCGGGTAAAAACCTCCGCGCGACGCGGCTTCCCCCTCCGCTGAAGTCGAAGGAGCGTCGAGGAAAAGAGCGGCTCGTGACATTCCTGCCAGCTGTTTTGCTTCGAGCCAGATGTGAAGCTGCCACCGGGCTTCAAGGAGCCGAAGCGGCGGCAAAGCCGGCCCGCGCGGCCTCCGAGATGCGGCCTCGGTTTTTAGGCGCTCGTATTTTTTCCTGGTGCTTTTATAAAATCGCAGCTCCGGTTTGGGCTGGTTTAATTTGAGACGACTGCTGAGTAAATGTGTGTTTCGGCTTGATTTTAGCATGAATTTGGTAGAATTCAGCATCTTATGCCTATTTTGGGGGGATTTTATGGTCAGCAAATGCCTGGAAAACGCACTGCTCGCCCTCTGGCTGCTCTTCTCTTCTTATTTTGGTCTAACGAAGAACTTTGCGGCCTCTTTAAGCGACGGCTTGGAGCGTTTTCCAACCAGCAGCAGAATGAATCTGATCTGAAATTCCGATCGTTCTCATCGCAGGCTGAAAAGTTTCGCGGAAACTCGTGACTTTTCTTTTTTTCACCCCATTTTATGGGGGAAAATCCTCAGCGACCGGGTGACGCCGTTTGGACCGAGGGCGGTACGAGATCGGGGTTTCACCCGCATCGATCCCGTGGACGGGCTCGGGATCCACTCGGGAAACTTTATTTCTGACCTAAAGATGAAAAAAGTGGGGTTTTGAATGTAATAATCCCCCGAAAACGGGCGTTAAATTTCAGAGCAGCCCCGTAGCGGCGATGGCGACGCATCCACACCAACTGGATCCCGCTCCCCACCTGCTTGAGCCGGAGGTGGCACCTCTCCGTTTGCTTTTCCCGCCCGCAGAAAACTGATTTCAGAAAGAAAACGGCAAAAAAGGGAGGTTTCTGGCGCGCTGCTGAGGTTTGGAAACAAGGCCGAGGATTCAAGTTTGGACTTGAGTTCCCCGTAAACGAGCGACGCGGCCCCGCTCGCGGCCTGCTGCGTTATCCCTCCGCCCCGGAAACATCGACCTCTGCGATAACTCGTTTTTTCTGCTTTTTGTTACTGCTTCGTCGTCGCAAAATGATTTCTGGGATTTTCAAGGTGAACGCCGGCTCGTGAAAGAAGTTTATGGTTGATATTTGTCCGAGCGAGGACGGGTCAGCGGGACCGGCGACGTACCAAAGAGCAGCAGTACGAATCCTCGATGAAAAAGGCATTAATTAGCGCGTTATCTGCTCACAGGGGTTTTTCTTTTCCGTCCTTTCCCGAGTGGATTCCTAGGGATCCGTCGGACACCGCGGGCTTCGCGTAACCCAGGTGCTTCTCATAACCCAGCAATTCATCGGAATTGATAAATGGCTTTTTAACTTTGCCCAAAGGAACTTTAAATTAGCCTTGCTGTTCGTTAAAACACTAGATAGAGATAAAAAAAAAGGAAGAGGGTTTTATTTCTCACCCTAGAGAATTTAAAAATGGAGTTCATAGGGTGGTGTGGCGTTGCCTGCCGGTGGTAACGAAGCACCGGACTTTCTGGTTTGTGGAAAACAATAATTAGGGTGTAAACAGCCATTAAGTGGGGTGAATCAGTGAGAAATGGCTGCGGCTGCCTCCGTCATCCCGTAAACGATGCCGTCGCTGGAGGAGCTGGGAAATCTCTCCCTTTCCTCCAACATTTTCTGCTCCTTCCCCTGAAATTTGAGCCTGGGCGCGTAAATGAAGGCGACGGCATTTCTGCCAGCAGATGGAAGCAGCAAAACAACATCCACAGCGCCCGGAAAAAACATCGCTGCTGGGAAAAAAAGAAACCCTGAATAAAGGCACGAGGAGGCTGAGGATGGAGAAACGCGGCCCAGCAGCGCTCCGCCTGCTCGCGTTTAAGGAGGGTGGAAAAATAACGTACGTCGAGGCGGGGGAGAGCCCAACGGGCCCTTAAAATCGCAAGGATGAGCCTGAACGAGAGGAGCTGGAAGCCTTCGGGAGGGAGAAGCGTCGCTCGAGCGCCGAGTTAAAGCAGCGCGATTCGGTATCGCGGGGCGTTTGGCTTGCTGAAGGATTTTGGAGGAGTCGTGTAAATCTACATGAACGCACACCCGCTTCGTATTTACAGTCCGTTGGGTTTTAGAAATAAACCACGGGTCTTGTCTGGTGGGTTGTGATCACGGCCACGCACCCAGGACTTGGAAAATAGGAAAAATAAAAGAGTCACTGGAGAGGGAAAGTCAAACCTTTGGGTGGGAGGAGAAATAATCTTTTCATTTTTTATGACTCGATATTAAAGAGGTGGACACCGACGCTTGGGCCGCCTTCGGGTTGTTCTTCCCGCCATCGCCCGAGTCATCTTCTGGGAGTTGCCGGGCTCCGTACGGGCTCCGAAAGGAGCCTGGGGCGAGTTGCTAAGCTCAGAAATAAATACCTGACTTCCAAACACCTAAAAGCAGGTGAACCGAGCCCGTTTTCAGGTCTCGCCTTGTAGGAGATGCAAAAAAACGGCATTTTTTTGTCTGCAAGTGCTTCGCCCTTCACAAGGTGGCACCTTAGGGGAAAAAAAAATCTCTTTTTGGGTGCAAGTTCCTCTTCTGGGAAACTAAAAAACCACGTTCAAAACCCGTCCTTCACGTGAAGTCAACAGGCACCGAGAAATATAACCAGGCGCTAAATTTAAGCAGGCTTTCCCGCCTTATCTGCCTTGTCTTGGGTTTAAATGGAAATGGATTTTCAGATCAGGCTTTAGGAGAAAATCGCTGGGATAAACTGGGATGAAACCGGTTTCGCATCCCTCGCTCTTGAGGATAGCGGAAGAAGACGTAGGCGATCTCAAGAACGTGGCCGATGCAGCTTTTAAATGAATCTTGTCCTTCTTGCTGGTAATTTTTTCCCCCCAAAACCGTCTTGGAGACGGTCAAAATTCCAAGTGGATTTGGAGCATTCCAGAAATTATCTTGTCTGTGACACGCGGCATCGTGGTGTTGGTTGGGGAGAGACCACAGATGCGTAGGGAACACCCGGGGGATCGCAGCCACGCTTGTGGTACCCTACTCTGCCAAACCTCGCGTTATTTCCCCCCTGTATTTTATTTTTCCCCTGTATTTTATTTTTCCCCTCTATTTTCAGGACGTGTTCGAGATGCGCTTTGCCAAGATGCCGGATGAACCCGAAGAACCTGTGATTCCAGCTTCTTCTCCGGTGGTGGTGCCGCCTCCCACCAAGGTGGCTCCCCCTTCGTCCAGCGACAGCAGCAGCGACAGCTCCTCCGACAGCGACAGCTCGTCGGATGACTCCGAGGAAGAGCGAGCTCAGCGGTTAGCGGAGCTCCAGGAACAGGTACCGCCTCCCTCCTGATGGATCGGGGGTGGCCGGCGTGTCCTTCTCCTTGAACTTGGTGGCCTCGGGGACTTTGCCCGAGCCGTAGCCTTTCTGGTTGTGTGATGGTGACCCTCAGCTGCTCCAAAATTGGTCGTTTTAAAGCGATGCACGAAGGAATCGGTGCTTTTCAGGGCGGTCCTTGCTGTTCGGACACGCGAGATGGTCCCCGACGGCAGGAATTTGCTGTCTGCACTTGGGTGATGTCTTCTGAGCAGGCAGGGACACCCCTGAGCAGGCAGGGATTCTCCTGAGCAGGCAGGGACGCCCTGGAGCAGGCAGGGACACTCCAGAGCAGGCAGGGACACCCTGGAGCAGGCAGGGATTCTCCTGAGCAGGCAGGGACACCCTGGAGCAGGCAGGGACACCCCAGAACAGGCAGGGACACCCCGGAGCAGGCAGGGACACCCTGGAGCAGGCAGGGACACCCCAGAGCAGGCAGGGACACCCTGGAGCAGGCAGGGACACCCCAGAACAGGCAGGGACACCCTGGAGCAGGCAGGGATGCTCTGGAGCAGGCAGGGACACCCCTGAGCAGGCAGGGACACCCTGGAGCAGGCAGGGACACTCCAGAGCAGGCAGGGTCACCCCAGCGCAGGCAGGGACACTCCAGGGCTGCCTGAACTCCAGAGCCATCACCGTTTCTCCCCGTCCTCCCCGTTCCCGGCATCGTCAGCGCTGGGAATTAAAGCATCGCTAGCGCTGACGCCGTGAGCCGCCCGCTGCTGCCCGAGCGGGGAGAAATCCCCCGCAAGAGGTTGGCGCCTGCTTGCAGCGGTCGATAATTTAATATAGAATAACGGCGGTGCGATGAAAAGCGGGAAGAAGCGACTTAATTAAGATAAGAAAGCGCTAGAGTGGAGAGAAAAAAATGAATTAATATGGAAGAGGAGGAGGTGCCGGGTAAAAATATCTTGATTTTGTTTGTCTGCCTCTCAGCTGAAAGCAGTGCACGAACAGCTCGCGGCCCTGTCCCAGCCGCAGCAGAACAAACCAAAGAAAAAAGAGAAAGACAAGAAGGAGAAGAAGAAGGAGAAGCACAAAAAGAAGGAGGAGCTGGAAGACGCCAAGAAAAGCAAAGCCAAGGAGCCGCCGCCCAAGAAGGCCAAGAAAAGCAACAGCAACAGCAGTACCTCCAGGTCAGCCCCCCTCACGTAATCCCCTTGACCTCCCGGCGCGTATAGTTTTGCTAACGAACTTAATTACGCGCAGGATTCTTGACGAGGAACGCCGTGGCTAGGGCCGACGCGGGCCTTGCTCGGGGTCGAGTCCCAACCTTGAGTTCACACTTCGTTTTTCGGGGCTGCTGGGAACGCGCTCAGTACAGGAGAGAGGGGGGAAAAAAAAACTATCCCGTGGAGTCGCTCTGGTGGATCCCAAACCCTCGAATCCTCTAAATTTTTCCTCCTTCTCCCTTTTTTTGGAAGGTTTTAAATTGAGAGGTAAGATGGCGAGAGCCGAGTCTTTACCGCTCGTCAGCTGCCGGCTCGGAGGGGAGGCAGGATCTTGGTATTTAACCCGAGGCGAAAAGGAGTTGTTTTGGCTTATTTAGCCGTAATCAGATGAAATTAAGAAAGGAGGAAATAACGAGCGAGACCTTGGAGCTTGCGTTCAGTGGGTCCAGACTTTGACCAAACCCCAGCGGGCACGGCAGCGGGTTATTTTAGGGCAACGGACCGTCTCTGACACCATTAACCTCATCCTTTCTCATTCTGAGGGGATTTTCTACCCCAACTTCCATTTATTTTACTGCGTTAGCGCTGACTCTGCTGCACATGGTGGGATAAACCTCTACAAATCTCCCTCCGTCGGTTTTATCGGTGTAGAGAACCCCGACGGTGACGTCGAGGAGTCCCCGGAGCCGAGTTTTTTTCCCTCCTGAACCTATTTTTTGACGGATGCTGGGTTTTACTTCTCCGCACGTGGCATCAGGCTCGAAAGAGCCCAAGTTCTTGCCTTTCCTGGCGAGAAACGGGCAGCATGGGTTGAGCTTTGGTCCGTGTAAGTGCAGATGGAAGGAATTCCGCTCCGGAGCGGCTCCTGCTTTTCTGAATTGCCTCCTGGAGCCGCTCATCTCTGGGGGAGCGAGCGCTGGGACGGGTGGCTCAGCCTTGGGTGTCTGACGGCAGGTTGAGCTCAGCCTTGGGCGTCTGACGGCAGGTTGAGCTCAGCTTTGGGCGTCTGACGGCAGGTTGAGCTCAGCTTTGGGTGTCTGAGGGCAGGTTGAGCTCAGCTTTGGGTGTCTGACGGCAGGTTGAGCTCAGCCTTGGGTGTCTGACGGCAGGTTGAGCTCAGCTTTGGGCGTCTGAGGGCAGGTTGAGCTCAGCCTTGGGTGTCTAACAGCAGATTGAGCTGAGCCTTCAGTGTCTTACGGCAGGTTGAGCTCCACTTTGGGTGTCTAACAGTAGGTTGAGCTCAGCTTTCATGTCTAACAGCAGATTGAGTTGAGCCTTGTCTAACAGCAGGTTGAGCTCAGCTCTCTTGTCTAACAGTGCGTTGAGCTCAGCTTTCATGTCTAACAGCAGCTTGAGCTCAGCCTTCTTGTCTAACAGCGGGTTGAGCTCAGCTCTTGTCTAACAGTAGATTGAGCTCGGCCTTCTTGTCTTAACAGCAGGTTGAGCCCAGCCTTGTCTAACAGTGGATTTTGTCTAACAGCGGGTTGAGCTCAGCCTTCTTGTCTAAGAACAGGTTGAGCCCAGCTTTCATGGCTAACAGCAGCTTGAGCTCAGCCTTCTTCTCTAACAGTAGGTTAAGCCCAGCCTTCTTGTCTAAGGCCACGTTGAGCCCAGCTCTCACATCTAACAGCAGCTCGAGCCCAGCCTTCTAGTCCCACAGTGGATTTTGTCTAACAGCGGGTTGAGCTCAGCTTTCCGTGCCCCAGCCTCGTGGTTGAGCTCCAAGCTCGAGCTAAAAAAGACGCTCGTTTCCAGGCTGGCAAGGAAAACCAGGGCGATTTAGCGGTTGCGCTTAAGAGCTTAGACCCAAGCGGCTGCTTTTCGGCGTGTTCCTTAATAACGGTTTATGCTTGTTCTTAAGTAGTAAGAAGGAGCCTGTGCCGGTGAAGAACAGCAAGCCCCCTCCAGCCTACGAGTCGGAGGAGGAGGAGAAGTGCAAGCCCATGTCCTACGAGGAGAAGAGGCAGCTGAGCTTGGACATTAATAAACTCCCCGGTGAGAAACTGGGCCGCGTCGTCCATATCATCCAGTCGAGAGAACCCTCCCTCAAAAACTCCAATCCCGACGAGATCGAGATCGACTTTGAGACGTTAAAACCATCCACCTTGCGGGAGCTGGAGAGATACGTCACGTCGTGTTTACGGAAGAAGAGGAAACCTCAAGGTAGCTTTTAACCTCAAATCCGGTTTTTTCTCCTTAATCCAGCGATGGTTTCCCAGGCTCGAGGCAGAGCCGGGTGGAAAAAAAGCCGGGTGCGGGTGTTTGTCCAGTGAAAAAGAGGATTTTCTTGAAGAGCCGCTGTTTCCCTCACGAACTCGGCAAGACGCGCGTTAAATCCTGCCGCCGGGCCGGAATTTGGTGGGGCCGGAATTTGGGCGGGGCCGATACGAAGCCGCTAATTCCCAAATTCCCTCTAAATATCCTTATTTTCATTCCGATCAATACCTCGCCGGAGAGCTGCGAGGCGTGCGTTTCGATCCGGCTTTATGGAACCCGGTGCCGAGCGGCGGAGCTCTGGGTTCCGCCCCCTCGGCGTGGCGGGACGCCGGCGTTCCCGACGGATGTCGGATGCGGAGCGGGGGGCCGAGGAGCTCCCGCGCCTCCGCTTCTGGAGGCCGAAGCGGGGGGGGTTTCCCCCTTTTTTAATACACCCAGGGTTAATTTTTAATGGCTATTTTGATATATTTTGATATATTTTGATATACTTGAATCCATTTCAATCGATTTCAATCTTTTAAGCTATTTTAATGGCCTTTAAATAAGTTTTAAATACAGTTTAAATATAGTTTAAGTATCTTTTAAATACGTTTTAACTATATTTTAAATATAGTTTAAATCTGTTTTAAATGTTTTAAATATACTTTAAATATATTTAAATGTTTTAAATATAGTTTGAATATACTTTAAATATATAAGTATAGTTTAAATCTAGTTTAAATATATTTTAAAGATAGTTTAAATATAGTTTAGATATATTTAAAGCATAGTTTAAATCTAGTTTAAATCTATTTAAAATCTAGTTTAAATCTAGTTTAAATCTAGTTTAAATCTAGTTAAATCTATTTAAAATCTAGTTTAAATCTAGTTTAAATCTAGTTAAATCTATTTAAAATCTAGTTTAAATCTAGTTTAAATCTAGTTAAATCTATTTAAAATCTAGTTTAAATCTAGTTTAAATCTAGTTAAATCTATTTAAAATCTAGTTTAAATCTAAATCTAGTTTATTTAAAATCTAGTTTAAATCTAGTTTTAAGTCTAGTCTAAATATAGTTAAATATAGTTTAAATCTGGTTTAAATCTAGTTTAAATCTAGTTAAATCTATTTAAAATCTAGTTTAAATCTAAATCTAGTTTAAATCTATTTAAAATCTAGTTTAAATCTAAATCTAGTTTAAATCTATTTAAAATCTAGTTTAAATCTAGTTTAAGTCTAGTCTAAATATAGTTAAATATAGTTTAAATCTGGTTTAAATCTAGTTTAAATCTAGTTAAATCTATTTAAAATCTAGTTTAAATCTATTTAAAATCTAGTTTAAATCTAATCTACGCCCCTTTTTATTGATAATATATTTTAAAACACATCTTTCTCCGATAAATCCGCGTATTTATTCGTGACCCAAGAGCAGATAACCATTTTTTTACGTAAATCACCCCCAGCAAAAGGGGAGGTGGCAGCGACCAGGGGCGAAATAAGGGAATTTGAAGGGAATCTCTGGGTTTCCCGTGGCCGAAGGGGCAGCGGTTCCTTCCCGGGATAAATCCGAGCGGAAAACAAACCCGGCCGAATCCTGGAAGGTTTCTTCATCCTTCCGTACCCGAGCAAAACATCGATATTTTATATTTTTCTGTAGCTGAGGGGTTTAGCGAAGGGGTCCAGCAGCGGCTTGAGCAGCTCCTAGGCTGTAGCTGCCTGGTTTTATTTTGGTTTAAGCTATTAAAAAAAGGGATTTTATCCTTTTCCACGGCCTCGGCCTCCTGCCGCCTCCTCAGACCAGCAAATTGAGGCAGCTGAAATAAAAATGAGGGAGTTTTCAGCCCCGTATCCCGCAGCCACGCGGGGTTAAGCACCGGCTCCCGGCTGGCTGCAGGCCAAGACCCCTCTGGGCTTAGGCCAGCCTAAAGCGGCTGGGTAAAGCCAGGCCTATCTACCCCGGAGGGGTTTAGGACAAAGAACGACCTCGCTCAAGCAAGCGGGCGCGTGCCGTGCAGCTAGGCCGGGCTTAAATCCCGGCTGGCGCCCATCGGCGCGTCCCCGTCCCGCTTCGGATGGCGACGCAATGCGACGCCCCGTCAAAAATCGTCACCCCAAAGATCTCCGAGACCCCCGCTAGTTCGAACCGGCGAGGGAAATAAGCCGAGACGCAGGATTAAAGCTCGGCTCAGCCCGTCGGCGGGAATATCCGGACGCCGCCGGTCTTGCGCAGCCTCCGGGGCGGCTGCTGGTGTCGGTAGGGGAGGAGCAGGCAGCACCGGGCAGGAATGAATTATTAATGATTATTTATTATAGTTATTAATTATCTTTTAACGATGTCGTACTGTTGTCTTCTTGCAGCGGAGAAAGTGGATGTAATTGCTGGTTCCTCTAAAATGAAGGGGTTCTCCTCCTCAGAGTCCGAGAGCACCAGCGAGTCCAGCTCCTCCGACAGCGAAGATTCAGAAACAGGTTAGACGCAGCTTATTTAACGACTCAGTCCTAGACCTGGTTTTCTGTATAAATAAATATGTTTTCATTCCTGGCTTGGTCTTTTAATTTTTTTTTTTTTTATTTTTTTTCTTCTTTTTCTTTTTTTTTTTTTTTGGGGGTGGGGGGGGGCCTTTATCATGACAAAAAACCGCTCTACGCAGCCGCACGGTGCTCGGCTTTGGACTCGGCACGGACAACTCGGCGGTAGCGATGTTGTCTCTGGCGGTTCTTAAGCCCGACGCCGATGATTTTTTCATAAGCTTTTCCTTGCTGAACTTGGACGCGAGCGCGGGAGCCAAAAACCCAGCGTGCGCCGAGGTAGCTCCTTGTCTGCTGAATGCCCTAGATCGGTATTTTTAGAAAAACGCTGTATTTTTCACTCAAAAAAGAGGTATAAACCGTTCTCACCGGCACTTCTCGCGCCGCAGAGGGCGGAGAAAGACGGAGGAAAGGGGGGTTTGACGTGTAAAAGCCTTATTTTTACGGGCAGGTCTCGCTTAAAAACGATTTAAAATTCAATTTTACAATTTTAAATCACCGGAGCGGCGGCTGCGTGACTCTTCTCCCTCGTGCCGCCATCGTTCGGGCTTAAGTTAGGCTGTTCTCACGTTCGTCTTAAGGATTAGGCTTTCCTTGCTCGCGTTCCCTCCTTGGTTTTAGGGAAGCAAAGCTTGCGCCGTCGCTTAAAGCTGGTTTTTCCTCCTCTCAGCTTGGACTCTGCAAGTTAAGCTGGGCTTATCCCAGCACTTAAGTCAACGGTAAGACTTAAGGGGTTGGGAAATGAGGAGATGCACGGAAAAGAATCCGGATTTCTTTTCCTAGCTGGGTTGGGCGCGTAGGGCAAACAGCACTGCAAAAAAGAGCGCAAGTCCCCTCCAAAATGAAAATAAACCTCCAAAAATAAAGCAGGATTGATCGGACTCGCCTTGGAGCCGGCGCTGGCAACGCTTCCCAGCGATCCTCCGCTTTTTAGGGATGCGTTTGTCTGGGATAAGTCCGGAATCCGATAGCTTTGAACATATTTACCTACTTGAACGTGGTTTTAATAGAATCGGGCTTTTGTTTTCTTCCAGGAGGTTGAAAGGTTTCGCTGCAGCGTTTCGGGGCGACTCTCGGCCATCGGAAAATTAAATTATTCGGTGCTGAACTCTCCCCTTGCTTGGTGGGGGCGGGCAAAACCTGCCCTATTTATGCTCTTAAACCAGTTTTTACCCAATTTATCTTTATTTCTGCCAAGCTCACGAGCGCATCAACCAGAATAAACCGGAGCAACTGGGTTTATCCACCCCACCTTCTCGTGTAGCGTTAACCTGGGCCGACACCAGAGCCTTGAGCCCGGCGGCCCGTTTCCAAACGGAACCCATCCGATAAAATTTCCCCGCTAAACCCATCCGCTGCAAATCCCCAAATGGCCTTTTATTTAAAATTCTCTGGTTTTCCCCGCCCAAAGCCGAGGATGGATCCGCAACCGGATAGCGGTTGTATTTCGGGTGATGATTTATAGGGATGATCTCAGGGATTCCCTCCGGAGCGCGGCGGCGGGGACGTGAGGCGTAAGGTGGGAATTTTCAGGATGCGCCGATGCCAAACCCTTCTCGTTTCAACTAGCAGCGCTAATTAAAACCTAGAAAGGCCCCAAAATCTCCTCCGTGCCGCTCGCTCCGGCAAAACCAGCCTCCCGTGGAGCGGAAAACGCTCGGTTTTGGGTGTTTCTCCCCAAACGGTGGATGCGGAGGCGCGCGGGTTGCTCTTGCGTTGGCGTTTCTAAATGCTTTTGTCCTCTTTTTGGCTGCTTTTCCCCAAATCCGACGTCTTGCCGGTGTTTGCCGTCCCGGCTGTGAGTATTTAGGATTCGTTTGGCCGACGTAGACCGACGTTATCCTTGTTGGGCTCCCGCTCCGGTGCTTGGAAAAGGCTTAACCAGCGCGGCTCCGGCACGGATACCCTCGGTCTACGCCGGAGATCTCGCCGTCGGGGGATGAAGCTGACCCAGATCGCTTTGGGTAGGAGGTGAATTAAGAGAATTCATCTATTTTATTCAATTAATTTCCAATGACGATGGGTTTTCGCTGTCCTAAACCATTTCTTTCTCCCTTTCTGATGAAATACACGGAGAAAACCCTCGACCGCGGGGATTTGCCCAATATCCTGCAGATCTTCTCCATCTCCATTGGCAACGTTGCCGTTGAATCACTTTTTAAGTTGTGTTTTAAGACCTTTTAAGACCTTTTCAAAGACCTTTTAGGATGCTTGGAGACGTTTTAAGATGCTTTGAGACGTTTTAAGACCTTTTAAAAGACGTTTTAAGATGCTTTAAGACCTTTTAAGACACTTTGAGACATCTTAAGCCCTTTTGTAAGACATTTTAAGATGCTTTAAGACATTTTAAGACCTTTTAAAAGAAGTTTTAAGCTGCTTTAAGGCCTTTTAAGATGTTTTAAGACACTTTTGAGGTGTTTTAAGCCCTTTTGAAAGACATTTTAAGATGCTTTAAGATATTTTAAGACGCTTTAAGACATTTTAAGATGTTTTAAAAGATGTTTTAAGCTGCTTTAAGGCCTTTTAAGACATTTTAAGACACTCTGAGATGTTTTAAGCCCTTTTGAAAGACATTTTAAGATGCTTTAAGATATTTTAAGACGCTTTAAGACATTTTAAGATGTTTTAAAAGATGTTTTAAGCTGCTTTAAGGCCTTTTAAGACATTTTAAGACACTTTGAGATGTTTTAAGCCCTTTTGAAAGACGTTTTAAGATGCTTTAAGACATTTTAAGACGTTTTAAAAGATGTTTTAAGCTGCTTTAAGGCCTTTTAAGGCATTTTAAGACACTTTGAGATGTTTTAAGACGTATTTTTGACACGGCGCGTTGACGATGACGTTAATTTAACGACCCTGAGCGGGACGGGGCGGTTAGTTTTGCTGTGGTAAAATATTCATATCTTTATTTTTTTTCTGGGAGGATAATCGTCGCGATGCCTGCGCTGGCTTCAGCGGAGAATTCGATGTCAAATTTGCTGGCAAGCTTCAGAATTTGCCCTGCCATTTTGAATAAAATCTGGCATCTTGAGGATCTTATTTTCTATTAGCGAGGCTTTTATTTGCCCCCTGAGCCGCCGTACAGTGGAATTCCTTTGTGGGATGGATATTTGTGATTTTAAAATGAGTGGCGAACGTCGATAACGTGAATTTTTTTTTTTACCTTGAGTTTTGCGTTTGCTTGGGTTTATTGTAAAAAAAACGAGGCGGTTAATGCTAACGCGTATAAGCAAACGCGGGCGTGATGAAATTATAAGCTGGAATTAATTGCAATTAATTCCAACTCTGTTTTATTCTCTTTAAAGCGGGATTTTGCTGCTCAGCAGGGGCTCCCGTGAGCTGCTTCTTGCCTTTTTGCAACCCAGAGCTTTTAAAACGGGAATTATTTTTATTTCGCCCGCTCGAACCCATGCGACGTCTCCATCCCTCCGTGTAGCTGGCAATTAAACCTGTTCTTTTATTAAATCAGGAGCGTTTTGCCGAAAATCTGCTGAAACTCTGAAAATAGGAGGCTTCAAAGGGAGAAAAAAATACCGTAATACCGGTTTTGTGGCGTAGGAGATGGGACTGAGCCTTTGCCTTGAGCTCTGAGAAACCGGAGCCGCCGATCGAGAGGGTTATTCCGGTTTAACTTGTTGTAATTAGCAATTAATGGATGCAAATGACTCCGAACTCCGTCCTGGAAGCATCTAGGTAGGAGTATTTTGCTGGCAAACAGCCGGGAACAAGCTCTCCGAGCAGCTCGGATGCTTCTCCCGGCTTCAAGCGTCGGCGCTTGGGCTGGACCGCGGTTTAGCCGGGTTGTTGCCCTACTGGGCAACTTAAAACCTGGCTTATTTTTGGTAGGCACCGAATTTGGGGTTATTTAACGGCAAACCCAGAGCTCTGCATGTTCATCCTCGCCGTTCGGCTGAGCGGAGTTGTTTTATCCCCCAGATATTTTGGGAGATGCTTCCCAGGACCCCCGAAAGACCGGTCGGGGGGGAGAAATCCCGCAGGTGCAGTAATTAATAGTAGCGATTAAAACGTCAGCAATTACATCTGAGCCTCAGTTAGTTCGCCGTCGCTAATTTTGCTTTTCTTCTCAAATTTCCCGAAGGAAAACTGCATTTACCTGCACCTTTTATGCAGTTGCGTAAATGCAAAAGCTTTGCAGCTTGCTCAAGGCTTCGGCGGCGCGGTTATGTTGCATTAAGGATTAAAAATCGGGATTAGAGCTGGCTCAGCAATGCTGGAAAACCTGTTCCAGGGGTTGCGGAGCTGCTTTCGGCAAATCTTTTAAGTGCTTTGGCAAACGAGTTACCGGTTCTGTCTTTAGGAGGAGCGGCGTTAACATAAGCCTGGGTTAATAATGGGCTAGGACTCGGTGGCGTCTCAGGGTTGAAGATCCCTCGGGTTTAATTCCTGGGTACCCGGGTTTAATTCGGAAATACCTGAGTTTAAATCACAGGTACTTGGTTTGAGTGTAAAAGGACCCGGGTTTAATTCGGAGGTACCCGGGCTTAATTCAAAGGTACCCGGGTTTAATTCAAAGGTACCCGGGCTTAATTCAGAGGTACCCGGGCTTAATTCAGAGGTACCCCGGGCTTAATTCAGAGGTACCCCGGGTTTAATTCAAAGGTACCCAGGTTTAATTCAAAGGTACCCGGGCTTAATTCAGAGGTCCCCGGCCTTAATTCAGAGGTACCCGGGCTTAATTCAGAGGTACCCGGGTTTAATTCAAAGGTACCCGGGCTTAATTCAGAGGTACCCGGGCTTAATTCAGAGGTACCCGGGTTTAATTCAAAGGTACCCAGGTTTAATTCAAAGGTACCCGGGCTTAATTCAGAGGTCCCCGGCCTTAATTCAGAGGTACCCGGGCTTAATTCAGAGGTACCCGGGTTTAATTCAAAGGTACCCGGGCTTAATTCAGAGGTACCCGGGCTTAATTCAGAGGTACCCGGGCTTAATTCAGAGGTACCCAGGTTTAATTCAAAGGTACCCGGGCTTAATTCAAAGGTACCCGGGCTTAATTCAGAGGTCCCCGGCCTTAATTCAGAGGTACCCGGGCTTAATTCAGAGGTACCCGGGTTTAATTCAAAGGTACCCGGCCTTAATTCAGAGGTACCCGGGCTTAATTCAGAGGTACCCCGGGTTTATTCACAGGCACCTGGGTTTAATTCACAGATACCCAGGTTTAGTTCGAAGGTACCCCAGTTTAATTCAGAGTTACCCAGGCTTAATCTCTGGGTACCCGGGTTTAATCCGCAGGTACCTGGGTTTAATTCAAATTTACATGGGATTAATTCGCAGGTACCCGGGTTTAAATTGCAGGTACTGGGGTTTAATTCGAAGATATCCGTGTTTAATTCGCAGATACCCGGGTTTAGTTCGAAGGTACCCCAGTTTAATTCAGAGTTACCCAGGCTTAATCCGTGGATACCCGAGTTTAATCCGCACGTACTTGGATTTAATTCAAAGTTACATGGGATTAATTTGCGGGTTTAAATCGCAGGTACCTGGGTTTAATTCAGAGGCACACGGGTTTAATAAGAATTTGCTCCTTTTTGCCCCGTTCCCAGGCTGGGTTTCTCTGCCGCGGTGTACGACAGGAGGGACTTAAGAGTCCCTCGTTGACCTACCGCGAGTCTTCCCCCAGCTCATGGCCAACCTTTTTCACTTGGCAGGAGAGGAGAGAGGTCTCTTAGGCTCGGCTTAGCCGCGTATGCCCACGGCAAGGTGCCACGGCACAAGTCTGGCAGGTACAGGCAGGAACCGTGGCCGTGCCGGTTAATCTTGACTTAGAAGAACCTCAGATCGTCGTCGGCTGATAGTCAGCGTGCAGGCAGGGAGTCGGGCAACAGGCAGCGAGGCATCACGTGGCTTTACACCGCCGCAGGCAGCCCTGCCTGCAGGCAGCACCTTTGTGCCGATAGCGGTGCCGAGAAAAACCCAAATCCCTTCAGTTTTACCCTAGAAATGCTTCCCGATGCCTTTGCTCAAGGATGGGCCTCACCAAAAGGGCTCCCAAGTGCCGTACGGCATCTCGCGGTTACGCCGCGGGGTCCCAGCTTGTCGGCGGCGACGCGTCTTTGCCGCGGTGGAGCGGCCGTGCCGGCTCCAGGTTGAGCGTCCCCTCCTTGGGTGCGGTGTCCAGCGCCCCGTCAAGCGCCTTTCGGGTCAAATTAGACAAATTTTGGTGTATTTAATGGGATTTGGAGGATTAACGGCCAACCCGGTCGTTGCTCCGGTAGCGCCGCAGTCACCGGCGTGCCCGATTTTGGGGGGATTCGCGGGGTCTGTAAGGTGGAGGAAGCCACCGCTCTGATCTCCAAGAGCAGAATTAGGTAAAATGAATATTTTCCACTAAAAAACCCATCCACCCCCAAATCCAGGAGGCCGCGTCGCGGCTCTGCTGCCCTAAAACCTAACAGAGATCCCCTTTTCTATCAAAAAAATTCTATTTATAACCCATATTATATCGAAAAGTTGCTTTTTGGGTGGGTTTTTTTTAAACTCAAGTCACTTCTAGCATTTCTCATAATATTTTCCCCAAATAAGTTTGTTATTTTCCCGGGAGACGCAGGGGGAATTAACGTGGGATCGTGATTTTATTGGAATGTGTAACTGCATGTTTTTAGCAAACTTGTAATTTTAGATCTATTTTTTTCCTGAACGCACCAGCCTGTTGGAAAATCGGGATGAATTTAACTACAAACAAACTGTTTCCATAACCGCTTTTATTTAGATTGATTCCCCCCCCCCACTTAACCTTGATCTGCTACAAAGACTTTATATAAATCTGTTTATTTTTATATTCTCTCCCTATGCTTCGAGATTTCGCAGCCATGTAACCACCAGCTTCTCCCTCCCCCCCAAAAAAAAACCAGATAAAAATTGTATAGCGTTGATATTTTTCTTTTTAAATAATAAAATCAATAAAGTGGCTTGCTATGAAAATGCACTTTTTTGTATAATCATGGAATTTTAACCAATAACGTGGAAATTATGATGATAGCGAACCGTATGTCGGCGTTTTGCTGTTCCGGGTAAATTTGGGTGGGAGCGAGAGATGAGGATTTAGGGAAAAAGAAAATATATACACGTGGCTGCCGACACGCCGGCAGGAGCGGAGCCTTGTGCACCGATTGAACCGTTCTGCTCCGAAAACATCTTGAAATGAAATGAAATTACTTTTCTTTTTAAATCCCGGTGATTTTTAGCCCCGCAGATGAGATTTAATCGGCCAGCGTGAAACGGCATCGGGGTCGGAGATGGGACGGGGCTTCTTCTCGGTGCTCTTGCTCCACGGGGAGATGCCAAACCGCACGATACCGACTGTAACCCAACAACCGTCCTCAACGGTGAAGAAGCTTCATCCTTCGGTGGGGTTGGCATCTCCGAAGTCACCGGTGCCACCGGGTGATCCCCCTGGGACCGTCGTGGCTTTGCCGCTCACGGTCTCCGTTGGCTTCATCTTCTTGCCGAAGGGTCTCCCAAAGCATCCTTTCACCGGCGGATGCTTTCGGCCCCATTTGCGGTCGATCGGGTGATTCAAGCGGCAGGATTGACCCATCCTGCTCCGAGGTCTTGCCACGGTTCGTTGTGGCGATATTCAGCTTGTACCAAGAGCGATGGCAAAGCCTGCGCCGGAAAAAAACGCCCCGGGAGAACTGCTGGGTTGTGGCACGCCAGAGGATGGATGGAGAAGGGTGCAACCATCTTCCCCGAAGGAGCAGCGCTGGAGAAGTGGGTTTCGGAGCAGCCGATGCTCACGGTTGAGCCGTAGCAGCTCCTCTTTCCGCCCAAAATCGGAGCAGGGGCATGCTCGGCCAAGACGCCGTCATATCACGCGGCTTTTTTCGGGAACCGATGCTTAATCCCTCCTGATCCGGGCTTAGTCCGCAGCTTTTCTCCTCTCTTCCCACCCGACACCCGCACTCTGCGGCTTTCTCCCGATTTTGGGGTTTCTTTCTGTGAGCGCTTTTATCCCGATCAGATAGGATGAGACAGAAATTGGGGGGCTCCATGCAGCCCCCTCCGCTCCCCAGTAGCTGCGCCCGGCTGTGTCTTATCCGTAAGGAGCGTTTGCCGGAGAAACTTGTCTCCACTTCTTGTCCCTACTTCTCCGGCATCAGTGGGACGAGCGGGGAAGCCCTGAAAAGCCCGCTTGATGGGTGAAGGCGTCAAGTCTTGGTCTTTCTGGAAGGTGGGTTCACGCCCGGCATCCGTTCGGATCCGTGGATGCCCATTCGGATCCGTGGACACCCATCTGGATCCATGGACACCCATCCAGATCTCTGGACACCCATCCGGATCTGTGGACACCCATCCGGATCCATGGGCACCCATCCAGATCCGTGGACACCCATCCAGATCCGTGGACACCCATCCAGATCTGTGGACACCCATCCGGATCCGTGGACACCCATCCGGATCCGTGGACACCCATCTGGATCCATGGACACTTATCCGGATCTGTGGACACCCATCCAGATCCGTGGACACCCATCCGGATCCGTGGACACCCATCCAGATCTGTGGACACCCATCCGGATCCGTGGACACCCATCCGGATCCATGGACACCCATCTGGATCCATGAACACCCATCCAGATCTGTGGACACCCATCCGGATCCGTGGACACCCATCCGGATCCGTGGACACCCATCCAGAGCTGTAATGCCCATTTGGAGCCATGGCTGTCCATCCACATCCGTGGCCACCCAAGCCCGGCCTCGCGATGCTCCGAGGAATCCCACCTCTCCTCTCCCGACACCCCAGCTCCCCCGACGCCGGCATCCCCTGCGACCTTCCTCTTCCCTCTCCCGCTCCTCCGTTATCCGCGGATCTGCCGGATCCGGGCTGTAACATCGGGAATCATCAACCACGGGCTCAAAAAGCCTTTTCCACCTCGAAACCAAATACTTTGGATATTTAAAACCGAACGTTTGCAGGCAGATTAAAAGGAGCGGAGTGCCCAGCACGGAGATTTTCCCTTCTCCCCTTCCCAACCATTTTATGGTTGGGGGTTTTTTTCCCAAAAACCTTACTTTTTTATCTACTTCAGCCTTAAAATCTGCAAAACGGTGCCGCCGGCCCGGCAGAGCCCACCACCAGGCGTCTGGGCACACTCTGGTGCCGATACCGGTCACCGGTGCTGCCTTATAATTAAAAAAAACAGAGATGAAGGAGTAAACTTAAGGAATCAGTTTAATTTCTGAAGGGATTTAATGGAAAATCCCATTTGGGAGACGCTTCCCATGCACCGGGAGCTTCCCCTTCCCCCCCCCCAAATCATCGCCGCGAGGGTTTTATCCGTCGCGTTTTGCCCGGCGCATCCAAACACCGCACCAAATAAAGGCAAAAATCCCACCGCCGTGGGATTTTTGGGGCTGGATAAGCCATCTCGGACGATGTATTTTTGTGAATTCGCTGTTTCTTGGCATGGTTTGCGGAGGAAATCCTGGGAAATCGTCGCCCTGGACCTAAACTCAAGCCAGTTGTTTTCGATGACGATGCTTTAAAAATATCTCCGGAGGGGAGGAGGCGTGAGAGATGATCCCGCGGGAAGCTGGCAAACCCTAACCCTCCACGGATTGAGGAGGAAAGGGGGGATGGAAAATTGCTGTTTGCGTAGCCGGGATATTTGATATCTTATTTTTTTTTTATTCCTCCTGCCAAGTCTCTCGCTCCTTATCTCCCCCTCCGGAGCAAGGCGGCATTCCTGGAATAGCTGAGTCTGGTTGAGCAATGGTTTTTCTTGGCCGTTGGGTCCTTGTCCACCGCGAAGACGCTGGTGGCGGGAGACCGGGGCTCTTCGCCTTCGTTTTCTTCTCCTTTTCGCTACGATTTTCTCCTCCTTTTTACGACGGCATGGTGGTGAAAACCCCGAGCCTCCGGGCAAGAGGTCCCCGGGGAAATCCGACTCGATTGGATAAAACCTTCTCCTTTGCCGTCGTTGGTACCGAATCACTGCCGTTGAGTTTTTACGGGGGCGCTGGGGTAGAGCGGCACCGCTGGGGTACTAACGTTTGCTCTGTTCCCCCTTTTTTTTTTTGGCAGAAATGGCACCGAAATTGAAGAAAAAAGGGCATTCGGGGCGAGAGCAAAAAAAGGTAGGAGACGGAGCGTCCTTCTCATCTCGCTTGAGTTGATTGAATCCCCAGGGAGGTTTGGGAGCGCCGGGAACGCCGGCAGGACTGTTGCCGGCACGCTCGGCTGGGTCAAGCTTGGCCTAAAAGGCTTTTGGTTGCTTGGAAGCTCTCCCGAGCCAGTCCCGATTTGGGGGGCTATGGTTTAAGAGACACCGGGCAGGCGTTCCGGTGACTGGGAAGGTGTTCTTGTGACCGGGAGGGCGTTTCGGTGACTGGGAAGGCGTTTCGGCGACCGAAAAGGTGTTTTGGTAACTCACCAGTGTCTTGTCTTTCCCCTTTTAGCATCACCATCACCACCATCAACCGGTGCAGCAGCAACCGCCGCCGCCGCAGCCTCCTCCACCGCCGCAACCGCAGCAGCCCCCTCCGCCCCCTCCGCTGCCGCAGCCCTTACCGCCGCAGCCGTTACCGCCCCAGCAGCCCCCGCCGCCGCCCCCGCCGCCGCCCGTCCCTCAACAAGCTCCTCCGCCGATGAAGTCTTCTCCTCCGCCTTTCGTCCCCGCGCAAGTCCCCGTCCTGGAGCACCCGCTGCCGGGGAATATGTTCGACACCATGACGCATTTCACCCAACCCATCATGCATCTTCCTCAACCGGAGATGCCGCCCCATCTTCCCCAGCCGCCCGAGCACAGCACTCCTCCCCACCTCAACCAGCATGCCGTGGTGTCTCCTCCAGGTGAGCGCGGCTTCTTGGGACAAGCCCAACGCCCGGGCCTTCCTCACGTTGGGAGGAAGAGGATGGCGGTTCGGGGGGTTTTTATCCTGGAGGATGACGGGGATGGAGGAGCGGTGGGTGGGCAAAGGGAGGTTCTCCGCTCCCGATGTCCACGGTGCCACCGTGTCCTTCCCTTTCTCCCTAGCTTTGCACAACGCTCTGCCTCAGCAGCCCTCGAGACCCAGTAACCGAGCCGCGGCGCTACCCCCGAAGCCTTCGCGTCCACCGGCCGTCTCGCCCGCCATCAGCCAGCAACCCATGCTTCCTCAACCGCCTCTGCCCCAGCCTCCCCAGGTCCTGCTGGAGGACGAAGAACCTCCGCCGCCGCACCACAACCTGCCTCTGAGCACCAGCCAGATGCAGCTCTACCTTCAGCAGCTGCAAAAAGTGCAGCCGCAGACTCCTCTTCTCCCTTCAGTGAAGGTCCAGTCGCAACCGCAGCCGCCCCTGCAGCCGCCGGCTCACCCCGCGGTGCAGCAGCTGCAGCACCAGCCGCCGCCCCGGCCCATGCACATGCAACCCATGCCCTTCCCATCCCACATCCCCCAACCCCAACCGCCGCCGCAGCAACATCCGCCCCCGCAACCGCCCCCGCCGCCCCCGCCGCCGCAGCCGGCCAAACCGCAGCAGGTCATCCAGCATCACCCGTCGCCGCGGCACCATAAGCCTGATCCCTACTCGACCGGTGAGCGGGAGTCGGGGACGGCGGTCGAGTCTACGGCTTGAGCCGAGTTGCGTTGTGTGATGAGGAGGGGCGGGGGGGGGTGGTTTCCACGCGTCCTTCGAGGTCCGCCAGCACCCGTTGGTAGACGGCGGTGGGCGCGGAGGAAGCCCCGGTTGGCCGGAGCCTGACGTAACGGCCCGGCGAGGCCTCTTTCCATCCCGGATCTTGAGGAGCTCAAATTTTTGAGGAGCTCAAGTGTTCAAGGATCTTGAGGAGCTCATTTTTGAGGATCTCGAGGTTCTCGGATCTTTGAGGAACTCAATGATCTCAATTTTTTGAGGATCCCAAATTTTTGAGGATCTCAAATTTTTGAAGACCAAGGAGCTCAAATTTTTGAGGATCTCAAGGATCTCATTTTTGAGGATCTCGAGGATCTCAAGTATTTGTGGATCTCAAGGTTCTCAAATCTTTGAGGAACTCGATCTCAAATGTTTGAGGAACTCAAGGACCTCATTTTTGAGGAACAAGGATCTCTGTTTTCTGAGGAACTCGGAAAATCTCAAGTCTTTGAGAAATTCAAGGATCTCAAGTTTTTGAGGATCTTGAGGGTCACAGGTTTTTGAGGAACTCAAGTTTTTGAGGGATTCGATCTCATTTTTGAGGATTTCAAGGCTCTCAAAGCTTTGAGGATCTCGAGGATCTCAGGTTTTTGAGAATCTCAAGGTTCTCAAATCTTTGAAGACCTCAAGGTTCTCAGGTTTTTGAGGCTTGGCACAGCTCTGATCTCAGAGAGCGCTGGCCTTGCGTTCATCGCCGTCCCGGCCGGGTGCCAGCATCGAGTGGTCTCTCTCTCGGAGGCAGGGGGTCCACGGATCCCCCACGGGGGTTTCCCAGCAGTTTTCGGAGCACAGCCTCCGATAACGCCGCTGCTTGGCTGCCAGGCGGAGGAGAAGGGATGATCTGGGGGAAAAACCGGTGCGACGACCTCCAGCCATCCCAGAAATCGGAGGAAGCAGCTGGGGTAACGTGGCCACGGGGCTCAACCTTCAAGGTGGGCTTGGGAGATCCCAGATCTCCACGATGGCCACGGGCTCAGTGGTGCCACCACCGATGTTCCCAATGGAGAACGTCTCCAGCTGGGATAACTCCGGCAGCGTCGTGCTTTTGAGACCGGGCACCCATAAAACCTCTGCGGTTTGGGGAGGTCTCGCTCCTTTTGCTTGGCCGCGTGATTCCTCGGGTCGCAGCCCCTTGGGTCTTCGCTCCCAAAGTCATCCCCGCGGGCGTAGGTAGGACAAAATCCACGGATTTGAAGGGATGGAGCCAGGTGAGGGCAGGCAGCGCTTGGAGCCGCTTCTCCTGCCTGCAGAGCTGCCGCAGGCAGCTTGGACGTGGTGCCCGAGACGGCAAGGTTGGACGTGGTGGCTGAGATGGAGCCCGCCGGCTCCCGAAAAGCTCCCGTTGCTCCTGGAGCCAACGCGTCCTGCCTCCGTGGCTCTGGGCAGGGAGAGGTGCAGGCAGGGAGAAGTGCAGGCAGGGAGAAGTGCAGGCAGGGCAGTGTCGGTGCTCGGATGTCCTGGGGAAGCGGTTTTACAGCCGGGAATGTTGATGGACCACCAGGAGAACAAGAAGAAGGGATCGAATTATGGGGGGACACCACCAATGGGCATCCCCGAGGCAGGACGAGCCACCGCGCAGCCTTGGAGCATCTTCTGCTCCCCGGCATTCGCTCACGGCAGCGCCGAATTTTGGAAGAGGTGGCTGGGGTCCGTTGGGGACATCCCAGGGCCACCAGACTTCAGCCGGGAAGAGGGATTGGCCCATGGGGCGATGGCGTGCGCCGACCGGCTTTTTCGGGTGATGTTTGGTGTGCCGGTGGTGACGACGGTTAACTGATTGATGCCAAACTGTTCCCAGGTCACTTGAGGGAAGCCCCTTCCCCTCTCATGATGCATTCCCCACAGATGCCGCAGTTCCAGGGTTTGGTCCACCAGTCGCCACCTCAACAAACTATCCAGCCAAAAAAACAGGTAAAAAGGAAAGCAGAGCACCCAACCGCGGGGGTCCCGACCAACGGGGACCATCATCTTCCCACCACCGCCTTGGGAGCAAGCGCCGAAAGCCCAGGGGCCGTTGGCCAGCGGTTTGCCTCGGGAATTTGGGGATGTGGGGATGAGGGAAGGGCATCACCGGACGTTTCTTGATCCTTTCTTTCCCGTGGCAGGAGATGAGAGCCGCCTCCGTCGTCCAATCTCAACCCATGGTGGGGAAGGAGGAGAAGATGCATTCGCCCGTCATCCGTAACGAGACCTTCAGTCCCCCGTTGCGGCAAGATCCGCCGAAACACCCAGAGAGCATCAAACCGCCCGCGCACATCCCGCAACGTGAGTCCGGGGACGCGCCGGTTCCTCTGTCCCTCAGTTTTGGTGGCCGAGACCCCGTCACCCCCCATTTTGATGGTGGAGATCCCCATCACCCCCTATTTTGGTAGCTGAGACTCCATTGAGACCCCATCATCCCCCCAGTTTCAATGGTGGAGACCTCATCACCCCCCATTTTGGTGGTGGAGATCCCACTAACCCCATTTCGGTAGCTGAGACCCCATTGAAACCCCATCAACCCCCCAATTTCAGTGGTGGAGACCCCATCACCCCCCAGTTTTTAGTGGTGGAGACCCCCATCACCCCCCATTTTGGTGGTGGAGACCCCCATCACTCCTGGGTGGTTCCCCCTCACCGTGGGGCTCCTGGGGAACCCCCACAACCTCTGACGGGAGCCGTTGGTTTTTAGGGACGGAGATGAAACCCATGGAGGGGGGACGACCCGTCATCAGACCCCCGGAGCAAAACCCCCCGCCGCCGGGAGTGCAGGAGAAAGATCGGCAGAAACAGGAGCCGAAAACACCCGTCGCCCCCAAAAAGGTAACGTACCCTGGCAAAAATTGGGGGAAAACCTCCCCAAATTCAGAATTAAACCTCCCCAAATTAAGCAGGACCCTGTTGGTCGCCTGAACCTTGGTGTACGGCCAAGATTTGGTGTTTTCCACCTCCAACTTTCCCATTTGGAGGTGGAAAGCGTGTGGTGGAGGTTGGGAGAGGTGGAGATGGGACCCCCACCAAGCTGAGGGATGAGATGCCATCCAGAGGGACCTGGAGAAGCTCCAGAAGTGAGCCCGTGAGAACCTCCTGAGGTTCCTCAAGGCCGAGTGCGAGGTCCTGCACCTGAGGTGGTATCAACACCGGTTGGGGGGTGAAGGGGTGAAGAAGCGACCCCATGGAGAAGGACTCGAGGGTGTTGGGGGATGGAAAGCTGGACGTGAGCTCGGCGATGCTCCCCCTCTGCTCTCCTGAGACCCATCCTGGAGCCCTGCGTCCAGCTCTGGGGTCCTCAGGACAAGGACATGGACCTGTCGGAGCAGGTCCAGAGGAGGCCGTGAAGATGATCCAAGAGGTGGAGCATCTCTCCGTGAGGACAGGCTGAGAGCGTTGGGGTTGTCCAGCCTGGAGAAGGCTCCAGGGAGACCTTCTTGGGTCTTCTTCTAGAAGAGGCTTATAGGATGGAGAGAGACTTTTGACCAAGACCTGTAGGACAAGGGGCAATGGTTTTAAACTGGGAGAGAGTTGGTTTAGACTGGACCTAGGGAAGAAATATTTTACGTTGAGGGCGGTGAGACGCTGGCCCAGGTTGCCCAGAGAGGTGGGAGATGCCCCATTGCTGGAGATGTTCAAGGCCAGGTTGGACGGGGCTCTGAGCGACCTGATCTGGGTGAAGATGTCCCTGCTCATGGTAGCAGGGTTGGACTGGGTGACCTTGAAAGGTCCCTTCCGACCCAAACCATCCTGTGATCCGATGATTCCAAGTGTGTGTGGAAAATGGGAGGTGCCGGAGGAGCCGGTCCCGCTCCCGGCGTTCCCGGGAAGGCGTCAGAGCCGCCCGCTTGGTTCCGGGGGAGGAGATGGTGCCTGGTGTGGGTCCACCACCTCCTTCGGCCTCCTCCAGCCCCGGGGAAGCAAAAGGCGTTTCCACGGATGACGCGGTGGTGGGGAACGGCTTTTCGGTCGCGGCGGGATGGGCGTTCGCCGGATCGGCTCTCCCTAACCCACCCACCCACCCCTCTCTCTGTAGGACCTGAAAATCAAGAACATGGGTTCCTGGGCGAGTTTGGTCCAGAAACATCCCACCACTCCCTCCTCCACGGCGAAGTCCTCCAGCGACAGCTTCGAGCAGTTCAAGAGGGCGGCGCGGGAGAAGGAGGAGCGGGAGAAGGCGCTGAAGGCTCAGGCGGAGCAGGTGGAAAGGGAGAAGGAGCGGCTGAGGCGGGAGCAGGAGAGGATGAGGTGAGACCACCATCACCTCCGCCATCATCACCACCGTCGCCCCCACCACCATCACCACCACCACCATTACCAGCCCCACCACCATCACCCTCACCACCGCCAGCACCACCATTACCAGCACCACCACCACCAGCACCCCCACCATCACCACCACCACCATTACTATCACCACCACCACCATCACCAACACCATTACCATCACCATCACCTCCACCACAATCACCACCATCACCACCACCATCACCACCAACACCCTTACCATCACCATCACCTCCACCACAATCACCACCACCAACATCACCACCAACACCATTACCTTCACCACCATCACCACCAACACCATTACCACCATTACTATCACCACCATCATCACCACCACCATTACCATCACCACCACCACCATCACCACCATCACCACCACCACCATCACCACCATCACCACCACCACCATCACCACCATCATCACCATCACCACCACCATCACCACCACCATTACCATCACCATCACCTCCACCACAATCGCCACCAACACCATCAGCACCATTACCACCATCACCACCACCACAATCACCACCATCACCAACACCATCACCAACACCATTACCTTCACCACCATCACCACCAACACCATTACCACCACCATCACCACCACCATTACTATCACCACCATCACCACCACCACCATTACCATCACCACCACCACAATCGCCACCATCACCACCAACACCATTACCTTCACCACCATCACCACCATCACCACCACCACAATCACCACCATCACCAACACCATCACCACCAACACCATCACCACCACTATCACCACCATTACCATCACCACCATCATGGTGAAGGCGTCTTGGGGCACCCTCACCTTGGCCAAGGGCACGGGAGATGTACAGTCTCGTGGCACAATCCACACCAGCCCATGGCGTGATCCGATCTCGTGGCACGAATCCGATCTCGTGGCATGAATCTGATCTCATGGCATAAAACCGATCCGATCTCGTGGCACGATCTGCGCTGATCTGATCCGTGGCACAGTCCAATCTCGTGGCACGAATCCGATCCGGTCCGTGGCATGATCCAGTCTCCTGGCGCAAATCCAGTCTCGTGGCATAAAACTTGATCTGATCCGTGGCACGATCTGATCTCGTGGCATGAATCCGATCCGATCTCCTGGCACAAATCGGAGTGGATCTGTGGCACGAATCTGATCCCATCTTGTGGCACGATCTGCGCCAGGCTGATCCGTGGCACGATGCAATCTCGTGGCACATACCTGATCCCATCTTGTGGCACAAATCCCGTCTCGTGGCATGAATCCGATCCGATCTTGGGGCATGATCTGCACTGATCTGATCCATGACGCGATCCAATCCCCCCGGCACAAATCCCATCCGGCCTTGTGGCACAGATCGGATCTGATCTGTGGCACGATCCCATCTCTCGGCACAAATCCGATCCGATCTCCTGGCACAATCTCATCTCTCGGCACAAATCCACACTGGCAGCTCTGATCCCTCGCCACGCCGTGCCGCGGCGCACCAAAACCAGGTGCTCGGGGCCAGAGATGCCCATCCCCCGGCCGTTACAGCATTTACCCCGCGGCGGTGCCACCGCGGCGGGGAGCAAACGGGGCCCGGACCTTGCCGTGGCAGCGAGGGGTTACGCGAGGGTGCCCGGCACCTGACGGCATCTCCCGGCGTTTTTTGGCAGGAGCCGGGAGGACGAGGACGCCATGGAGCAGGCGCGCCGGGTGCACGAGGAGGTGCGGCGGCGCCAGGAGCAGCAGCAGCAGCAGCAGCAGCAGCAACAGCAGCAGCAGCAGCAGCAGCAGCAGCAGCAAGCGGCGGCAGCGGCGGCGGCGCCCCAAGCCCAGAGCTCGCAGCCCCAGTCCTCCCAATCCATGTTGGATCAGCAGCGGGAGATGGCCAGGAAGCGGGAGCAGGAACGGAGGCGCCGGGAAGCGGTGAGTGGGAAACCGGGGCGGCTCCTGCCCTGAAATCACGCGGGGATGCGGAAAAATCCCTGGGGATGTGGAAAAAAAATATCCTTGGGGATGCCCAAAAATCTCCTAGCCAAAAAAATCCCTGGAATGCCGGAAAAAAAAGCCTTGGGGATGCCCAAAAATCCCTGGGGATGCAGCAAAATCCTTGGGGATGCCCAAAAATCTACTTCTAGCCAAAAAAATCCCTGGAATGCCGAGAAAAAAATCCTTAGGGATGCCCAAAAATCCCTGGGGATGTTGAAAAATCCCTGGAGATGCTGAAAAATGCTTGGGAATACTGAAAAATGCTTGGGAATGCTGAAAAACCTCCAGGGATGCACTGAAAAATCCCTGGGGATGCCAGAAAAATCTGCAGGGACACTGAAAAATCCCTAGGGATGCTGTAAAATCCTCTGGGATACTGAAAAATTCCTGGGGATGCCAAAATAAATTCCTAGGGATCCTGAAAAATCCCCAGAGGTTGCAAAAAATCCTTGGGGCAGCTGAAAAATCCGTGGAGAAGCGCAAAAATCCCTGGAAACACCAAAAAAAAAAATGCTGGGGATGCCAAAAAATATCCCGGGAATGCCGGAAAAAGTCCCCAGAAACGGCAAAAAATCCTCAGGGATCCCCAAAAATTCCTGGGGACGCCAAAAAATCCCTGGAGATGCCAAAAAAATTCCCTGGGAATGCGGAAAAATTGGTGGGGAAGCCGAAAAAAAATCGGGAATGCCAAAAAATCCCTGAGGATGCCGAAAAATCCCGGAGGATGCCAAAAAAAAACATTTTCAGGAATGCTGCAAAATCTCCTGGGAATGCCAAAAAAAAAAATCCCAGGAATGTCAAAAAATCCTCCGGGATTCCAAAATCTCACTGGGATGCCGAAAAATCCTTGGGGATGAAAAAAAAATATCCCTGGGAACGCCAAAAAATCCCTGGGGATGCCAAAATATCCCTTGGGGATGCCAATAAATATCCCGGGAATGCTGAAAAATCCCCGGGGATGACAAAAAATATCCCGGGAATGGTGAAAAATCTGCTGGGATGCTAAAAAATATCCCAGGAATGGCAAAAAATCCATTAGGATGCTAAAAAATATGTCGGGAGTAGCAGAAAATGCACTGGGATGCTAAAAAATATCCTGGGAATGGCGAAAAATCTGCTGGGATGCTAAAAAATGTCCTGGGAACAGCAAAAAATCCATTAGGATGCTAAAAAATATCCCGGGAACAGCGAAAAATCTGCTGGGATTCTAAAAAATATCCCAGGAATGGCAGAAAATCCGCTGGGATGCTAAAAAATATCCCGGGAATGGCGAAAAATCCATTAGGATGCTAAAAAATATCCTGGGAACAGCGAAAAATCTGCTGGGATGCTAAAAAATGTGCCGGGAATGGCGAAAAATCCATTAGGATGCTAAAAAATATCCTGGGAATGGCGAAAAATCTGCTGGGATGCTAAAAAATATCCTGGGAATGGCGAAAAATCCATTAGGATGCTAAAAAATATCCCGGGAATGGCAGAAAATCTGCTGGGATGCTAAAAAATATCCTGGGAATGGCGAAAAATCCATTAGGATGCTAAAAAATATCCCGGGAATGGCAGAAAATCTGCTGGGATGCTAAAAAATATCCTGGGAATGGGGAAAAATCCATTAGGATGCTAAAAAATATCTCGGGAATGGCAGAAAATCCATTAGGATGCTAAAAAATATCCCGGGAATGCTGAAAAATCATTAGGATGCTAAAAAATATCCCGGGAATGGCAGAAAATCTGCTGGGATGCTAAAAAATACCCCGGGAATGCCGAAAAATCCCTAAAAACTAAATCCTTGAGGGCGGAAAACCTTCAGGGGCCGCCGAAAAAAAAAAAAAGAAATCGGCGCCGACGCCACAAGAATTCCCCGAGGCCGCTACGAAACCGGTAGAAATTCCGCCAAAAAGCGGCAGAAACGCCCCCAAAACGTTACCGGGAATGCCGGAAAATTCCCGGCGAGCCGCTTAACCGCCTTCTCCCGTTCTCTTGCAGATGGCGGCGACGATCGACATGAATTTCCAGAGCGATTTACTGGCAATATTCGAAGAAAACCTTTTCTAACGGCGCCTGGATATTTTGGGTTCTTTTCCTCCCGATTTGACTCTTTAAAGAAAAAAAAAAAAAAAAAAAAAACCCAACAAACGGAAAAAAAAAACCACAAAAAACAACAAAAAAAAATTCTCCTTTTTCCCCCTCCCCCGGCCAAAAAAAAAAAAAAAAAAAAAAAGCTTCGGACTCTCCGTTAAGTGTTAAAATTTAAAAATCCGGGATGGGGATCGTCCCGCATGCAGCGAGCGGCGCAGGGATCGGCGGGGGCTGCCTCCCCCCGGGACTTTTGGGGGGAGGGGGGGTTTCCTTCTTTTCCGCCTTTTTTTCCCCCCCCCCCCCCCCCACCGAAAAACCAGGAACCAGAATTCACGATTCCAATCGGAGCGAAACCCACGTGAATCCGGATGCGAAACCGCCGGGAAACGGTGCCCCTCCCCCCCCCTCCCCCTCCCCCCGCGTTATTCACTGTATATTCGGGATAATTTGGGGGGGTTTTGTCTTATTTTTCACATTTTGAGGGTTTTTCGTGAGGAAAAGGGGCGGCGGCGAGGCGGGCGCTTCGAAATAAATCCGATTTTTGGATGGGTTTTTTTTTTTTTTTTTGGGGGGGGGGGGGAGAAAAGGGGGGGAGGGGCGGCGGGGGGGAGGGGCGCGGGGGGAGGGGCGCGGAGCCCTGCCCCGCTCAGAGATTTCGGGGTGATTCGCCTCCCTTTTCTAAAATTTTCTCCTTTTTCCCCTTATTTTTATATCCAAATTCTTATTTTCTCCTTTGGTTTTTCCCGCCTTTTTTCTTTCTCCTCTTTCTTCTGATTTTTTTTTCCTGATTTTTTCTGATTTTTTCTTTTTTCTGATTTTTTTCTGATTTTTTCTTATTTCTGTTTTTTTTCCTGATTTTTTTCTGATTTTTTTGATTTCTTTCTGATTTTTTTCTGATTTTTTCCTGATTTTTTCTGATTTTTTCTTTTTTCTGATTTTTTTTCCTGATTTTTTCTGATTTTTTTCTTTTTTCTGATTTTTTCCTGATTTTTTCTGATTTTTGCTGATTTTTTGGCTGATTTTTTCTGATTTTTTCCTTTTTTCTCCTTTTTTCTCCTTTTTTCCTTTTTTTCTCCTTTTTTCCTTTTTCTCCCTTCCCCCCTTTTTTCTGTTTTTCTTAATTTTCTCCCTTTTTTATTTCCCAATTTTTTCCTCCTTTTTTCCTCCTTTTTTTCTCCATTTATTTTTCTTTTTTCTCCCTTTTCCCCCTTTATTTCTTTATTTTTCTCTTTTCTCTCTTCCCCCCTTTTTCTTTTTCCTCCTTTTTCCCTCCTTTTTTTTCTCCTTTTCCCCCTTTTCCCCTTTTTCCCATTTTCTTTCCTCTTTTTTCCTTCCCCCCCCCTTTTTTTATTTTTCCCTTTTTTCCCTCTTTTTCCTTGTCTCCTTTCTCCCCTCCCCCCCACCTTCTCCATCCCAGCTCGGGGCCAACCCCCCCGCGCCCCTCCCCCACCCCCCGCCTTTTTTGCCTTCCCTTCCCCCCACCCCACCCCCCTTCTCCCTTTTCACCCCCAAAGCCGCCCCTTTCTTATTTTTATTAATCCCCCCCCCCCCCCCCCTTTCTTCGGGTCGATTTAATTTTGTGTTGTTTTTTTTTTATAAATTTTTAAAATCTCAAAAATCTCCAGGTTTTTTCGAGCGGGGGCGGGGGCGGACGCCCCTCCCCCCCCCCCTCCCCGCCATTAATTTTATTATTATTAATATTATTCTTTTTTCGGTTTCGTTCCCACTCGGTGCCATAGCCCCTCCCCCCGCCCCTCCCCCCCCCCCCAGCGGGCGCTGCTCCGGAGCCGTCGGTTGGTTTTTTTTTTTTTTTTGCCCCCCCCCCCCCCCCCCTTTTCCCATGAAAACGCCGTCGGGTCTGTGCCGATCATGGAATAAACGCAGCTCTTTTCGTTTTTTAAAAAAAATCGCCGCTTTTCGCCCCGTTTCTTTGCCGCCCTCCCCCTCCCCGGCTGGGGCCGCCCAGCCCCCACCCCGTCTGGGTCCCCTCCCCCACCCCAGGGGGAACCCCCCCCCCCCGCGCTCCCCTCCCCCCCGCCGGGGGCAGCCCCAAGGTTGATTTTTTTTTTTTTTTGACTTCCAACTTTTAAAACTGAAAAATTTGAGGTGAAATTGAAAAATTGCGGGTTGAAAGCGACGGTTGAAATTGGGAAATTTCAATACGGAAACGCAAATTCAGCGCCGACGGCTCAACCTTTCATTTCAGCTTCACAAGGGAGAGACACGTTTGAAAACTTGAAATTTAACATTTAAAAATGAAGGTTTGGTACATTTAAAATTTAAATTTGAAATTGAGCATGGCATTTTCAACTTTTTAAAAAAACCGCTAAAAGTTAAATTTTACATTTAGCCACCTTTTCAAATTTTCATTTTAGCCTTGCATCTGAAACGTCTATGTTTCAAAAGCTTCACTGACCGTTCGAAACGGCCGAGTAAGCGTTTACTTCCCGAAATCGCGGTTTAAAATTGAAATTTGAAATTTTACAATTGAAATTTGAAATTTTACAATTGAAATTTGAAATTTGTGGATGTCGTTCGCAGTTCCCGGAGCTGCAAAAGAAATTCCGCCGGATCCTAAAGAATTCATCGGTGGAACGGGATCCGGTTATGGAAATTATAGAATTGGAAATTATTAGGAATTAATTATTAGAAAATATTAGAAATTAATTACTAGGAATTATTAGAAATTATTAGAAATTGCTAGAAATTATTAGAAATTATTAGAAATTATGATGTGGGTTCTATGAATTGTTCATGAGGTCATAATTCTAAATTTGGGGGGGGAGGGGCCCCGGTGCCATCAGCGATGGGGGAGGGGCGGCGGGGGCGCGAAAAAGGGGAAAAAAGGGACAAAAAGGGGCGGGGGGGGGTACGAAATCGGCAAAAAAAAAAAGTAAAAAAGGTTTAAAAAAAAGGGAAAAGGCCAAAAAAAAAAAAGGGGGGGGGGGGAGAAAGTCACCAAAAAAGGCAGAAAGAGGCAAAAGGCAAAGTTTAAAAGGCAAAAAAAAAAAAAAAAAGGGGGGGGGGGGAAGGAAAAACGGGCAAAAAAGGCCCCAAAAAGGGGAAAAAGGCCGAAAAGGGCCGAAGCGGCCCCCAGGCTGCCCCTCCCCCGCTGCGGCCGCGCCCGCGGGGTGGGGGGAGGGGCCGGTTCCCCCCGCGCCGCCCCTCCCCCTCCCCACGTGGCCTCCCTTACCCCTCCCTCCCTCCCCCGCCGCGCTCCCAGTGGCTGCCGCCCGCGCGGCCCCGCCCTCGGCCCCGCCCCCCGCGCCCGGCGCCGACCAATGGGCGGGAGGGGGCGGGGCTGGGGGTGGCCGGGGTCGTGCGGGCGGAGGAAGCGGCGCGAGAAGGTCGGGCGGGGGGGGGGGAGGGGGCGGTGACAGGGACCCCCGTGTCGCGACAGCCCCGTGACAGGGACCCCCGTGACAGGGACCCCCCCCGGTGACAGGGCACCCCCCGTGTCGCGACAGGCCGGCGACCGGGACGCCCCCCTCCCCGGTGTCGCCACGCCCCAGTGACGGGGACGCCCCGGTGATGGGAGACACCCCCCCCCATGTCGCGACAGCCCGGTGACAGGGAGCCCTGGTGACAGGGACACCCCCATGATGGGACCCCTCGGTGACAGGGACCCCGCTGGTGACAAGGCCCCCCCGTGTCGTGACAGCCTGGTGGCGGGGACACTCGGTGACAGGGACCCCCCTTGGTGGCAGGGACACCCCGGTGACGGGTGACAGGGACACCCGCCTGTCATGACAGAGGGTGACAGGGACACTGAGGTGACAGGAGGGGCACCGCGGTGACAGGACACCCCCATGTCACGACAGCCCGGTGACTGGTGACAGGGACGCCCCGGTGACAGGGACCCCCCCCCATGATGGGACCCCCCCCGGTGTCAGGACACCCCTGGTGACAGGACCCCCGGTGACAAGGACACCCCAATGTCGCGACACCCTGGTGACCGGTGACAGGGACACCCCGGTGTCAGGACACCCCAGGGACAGGGACCCCAAGGTGACAAGGACACCCCATGTTGGGACACCCCGGCGACAGGGACCCCCCGTGACGGGGACACCCTGGTGACGGTGACACCCCGGTGACGGTGACACCCCCATGATGGGACCCCCCCAGTGACAAGGACACCCCAATGTCAGGACACCCTGGTGACGGGTGACAGGGACACCCTATGTCGGGACACCCCGGTGATGGGGACGCTGCGGTTGTGGGTCCCGCCGGTGACAGGGACCCCCGGTGACAAGGACCCCCGGTGACAGGACACCCCGGTGACGGGGACACCAAGGTGACAGGGCCCCCCCGTGTCGGGACACCCCGGTGACGGTGACACCCCCACAATGGGACCCCTCGGGTCAGGACACCCCGGTGACGGGGACGCGCTGGTGACAGGGCCACGCCGGTGACGTGGCACCCCAGGAATGGGACGCGGTGGCGGCAGGGCCACCCTGGTGACGGTGACGCCCTGACGGTGACGCCCTGACGATGGGGCAGCCTGGTGACACGGCACCCGGGAACGGGCCACCGTGGGGACGATGGGGGCCACCGCGGGGGTGGGACACCGCGGTGACATGGCCACCTTGGGGATGGGGCCACCTGGTGACATCACAGCTTGGTGACATGGCCACCACGGGGATGGGGCCACCATGGGGGTGGGACACCGTGGTGATGGGACACCCTGGGGACATGGCCACCACGGGGATGGGACACTGCGGTGGTGGGGCCACCATGGCGATGGGACACCCTGGGGACATGGCCACCATGGTGACATGGCCACCAAGCGGATGGGACACCCTGGTGGTGGGGCCACTTGGTGACATCGCATCGTGACAGGGCCACCCTGGTGACAGGGCCACCGTGGGGATACGGCACCCTGGTGACATCGCACCCTGGGGGCGGGGCCACCATGGGGGTGGGCCACCATGGGGACATGGCCACCTTGGCGACGGGGCCACCATGGGGATGGGACACCATGGGGACATGGCCACCTTGGTGACAACGGCCACCCTGGTGATGGGGCCACCAAGGGGATGGGCCACCCTGATGCCGTGGCCACCATGGGGATGGGCCACCATGGGGACATGGCCACCTTGAGGACATGGCCACCGAAGGGATGGGGCCACCACGGGGATGGGACACAGTGGTGGTGGGGCCACCTGGTGCCATCGCAACCTGGTGCCATGGCCACCATGGAGATTGGACACCCTGGTGACATGGCCACCTCGGTGACATGGCCACCCTGGGGATGGGGCCACCATGGGGATGGGCCACCATGGGGACATCGCAACCCGATGACGTGGTCACCAAGGGGCTGGGCCACCCTGGTGCCAGGGCCACCATGGGGATGGGCCCACCCTGGTGGTGGGGCCACCAGGTGTCATCATAACCCGGTGACGTGGCCACCAAGGGGTTGGGCCACCCTGGTGGTGGGGCCACCAGGTGTCATCATAAACCGGTGACGTGGCCACCAAGGGGTTGGGCCACCCTGGTGGTGGGGCCACCAGGTGTCATCATAACCCGGTGATGTGGCCACCAAGGGGTTGGGCCACCCTGGTGCCAGGGCCACCATGGGGATGGGCCACCATGGGGACATCACAACCCGGTGACGTGGCCACCATGGGGCTGGGCCACCCTGGTGCCAGGGCCACCATGGGGATGGGCCACCATGGGGACATCACAACCCGGTGACGTGGCCACCATGGGGCTGGGCCACCCTGGTGATGGGGCCACCATGGGGACATGGCCACCCTGGTGGTGGGGCCACCAGGTGTCATCGCAACCCGGTGACGGGGCCACCAAGGGGTTGGGCCACCCTGGTGGTGGGCCACCATGGGGACACGGCCGCCTCGGTGACACAGTGCCCCCCCCCCCCCAGGTGACACCCGCGGCCCCCCGCCATGCTCCTGTCCCTCTGCTCGCTGCTGCTGGCCCCCACCCGCCTGCTGCTGGCCCTCCGGCGCCTGCTGGCCCGCCTGGGGGTGGCGGTGGCCGCGCTGGCCGCGGGGGTGGCCTACGGGCTGTGGGGGCTGGGGGTGCTGCTGCGCCGGGGTCCCCGCGGGACCCTCGGGTGGCGGGGGAGGGACCGGCCCCCCCCCGGCCTGGCCGATGGCACCTTTGGGGAGCACCGGTACCTGCGCCTCAAGGTGGGGGGGCGGGGGGGTGGGGGTCCTGGGGGGTTTTGGGGGGCTTGGGGGGGGGGGTGAGGGAGCTTTGGGGGGTCCTGGGGGGTTTTGGGGGGGCTTGGGGGGGTGGGGGAGCTTTGGGGGGTCCTGGGGGGCTTTGGGAGGGCTTGGGGGGTGGGGGAGCTTTGGGGGGTCCTGGGGGGTTTTGGGGGGCTTGGGGGGTGGGGGAGCTTTGGGGGGTCCTGGGGGGTTTTGGGGGGCTTGGGGGGTGGGGGGACTTTGGGGGGTCCTTGGGGGGTTTTGGGAGGGCTTGGGGGGTGGGGGAGCTTTGGGGGGTCCTGGGGGGCTTTTGGGGGGGGCTTGGGGGGGTGGGGGAGCTTTGGGGGGTCCTGGGGGCTTTTGGGGGGGCTTGGGGGGGGTGGGGGAGCTTTGGGGGGTCCTGGGGGGCTTTTGGGAGGGCTTGGGGGGGGTGGGGGAGCTTTGGGGGGTCCTGGGGGCTATTGGGGGGCTTGGGGGGGTGGGGGAGCTTTGGGGGGTCCTTGGGGGGCTTTTGGGGGGCTTGGGGGGTGGGGGAGCTTTGGGGGGTCCTGGGGGGCTTTTGGGGGGACTTGGGGTGGGGGTGAGGGAGCTTTGGGGGGTTCTGGGGGGCTTTTGGGGGGGGCTTGGGGGGGTCCTGGGGGTTTTGGGGGGTTTGGGGGGGGGGCTTGGGGGGGTTGGGGGAGCTTTGGGGGGTCCTGGGGGGTTTGGGGGGGGGCTTGGGGGGTGGGGGAGCTTTGGGGGGTCCTGGGGGGCTTTTGGGGGGGGCTTGAGGGGGGACTTGGGGGGGTTGGGGGGCTTTGGGGGGTCCTGGGGGCTTTTGGGGGTCCTGGGGGTGTCTTGGGGGGCTTTTGGGGGGGGGCTTGGGGAGGGACTTGGGGTGGGGGTGGGGGGCTTTGGGGGTCCTGGGGGGGCCCGGGGGGCTTTGGGGGGCTTAGGCGGTGGGGGTGAGGTTTGGGGGGCCCTGGAGGGGCTTTTGGGGAGTCCGGGGGGGGGGTTGGGGGTCCCGGGGGGGTTATGGGTGGGGGAGGGGTCAGTTTTGGGGTGGGGGCACCCCACTGCCCCCCCCCCCCCCCCTCCCCCCCAGGACTCGGGGCTGCGGCTGCACTACGTCACCCGGGGGCCCCCCGGCGCCCGGCTCCTGCTGCTCCTCCACGGCTTCCCCCAAAACTGGTGGGTGCCACCAAGGCGGGCGGAGCCCTGGGGGGGGGAGGGGTGTGTGTGTGTGTGTGTGTGTCCCAAGTGCCACCACCACCACCACCACCCCCCACCCCCCCGGCGTCACCGTCACCGGCGTCTTCCTCCCGGCCAGGTTCTGCTGGAGGCATCTGCTGCTGGAATTCGGCACCCGGTACCGGGTGGTGGCCTTGGATCTCCGGGGTTACGGAGCTTCGGAGAAGCCAGCGGGCAAGGCCAGCTACCGGCTGGAGGTCCTCCTGGAGGACATCCGCCAGGTCATCGAGAGCCTGGGGACAAGCGAGGGGCAGGGGGAGGTGACGACGGCCACCGATGCCAGCGAGGCCTCCCCCAAGTGCATCTTGGTGGGCCATGATTGGGGCGGGCTTCTGGCCTGGGAGTTGGCCACCAATCACCCGCACCTGGTGGAGAAGTTGGTCATCATGGCTGCGCCCCACCGGGCCGTCATGGCAGGTAACGGGTGGCTTCTCGGGGACACCCGCGGCCGGGCGGGGGCGTGGGGTGGGAGCTCGCGCGGTTGTGCCGCGGACGGGTGCTGGTTCCCGTGGAGGTGCCGCGGGGTTCCACCACCGGAGGTGGCGCGGCGCGGCTCTCAGGGCTGTGACGTGCCACCGCAGTGCCGTCGGGTGCCATCTCATGGCCATGCCATCGGGTGCCCTCTCTCATGGCCACACCATCGGGTGCCATCTCATGGCCGTGCCGTTGGGTGCCATCTCTTATGGTCACACTGTTGGGTGCCATCTCATGACCGTGCCATTGGGTGCCATCTCATGGCCCATGCCATTGGGTGCCATCTCTCATGGCCACGCCATTGGGTGCCATCTCATGGCCATGCCATCGGGTGCCATCTCACGGCCGTGCCGTTGGGTGCCATCTCATGGCCACACCATTGGGTGCCATCTCATGGCCCATGCCATTGGGTGCCATCTCATGGCCACACCATCGGGTGCCATCTCACGGCCGTGCCGTTGGGTGCCATCTCTTATGGTCATGCCGTTGGGTGCCATCTCACGGCCGTGCCGTTGGGTGCCATCTCTCATGGCCACGCCATTGGGTGCCATCTCATGGCCCATGCCATCGGGTGCCATCTCATGGCCACGCCATTGGGTGCCATCTCATGGCCCATGCCATCGGGTGCCATCTCATGGCCACACCATTGGGTGCCATCTCTTATGGTCATGCCGTTGGGTGCCATCTCATGACCGTGCCATCGGGTGCCATCTCATGGCCGTGCCGTTGGGTGCCATCTCTTATGGTCACACTGTTGGGTGCCATCTCATGGCCGTGCCATTGGGTGCCATCTCCAATGGCCACACTGTTGGGTGCCATCTCACGGCCGTGCCGTTGGGTGCCATCTCTTATGGTCATGCCGTTGGGTGCCATCTCATGACCGTGCCATCGGGTGCCATCTCATGGCCAACACCATTGGATGCCACCTCCCATGGCCACACCATCAGGTGCCGCCTCTTCTGCTGGCACCACCGGCTACCGGCCCCACCCCGCGCCCGGCCTCGGGCCCCGGCGGTGGCCGCTGACCCCGCTGCCCCTCTCCCGGCGCAGGTTTCACCGCCTGCCACCCCACCCAGCTCCTCCGCTCCAGCTACGTCTTCCTCTTCCAGCTGCCCTGGCTGCCCGAGCTCCTCCTCTCCTTGGCGGACTTTGAGGTGAGCCCCCATCCCCACGTCTCCTTCTCCCCACGGGGTCCCCACGGGGTCCCCTCGCCTGCTCCGCGGCACCGCCTGCACCTCCCCAACCCAAGAAGCTCCTCAAGAACTTTGAGGAGGCCCAACCACCCCCCGAGGTGTAGAGCGAGGGCCCTTTGTCACCCGCTTTTGGGGTGGTGGCAGCACCCAGACCTCTTGTCACCCTTGGTGGCCTCGTAGCTGGTGAAGACCGTCCTGACGGGACCTTGGATGGGGATCCGGAACCCGGCGCAGCGGTTGACGGAGGAGGAGGTGGACGCCTACCTCTACGGCCTCTCCCAACCGGGGGGGCTGACACCCCCCATCCACTACTACCGAAACCTCTTCCGGTAGGTGGGGGGGACACAGATTTTTGGGGTGCCAAGGTTGGGTGCTCTTGAGTTGGGTGCTCTTGAGCTGGGTGCTCTTGAGTTTCTTGAGTTGGGTGCTCTTGAGGTGGGCTCTCTTGAGCTGGGTGTTCTTGAGTTGGGTGTTCTTGAGTTGGGTGCTCTTGAGGTGGGCTCTCTTGAGCTGGGTGTTCTTGAGTTGGGTGTTCTTGAGTTGGGTGGTCTCGAGTTGGGTGCTCTCGAGTTGGGTGTTCTTGAGTTGGGTGCTCTTGAGCTGGGTGCTCTCGAGTTGGGTGCTCTCGAGTTGGGTGCTCTTGAGCAGGGTGCTCTTGAGCTGGGTGCTCTTGAGCTGGGTGCTCTCGAGTTGGCTGCTCTTGAGCTGGGTGTTCTTGAGTTGGGTGTTCTTGAGTTGGGTGCTCTCGAGTTGGGTGCTCTCGAGTTGGGTGCTCTTGAGTTGGGTGCTCTTGAGCTGGGTGTTCTTGAGCTGGGCTCTCTTGAGCTGGGTGTTCTTGAGTTGGGTGGTCTCGAGTTGGGTGCTCTTGAGCTGGGTGCTCTCGAGTTGGGTGCTCTTGAGCTGGGTGCTCTTGAGCTGGGTGCTCTCGAGTTGGGTGCTCTCGACTTGGGTGCTCTCGAGTTGGGTGTTCGTGAGCTGGGTGCTCTTGAGCTGGGTGCTCTCGAGTTGGGTGCTCTTGAGCTGGGTGCTCTTGAGCTGGGTGTTCTTGAGCTGGGTGCTCTCGAGTTGGGTGTTCTTGAGTTGGGTGCTCTTGAGCTGGGTGCTCTCGAGTTGGGTGCTCTTGAGCGGGGTGTTCTTGAGCTGGGTGCTCTTGAGCTGGGTGCTCTCGAGTTGGGTGCTCTCGAGCTGGGTGCTCTTGAGCTGGGTGCTCTTGAGCTGGGTGTTCTTGAGTTGGGTGCTCTCGAGTTGGGTGCTCTCGAGTTGGGTGTTCTTGAGTTGGGTGCTCTTGAGCTGGGTGCTCTCGAGTTGGGTGCTCTTGAGTTGGGTGCTCTTGAGCTGGGTGCTCTTGAGCTGGGTGCTCTCGAGTTGGGTGCTCTTGAGTTGGGTGCTCTTGAGCTGGGTGTTCTTGAGTTGGGTGCTCTCGAGTTGGGTGCTCTTGAGCTGGGTGCTCTTGAGCTGGGTGCTCTCGAGTTGGCTGCTCTTGAGCTGCGTGTTCTTGAGTTGGGTGCTCTTGAGTTGGGTGTTCTTGAGTTGGGTGCTCTCGAGTTGGGTGCTCTCGAGTTGGGTGCTCTTGAGCTGGGTGTTCTTGAGTTGGGCTCTCTTGAGCTGGGTGTTCTTGAGTTGGGTGCTCTCGAGTTGGGTGCTCTTGAGTTGGGTGTTCTCGAGTTGGGTGCTCTTGAGCTGGGTGCTCTCGAGTTGGGTGCTCTCGAGTTGGGTGCTCTTGAGTTGGGTGTTCTTGAGCTGGGTGCTCTTGAGCTGGGTGCTCTTGAGCTGGGTGTTCTTGAGTTGGGTGCTCTCGAGTTGGGTGCTCTTGAGTTGGGTGCTCTTGAGCTGGGTGTTCTTGAGCTGGGTGCTCTTGAGCTGGGTGTTCTTGAGTTGGGTGCTCTCGAGTTGGGTGCTCTTGAGCTGGGTGCTCTCGAGTTGGGTGCTCTTGAGCGGGGTGTTCTTGAGCTGGGTGTTCTTGAGCTGGGTGCTCTCGAGTTGGGTGCTCTCGAGTTGGGTGTTCTTGAGTTGGGTGCTCTTGAGCTGGGTGCTCTCGAGTTGGGTGCTCTTGAGTGGGGTGTTGTGGGTTGGGTGGTGCTGGGTTGGGTGGTGCCACATTGGGGCGTGGGTGGTGGTGGGATCCCTTTGGGGTGCTCCCATTTGGGTGCCCCCGTTTTGGGTGCTCCATTTTGGGGTGCTCCCATTGGGGTGCCCCCATTTTGGGGTGCTCCAGCTTTGGGTGCCCCCATTGGGCTGCTCCATTTTGGGGTGCTCCCATTGACCTTCTCCAATTTTGGGTGCTCCCGTTGGGCCCCCCCACCCCCCCCCATTTTGGGGTCCCCCCATTGGGGTGCCCCCCCTTCACCCCCTCCCCTCCCCCCCAGGGACACGCCCATCCCCCGCGAGCCCCCCCCGCCCCCCACCCTCCTGCTGTGGGGCACCCACGACGCCTTCCTGGACGCCCGCCTGGCGCCCTGCCTGCACCGCTGCCTGCGCCCCGAGGCCCGCCTCTGCCTGCTGCCCGGCGCCAGCCATTGGCTGCCCGAGGACCAGCCCCGCCCCCTCGCCCAGCTGATGAACGACTTCCTGGGTGGGGGCGGCCAGCGCCCATAGCGGCACCCATGGGTGCTCCCTGCGGGGCGGGGGTGGGGAGGGGAGGTGGATGGGGGGTGGGGGGGGACCCCAAGGTCTGGGTGGGGTGGGGGCCACGGTGGTGGGGTGGGGGCGCCAAGATCTGGGCGGGGACCCCAACATCTGGGTGAGGAACCCAACATCTGGGTGGGGTGGGGGCCATGGTGGTTGGGTGGAGGCCCCAACATCTGGGTGAGGACCCCAACATCTGGGTGGGGTGGGGGCCCCAACATCTGGGTGGGGACGCCAACATCTGGGTGAGGACCCCAACATCTGGGGGGGACCCAACATCTGGGGGGGAACCCAACATCTGGGTGGGGACCCCAACATCTGGGTGGGGTGGGGGCCCCAACATCCCAACATCTGGGGGGGAACCCAACATCTGGGTGGGGTGGGGGCCACGGTGGTTGGGTGGGGGCCCCAACATCTGGGTGAGGACCGCAACATCTGGGGGGGACCCAACATCTGGACGGGGACCCCAACATCTGGGGGGGGGCCTGCGGTGGTCGGGTGGGGACCCCAACATCTGGGCGAGGAGCCAACATCTGGGTGGGGGCCGTGGGGGCTGGGTGAGGACCCCATGGGGGAGGGGTGGGGGGCGCCCAACATCTGGATGGGGACCCCAACATCTGGATGGGGACCTCGACATCAAGGTGGGGACCCCAACATCTGGAGGGGGGCGGGCGGCGCCCTCCGTTCCCCCATGGCCTGAATAAAGTCGGGTGTCGGCAGCGGGTTGGGTGCTGTTGGGGGAGGGGACCCGGGGGGAGGGGGGGGGGGCAGCACCCATGGGTGCCAATGCCAGCCCCAGGGTGACACTGCCAGCACCCATGGGTGACAGGATGGGTCCCGGGTGCCGATGGCAGCACCCATAGGTGCCAGTGCCGGTCCATAGGTGCCGATGGCAGCACCCATGGGTGCCAGTGCCGGCCCATAGGTGCCGATGGCAGCCCCCAGGTGCCGATGGCAGCACCCATGGGTGTCAGTGCCGGTCCATGGGTGCCGATGGCAGCACCCATGGGTGCCAGTGCCGGTCCATAGGTGCCGATGGCAGCCCCCAGGTGCCGATGGCAGCACCCATGGGTGTCAGTGCCGGCCCATAGGTGCCGATGGCAGCCCCGGGTGCCGATGGCAGCACCCATGGGTGCCAGTGCCGGCCCATAGGTGCCGATGGCAGCCCCCGGGTGCCGATGGCAGCACCCATGGGTGCCAGTGCCGGTCCATGGGTGCCGATGGCAGCCCCCAGGTGCCGATGGCAGCACCCATGGGTGCCAGTGCCGGTCCATGGGTGCCGATGGCAGCACCGGGTGCCGATGGCAGCACCCATGGGTGCCAGTGCCGGCCCATAGGTGCCGATGGCAGCCCCCGGGTGCCGATGGCAGCACCCATGGGTGCCAGTGCCGGTCCATGGGTGCCGATGGCAGCACCCATGGGTGCCAGTGCCGGTCCATAGGTGCCGATGGCAGCCCCCAGGTGCCGATGGCAGCACCCATGGGTGCCAGTGCCGGCCCATAGGTGCCGATGGCAGCCCCGGGTGCCGATGGCAGCACCCATGGGTGCCAGTGCCGGTCCATGGGTGCCGATGGCAGCACCCATGGGTGCCGGCGCCGCGCCCGTTCCTCAGCCACTTTTTTCTTTTGTTTTTTCTTATTTTTCCCCTTTTTTCCGGGGCCCGAACGCGCCCGGGGGGGGGGGGGGGGGGGCGGGGCCGGGCCCGGCCGCCCGGGTCCCTCCTGGGGGGGGAGGGGCGGGGGGGGGGTGGGGGTCCGGGGGTCCCCCCCCCCACCCGGGGCCCCCGCGCTGGCGCGGGGCCCGGCAGCTGCGGGGGGGGGAGGGGCGGGGGGGCAACAGCTGCAGCCCCTCCCCCACCCGGGGGGACCCGGCAGCGGGCGGGGGGGGGGGGAGGGGGCCGGGCGGGGGGCTGCGGACCCACAGACGGGGCGCCGTGGGGCTGGGCACCCACATGCGGGTCTCTATGGGGCTGAGCACCCGTATATAGGGCGCCATGGGGCTGAGCACCCATGTATAGGGCGCTATGGGGCTGAGCACCCGTATATAAGGCGCCATGGGGCTGAGCACCCACACTGGGCGCTATGGGGCTGAGCACCCGTATATAAGGCGCCATGGGGCTGAGCACCCATGTATAGGGTGCTATGGGGCTGAGCACCCATGTATAGGGCGCCATGGGGCTGAGCACCCGTATATAAGGCGCTATGGGGCTGAGCACCCATGTATAGGGCGCTATGGGGCTGAGCACCCGTATATAAGGCGCCATGGGGCTGAGCACCCACACTGGGCGCTATGGGGCTGAGCACCCGTATATAGGGCGCCATGGGGCTGAGCACCCATGTATAGGGCGCCATGGGGCTGAGCACCCGTATATAAGGCGCCATGGGGCTGAGCACCCCACATCGGGCGCCATGGGGCTGAGCACCCGTATATAAGGCGCCATGGGGCTGAGCACCCACACTGGGCGCTATGGGGCTGAGCACCCATGTATAGGGCGCCATGGGGCTGAGCCCCCCACACGTGGGGCGTGCCCGAGTGGGCGTGTCCCTCGCCTCGCCCCCGCCCCCCGGGCGTGTCCGGGAAGGGGGGGGGCGGGGCTTCGGCCCGCGTGGGGGAGGGGCGGCTGCCCGCTCCCGGCGGGGTCGGCGGCTCCGTCTGGCGGGGCCGGAGCGGGGCTGAGCCGGGCCGGGTTAGGCCGGGCCTGGCTGAGCCGGGCCCCGCTGCCGCCATGGGGCGGGGGGGGGTCCCGGGGGGGGCCCCGGCGCTGCTGCTGCTGCTGCGACTCGGGGCGACGGCAGGTGAGGGGGGGAGGGGGCGACTAAAGCGGGTCGGGACTAAGTCGGGACTAAGTCGGGGCTAAGTCGGGGCTGAGCGGGTCGGGAGGAACGGGGCGGGGGCTGAGTTGAGCGGAGTTCAGGCGAAGCGGGCTAAGCTGGGTCGAGCTGAGCCCAACCGAGCCGAGTTAAGCCGAGCTGAGCCGGGTTTGAGCCGAGCCGAGCCGAGTTAAGCCGGGCTTGGGCCGAACCGAGCCGAGCTGAGCCGAGCTGGAGCCGAACCGGGGCGAGTTGGGCCGAGCCGGGTCGAGTTAAGCCGGGCTGAGCCCCACGGGGACGAGCTGAGCCGGATCGAGCCCAGCCGAGCTTAACCGAGCCGAGCCGAGCTTAACCGAACCGAGCCGAGCCGAGCCGAGCTTAACCGAGCCGAGCTTAACCGAGCCGAGCCGAGCTTAACCGAGCCGGGCTTGGGGGGGGGAGCGGCTTTTGCTCCGCCGGGACCGACCCGAACCCAGTTTGGTCCCGGTTTGGTCCCAGTTTGGTCCCGGTTTGGTCCCGGGTGGGTCCCGGGTGGGGGAGGGGCGGCGCGGCCGCACTTTGGCGGCGCGGAAAAAAGTTTGGGGAAAAAGAAAAAAGAAAAAAAGAAAAAAAAAAGAAAAAAAAAAAAAAAAAAAGAGGGGGGCGGGGGGGAGGGGCGGAACCGGGGCTAAAACCGGGCCCAAGTGGGCTTAAGCCGGGCTCAGCCGGGCTCAACCGGGTCCCCGATGGGGGCGGGGGGGTGGGGGTGGGGCGGCGGAGCGGGACCGTGGGAAGGTGGGGGAGGGGTGGGGGGGACGGGGACCGGACCCGGTTGGGGGGGGGAGGGGGGAGACGCCGGTGGCGGCGGGGGGGGGGAGGGGGGTTGGCGGGACCGTGGGAACGCGGGGCCGGGCCGAGGGGGGAGGGGCCTGGGGGGGGGAGGGGCCGGGCCGTGGGAACGGGGCTGGGGGGGGGGAGGGGAAGGGGCAGCGGTTTGGGGGTGCGGGGATTGGGGGGGGGGGGGGAGGGGAGGGCTGTGCCCCCCCCCGCGGTGCACGATGGGATTGGGGGGGGGGGCAGGGCACGGGCGCGGGGTGCAACGGGCGTGCAACGGGCGTGCAACACAACTGGGGTGCGGCGAGCGTGCGGCGAGCGTGCAAGGCGCGAGATGGGGGTGCGATGAGGGTGCAGCGAGCGTGCAAGCGTGCAAGGCACAGCCATGGCGTGCAGCGAGCGTGCAAGGCACGCGCGCGGGGTGCCGCGAGCGTGGGGTGAGCGTGCAAGGCACAAGCACGGGGTGCAGCGAGCGTGGGGCGAGCGTGCAAGGCACGCACGCGGGGTGCAGCGAGCGTGCAAGGCACAAGCATAGGATGCAGTGAGCGTGCAGCGAGCGTGCAAGGCACAAGCACGGGGTGCAGCGAGCGTGCAGCGAGCGTGCAAGGCACGAGATGGGGGTGCGATGAGGGTGCAGCGAGCGTGCAAGGCACGCACACGGGGTGCAGCGAGTGTGGGGTGAGCGTGCAAGGCACGCACACGGGTGCAGTGAGCGTGCAAGGCACAAGCACGGGGTGCTGCAAGAGTGCAAGGCACAAGCACGGGGTGCAGCGAGCGTGCGGCGAGCGTGCAAGGCTCAGGTGGGGTGCAGCGAGCGTGCGGTGAGTGCAATGCACAAGCAGGGTGCAGCGAGCGTGCAGCAAGCGTGCAAGGCACAAGCACGGGGTGCTGCAAGCGTGCAAGGCAGAGGCACGGCGTGCAGCGAGCGTGCAAGGCGCGAGATGGGGTGCAGCGAGTGTGGGGTGAGCGTGCAAGGCTCAGCCGTGGCGTGCAGCGAGCGTGCAAGGCATGAGCATAGGATGCAGCGAGCGTGCAGCGAGCGTGCAAGGCACGCACACGGGGTGCAGCGAGCGTGCAAGGCGCGAGCACGGGGGTGCAGCGAGCCTGCAGCGAGCGTGCAAGGCGCAAGCGGGGTGCAGCGGGCGTGCAAGGCACGTGCACGGGGTGCAGCGGGCGTGCGGTGAGCGTGCAAGGCGGCTCGTGCCAGGCCCGGGTGCGGGGGCTGCTGCAGGCGGCAGCGGGGGTGCAGTGCACGTGTGCGTGCAAGGGGGGGGGGGGGTGCGAGGCACCGGGCTGCTGCAGGCGTGCAGGGGGCGCGTGCAACGCGCGCGCAGTGCGCGTGCAAGGCCACGCATCTGCAGTGCGTGTGCACGTTCAGGGCGGGTGCGGGGTGCGTGTGCAAGGCCACGTGCATGCAGGACACGCGTGCGTGTGCCGTGCGTGTGCGGAGTGTGTGTGCAGGGCCTGTGCAAGGCCGTGCGTGTGCAATGCTTGCACAGAGCACGGGTGCATGTGCAATGTACGTGAAGGACGCATGTGCAGTGCGTGTGCAGGGCCACGCGTGCGCGGGACGCGTGTGGGTGTGCAGGATACGCGTGCGGTGCGTGTGCAAGGCCGTGCCTGTGCAGGATGCGTGTGCCACGCGTGCACAGAGCACGTGCGCGTGTGCCGGGTGCGCCTGCAGTGCGTGTGCAGGGCCGTGTGTGTGCAATGCGTGTGCGGTGCGTGTGCAAGGCCGCAGGTGTGCGGGATGCGGGTGCAGGATGCGGGTGCAGGATGCGTGTGCAAGGCCGTGCGTGTGCAATGCTCGTGCAGGATGCGTCTGCAGGGTGCGTGTGCAAGGCCACGCGTGTGCACGGTGCACGTGCAATTTGTGTGCAGGGTGCACGTGCGGTGCGTGTGCAAGGCCATGCCAGTGCAACACGTGCAGGATGCGTGTGAACTGCATGCACAGAGCATGTGCACGTGTGCAGGGTGCACACGCAATGCGTGTGCGTGTGCAGGATGCGTGTGCAGTGCATGTGCAAGGCCACGTATGTGCAGGATGCGTGTGCAATGCGTGTGCGTGTGCGGGATGCGTGTGCATTGCGTGTGCGTGGGCAGGATGCGCGTGCGGTGCGTGTGCAAGGCCGCGCGTGTGCGGCATGCGTGTGCAATGCGTGCACAGAACACGGGTGCGTGTGCAGGGTGCGTGTGCAATGCGTGTGCGGGATACATGTGCAGTGCGTGTGCAAGGCCGCGCGTGTGCAATGCGTGGGCAGCGCGTGGGCAACGCACGTGCAGGGTGCGCGTGCGGTGCGTGTGCAAGGCCGCGCGTGTGCTATGCGTGTGCTATGCGTGTGCAGTGCGTGTGCAGTGCGTGTGCAAGGCCGCGCGTGTGCCGGACGCGTGTGCAGCGCGTGTGCGGGATGCGTGTGCGGTGCATGTGCAGGGTGCGTGTGCAAGGCCACCCGTGTGCAGGATGCGTTTGCGGGATGCGTGTGCAATGCGTGTGCACGTGCGGGATGCGTGTGCGTGTGCCGTGTGTGTGCGGGATGCGTGTGCGGGATGCGTGTGCGGGATACGTGTGCCATGCGTGTGCGGGATGCGTGTGCCGTGCGTGTGCCGTGCGTGTGCGGGATGCGTGTGCGGGATGCGTGTGCCATGCGTGTGCCGTGCGCGTGCGGGATGCGTGTGCGGGATGCGTGTGCCGTGCGTGTGCGTGTGCGGGATGCGTGTGCGGGATGCGTGTGCGGGATGCGTGTGCCATGCGTGTGCGGGATGCGTGTGCCGTGCGTGTGCCGTGCGTGTGCGGGATGCGTGTGCGGGATGCGTGTGCCGTGCGTGTGCCGTGCGTGTGCGGGATGCGTGTGCCAGGCCGCGCGTGTGCAACGCCCTCACGCTCCCCCCTCCCCCCCCCCGGGGGCCCCAGGCCTCCCCGTGCTCCCCTCCCCCCTCCCAAACCGGGGTGGGGGTGGGGGTGACGCGGGTGACCCCGGGTGACCCCAGCTGCCCCTCCCCCTCTCTTCCCACGGCCTTGGGACCCTTGGGTCCCTCCGGGGGGGGGAGGGGCGGGGGGGGCCCGGCCCCACGGCAGGGGCAGCGTGTGGGGCAGGGGGGATCTATGGGGCGGGGGGGGATCTATAGGGCAGGGGGGATCTATGGGGCAGCGTGTGGGGCAGGGGGGATCTATGGGGCGGGGGGGATCTATAGAGCAGGGGGGATCTATGGGGCGGGGGGATCTATAGGGCAGGGGGGATCTATGGGGCAGCGTGTGGGGCAGGGGGGATCTATGGGGCGGGGGGAACTATGCAACAGTCTATGGGGCAGGAGGGTCTACGGGGCAGGGGGGGAAGCTATGGGGCAGGGGGATCTATGGGGCAGCATGTGGGGCGGGGGGGGGTCCATGGGACAGGGGGGTCTATGGGGTGGGGAGGGTCTATGGGGCAGGGGGGGTCCATGGGGTGGGGGTGGGGTTCTATAGGGCAGCATGTGGGGCAGGGGGTTGTCTATGGGGCAGGGGGGTGTCTATGGGGCAGGGGGTGTCTATGGGGCAGGGGGCCCATGGGGCCGGGGGGCCATGGGGCAAGGGGGTGTCTATGGGGCGGGGTGTCTATGGGGCAGGGGGGCCATGGGGCAGGGGGTCCATGGGGCCGGGGGGCTATGGGGCAGGGGGTGTCTATGGGGCAGGGGGTCCATGGGGCCGGGGGGCTATGGGGCAGGGGGCCCATGGGGCTGGGGGGCTATGGGGCAGGGGGTCCATGGGGCCGGGGGCTATGGGGCAGGGGGGCTATGGGGCGGGGTGCCTATGGGGCCGGGGGGCTATGGGGCAGGGGGGCTATGGGGCAGGGGGTGTCTATGGGGCAGGGGGTGTCTGTGGGGCAGGGGGTGTCTATGGGGCAGGGGGCCCCTGGGGCCGGGGGGCTATGGGGCAGCGCGTGGGGTGGGGGTGCCGTGGGGCTGACCCCGCCCCCCCCGCCCCCCCAGTGCTGCCGTGCCCCGAGGGGGCCCCGCCCTGCGAGAACGGGGGCCTCTGCGTGCTGGACCCCCAGGGCCGGACCGCCTGCCTGTGAGTGACCCCCCGCGGGTGCCCCGCCCCCCCCCCCCAGCACCCATACCCCCCGTGGCTGCCACGCCCCCCCGGCACCCCTAGAGCTCCCCTATGGCACCCCTATAGCCCCCCCCGGCACCCCTATAGCTCCCCTATGGCACCCCTATAGCTCCCCCATGGCACCCCGATAGCTCCCCTATAGCTCCCCTATAGCACCCCTATAGCTCCCCCCCGGCACCCCTATAGCTCCCCTATAGCTCCCCTATGGCACCCCTATAGCTCCCCTATAGCACCCCTATAGCTCCCCCATGGCACCCCTAGAGCTCCCCCATGGCACCCCTATAGCCCCCCCCGGCACCCCTATAGCTCCCTTATGGCACCCCTAGAGCTCCCCTATAGCACCCCTATAGCTCCCCCATGGCACCCCTAGAGCTCCCCTATGGCACCCCTATAGCCCCCCCGGCACCCCTATAGCTCCCCCATGGCACCCCTATAGCTCCCCCATAGCACCCCCATAGCTCCCCCATGGCACCCCTAGAGCTCCCCTATGGCACCCCTATAGCCCCCCCGGCACCCCTATAGCTCCCCCATGGCACCCCTATAGCTCCCCTATAGCACCCCTATAGCTCCCCCATGGCACCCCTATAGCTCCCCTATAGCACCCCTATAGCTCCCCCATGGCACCCCGATAGCTCCCCTATGGCACCCCTAGAGCTCCCCTCTACCTCCCCTATAGCTCCCCTATGGCACCCCTATAGCTCCCCCCAGCACCCCTATAGCTCCCCCATGGCACCCCGATAGCTCCCCTATAGCACCCCTATAGCTCCCCCCGGCACCCCTATAGCACCCCTATAGCACCCCTATAGCTCCCCTATGGCACCCATACCCCCCATGGCACCCAACCCCCCCAGGGCCCCCATAACCTCCCCAGCACCCCATAGCACCCACACCCCCCTATAGCACCCCCATACCCCCTATCGCACCCCATAGCACCCCCATAGCACCCACACCCCCCATACCCCTCCTATAGCACCCCCATACCGCCCTATAGCTCCCCATGGCACCCATACCCCCCCATAGCACCCATAACCCCCCCAGCACCCCCATACCCCCCAATACCCCCCTATAGCACCCCATGGCACCCATACCCCCCCCCCCCATACACCGCTATAGCACCCTATAGCGCCCCATGGCACCCATACCCCCCTATAGCACCCCCATAGCACCCATCCCCCCCAGCACCCCGTACCCCCCCATACCCCCCTATAGCACCCCTATACCCCACCACAGCACCCATGGCACCCATACCCCTCCCTATAGCACCCCCATAGCACCCCATGGCACCCATACCCCCCTATAGCACCCTATAGCACCCCATGGCACCCACACCCCCTATAGCACCCCCATAGCACCCCATGGCACCCACACCCCCCTATAGCACCCCATAGCACCCCATGGCACCCACACCCCCTATAGCACCCCCATAGCACCCCATGGCACCCACACCCCCCTATAGCACCCTATAGCACCCCATGGCACCCATACCCCCCTATAGCACCCCCATAGCACCCATCCCCCCCAGCACCCCGTACCCCCATACCCCCCTATAGCACCCCTATACCCCACCACAGCACCCATGGCACCCATACCCCTCCCTATAGCACCCCCATAGCACCCCATGGCACCCACACCCCCCTATAGCACCCTATAGCACCCCATGGCACCCACACCCCCTATAGCACCCCCATAGCACCCCATGGCACCCATACCCCCCTATAGCACCCTGTAGCACCCCATGGCACCCATACCCCCCTATAGCACCCTATAGCACCCCATGGCACCCACACCCCCTATAGCACCCCCATAGCACCCCATGGCACCCACACCCCCCTATAGCACCCTATAGCACCCCATGGCACCCACACCCCCCTATAGCACCCTATAGCACCCCGTGGCACCCACACCCCCCTATAGCACCCCGTACCCCCCTATAGCCCCCACCCCCCCCGGCCCCCCCCCGGGGGGGGGAGGGGCGCTGCCTGCCCGGGCAGGACGGGGCGGGGGGGGGGAGGGGCCGTGGGAGCCCGCCCGGGGCCACGTTCCCAGGGTGCCCCCCCGCCCCTCCCCCCCGCCCCGCCCCTCCCCCCCGCCCGGACGCCTGGGTTCCCCCGGGGGGGAGGGGCGCAGCCCTGGCACCCTGCCCCTCCCCCCCCCCCCCAGCCCCTGCCCCTCGGGGGGGGGGGGGGGGGGCACCCATGGGACCCCCCCACGCTTGGGGGGCGGTGGGGTGGGGGGCCCATGGGGACACGGGGGTCCCACGGGTGTCGGGGGGTCCTGGGGGAGCATGGGGGTGCCGTGGGTCCCCGATGGGTGCTGGGGGGTCCCACAGGTGCTGGGGGTCCCCCGTGGGTGCCAGGGGTCTCCCATGGGTGCTGGGGTCTCCCGTGGGTGCCAGGGGTCCCGTGGGTGCCATGGGTCTCCCGTGGGTGCTGGGGTCTCCCATGGGTGCCATGGGTCCCCCGTGGGTGCCGGGGGTCTCCCATGGGTGCCATGGGTCTCCCGTGGGTGCTGGGGTCTCCCATGGGTGCCGGGGGTCTCCCATGGGTGCCGGGGGTCCCGTGGGTGCTGGGGTCTCCCATGGGTGCCATGGGTCTTCCCGTGGGTGCCAGGGGTCCCGTGGGTGCTGGGGTCCCCCGTGGGTGCCATGGGTCCCCCGTGGGTGCTGGGATCTCCCATGGGTGCTGGGGTCCCCCGTGGGTGCCAGGGGTCTCATGGGTGCTGGGGTCTCCCATGGGTGCCGTGGGTCCCCCGTGGGTGCCAGGGGTCCCGTGGGTGCCAGGGGTCTCCCGTGGGTGCTGGGGTCTCCCGTGGGTGCCGTGGGTCCCCCTTGGGTGCCGGGGGTCCCGTGGGTGCTGGGGGTCCCGTGGGTGCTGGGGTCTCCCATGGGTGCCATGGGTCCCCTGTGGGTGCCATGGGTTCTCCGTGGGTGCTGGGGGTCCCGTGGGTGCTGGGGTCTCCCATGGGTGCCGTGGGTCCCCCGTGGGTGCCGGGGGTCCCGTGGGTGCTGGGGTCTCCCGTGGGTGCTGGGGTCCCCCGTGGGTGCCGTGGGTCCCCCGTGGGTGCCGGGGGTCCCATGGGTGCCGGGGGTCTCCCATGGGTGCTGGGGTCTCCCATGGGTGCCATGGGTCCCCTGTGGGTGCCATGGATTCTCCGTGGGTGCTGGGGGTCCCGTGGGTGCTGGGGTCTCCCATGGGTGCTGGGGTCTCCCGTGGGTGCTGGGGTCTCCCGTGGGTGCCATGGGTCTCCCGTGGGTGCTGGGGTCTCCCGTGGGTGCCGGGGGTCCCGTGGGTGCTGGGGTCTCCCGTGGGTGCTGGGGTCTCCCATGGGTGCCATGGGTCCCCCGTGGGTGCCGGGGGTCTCCCATGGGTGCCATGGGTCTCCCGTGGGTGCTGGGGTCTCCCATGGGTGCCGTGGGTCTCCCATGGGTGCCGGGGGTCCCGTGGGTGCTGGGGTCTCCCATGGGTGCCATGGGTCCCCTGTGGGTGCCGTGGGTCCCCCGTGGGTGCCGGGGGTCCCGTGGGTGCCGGGGGTCTCCCATGGGTGCTGGGGTCTCCCATGGGTGCCATGGGTCCCCTGTGGGTGCCATGGATTCTCCGTGGGTGCTGGGGGTCCCGTGGGTGCTGGGGTCTCCCGTGGGTGCCGGGGGTCCCGTGGGTGCTGGGGTCTCCCGTGGGTGCCATGGATTCTCCGTGGGTGCTGGGATCTCCCATGGGTGCCGGGGGTCTCCCATGGGTGCCGGGGGTCCCGTGGGTGCTGGGGTCTCCCATGGGTGCCATGGGTCTCCCATGGGTGCCAGGGGTCCCGTGGGTGCTGGGGTCCCCCGTGGGTGCCATGGGTCCCCCGTGGGTGCTGGGGTCTCCCATGGGTGCTGGGGTCTCCCATGGGTGCCGTGGGTCCCCCGTGGGTGCTGGGGTCCCCTGTGGGTGCCGGGGGTCTCCCGTGGGTGCTGGGGTCTCCCATGGGTGCCATGGGTCCCCTGTGGGTGCCATGGGTTCTCCGTGGGTGCTGGGGGTCCCGTGGGTGCTGGGGTCTCCCATGGGTGCCGTGGGTCCCCCGTGGGTGCCGGGGGTCCCGTGGGTGCCAGGGGTCTCCCATGGGTGCTGGGGTCTCCCGTGGGTGCCGGGGGTCCCGTGGGTGCTGGGGTCTCCCATGGGTGCTGGGGTCTCCCATGGGTGCCGTGGGTCTCCCGTGGGTGCTGGGGTCTCCCGTGGGTGCCATGGGTCTCCCGTGGGTGCTGGGGGTCCCGTGGGTGCCAGGGGTCTCCCATGGGTGCTGGGGGTCCCGTGGGTGCTGGGGTCTCCCATGGGTGCTGGGGGTCCCGTGGGTGCTGGGGTCTCCCATGGGTGCCGTGGGTCCCCCGTGGGTGCCGGGGGTCCCCGACGGGTGCCGTCCCGCAGGTGCCAGCCGGGGGTGCTGGGGGAGCGGTGCCAGCTGCGGGACCCCTGCGCCCCCTCGCCCTGCCCCCCCGGGGGGCTCTGCCAGAGCACCCTGCGCCAGGGCACCCTGCGCCCCCGCTGCCTCTGCCCCCCCGGCACCCGCCGTGAGTGGGGGGGCGGGGCGGCCATGGGTGGGGGGCGGGGGGGAGAGGGACCGGGGGAGGGGTCCCAGGAGGGGGGAGAGGGATCGGGGGGGGGTCCCAGGGGTGGGGGGTCCATGGGTGGGGGGTCCATGGGTGGGGGGCGAGGGGGGAGAGGGACCGGGGGGTCCCAGGGGTGGGGGGCAATGGGGGGAGAGGGACCATGGGTGGGGGTCCCGTGGGTGGGGGGCCCATGGGTGGGGGGCAATGGGGGGAGAGGGACCAGGGGTGGGGATCCCGTGGGTGGGGGGGCCCATGGGTGGGGGGCAATGGGGGGAGAGGGACCATGGGTGGGGGTCCCGTGGGTGGGGGGTCCCAGGGGTGGGGGGCAATGGGGGGGAGAGGGACCATGGGTGGGGATCCCGTGGGTGGGGGGGCCCATGGGTGGGGGGCAATGGGGGGGAGAGGGACCAGGGGTGGGGGTCCCGTGGGTGGGGGGTCCCAGGGGTGGGGGGCAATGGGGGGGAGAGGGACCATGGGTGGGGGTCCCAGGGGTGGGGGGTCCATGGGTGGGGGGCAATGGGGGGAGAGGGACCATGGGTGGGGGTCCCAGGGGTGGGGGGGCCATGGGTGGGGGGCGAGGGGGGAGAGGGACCATGGGTGGGGGTCCCGTGGGTGGTGGGGCCCATGGGTGGGGGGCAATGGGGGGAGAGGGACCATGGGTGGGGGTCCCAGGGGTGAGGGGTCCCACGGGTGGGGGGTCCTGGGGGGCAATGGGGGGGACATGGACCATGGGGGGGGGGTCCCATGGGTGGGGGGGACAATGAGGGGAGGCAGACTATGGGTGGGGGGTCCCAGGGGTGGGGGTCCCATGGGTGGGGAGTTCTGGGGGCAATGGGGGGATGGACCATGGGTGGGGGTCCCAGGGGTGGGGGGGACCCCAAGGGTGAAGGGGGGCCATGGCGGGGGGATGCAGGGGGTTCCTATGGGGGGGGGGCTCCATGGGGAGGGTGCTGGTGGGCACCCATGGGTGCCCAGCCCCCACCCAACAGCACCCACCCCACCCCCAGGTCCCGACTGCACCCCCCTGGAGACCCCCCCCTCCCCCCCCTGCGCCCCCTCCCCCTGCCTGAACGGGGGCACCTGCCGCCAGCTGGGGGAGGGGTCCTTCGACTGCGCCTGCCTGCCCGGTGGGTGCCGGCACCCATGGGTGCTGCCGGGGGCGGGGGGGCCGGTGCCGGGGCTCGCTTGGGGTGGGAGGGGGGCAATGGGGGGCGGGGGGGCCCTGGGGAGCCATGAAAACTGGAGGGGGGTCCCTGGAAGTGGGTGGGGGGTCCCTGGCACTGGGTGGGGGTCCCTGGCACCTACTGGGGGCTTATGGGTGGTCGCTGGGACTGGGTGGGGGGTCCCTGGAAGTGGGGGGGGTCCCTGGGGAGCCCTAAAAACTGGGGGGGTGGTGGGGGGTGTCCCTGGGGGTCCCTGGCACCTATTGGGGGTTATGGGTGGTCTCTGAGAGTGGGTGGGGGTCCCTGGAAGTGGGTGCGGGTCCCTGGGGGTCCCTAAAAATTGGGTGGGGGGGGGTCCCTGGGGTTCCCTGGAAGTGGGTGGGGGTCCCTGGGGGGCCCTAAAAACTGGGTGGGGGTTATGGGTGGTCTCTGAGAGTGGGTGGGGGTCCCTGGAAGTGGGTGGGGGTCCCTGGGGATCCCTAAAAACTGGGTGGGGGTCCCTGGGGGTCCCTGGCACTGGGTGGGGGTCCCTGGGGGTCCCTAAAAACTGGGGGGGGGGGGTGTCCCTGGAAGCGGGTGGGGGTCTCCAAGGGTCCCTGCCATGGGTGGGGGTCCTTGGCACCCACCACCCTCGGCATCTGCGGGGCTCCCCGGTGATGGGTTCGGGGGGCTCCAGGGTGCCCGTGGAGTGTGGGGGGGGTCCCTGTCATGGGGGGAGGGGGTCCCGGGCCCCACCCTGACCCTCGGGGTGCCCAAGGTTTCGAGGGTCCCACCTGCGAGACCAACGTGGACGATTGCCCCGGGCACAAGTGTCTCCACGGGGGCACCTGCGTGGACGGGGTCAACACCTACAACTGCCAGTGCCCACCCGAGTGGACGGGTAGGGGGCACCCAGGGGGGCACCCGGGGCGGGCGTGGGGCGGGGCGCCGGGGTGGGCACCCCGGGGTGGGCGCCGGGGTGGGCAACGAGATAGGGAGTGAGGTGGTCACCAGGTTGGGCAACGAGATAGGGAGTGAGGTGGGCACCAGGGTGGGCATGGAGGTGGGGACCGAGGTGGGCACCAGGGTGGGCAACGAGATAGGGAGTGAGGTGGTCACCAGGGTGGGCATGGAGGTGGGGAGTGAGGTGGGCACCAGGGTGGGCAACGAGATAGGGAGTGAGGTGGTCACCAGGGTGGGCATGGAGGTGGGGAGTGAGGTGGGCACCAGGGTGGGCAACGAGATAGGGAGTGAGGTGGTCACCAGGGTGGGTGTCAAGGTGGGGACTGAGGTGGGCACCAGGGTGGGCAACGAGATAGGGAGTGAGGTGGTCACCAGGGTGGGCAACAAGATAGGGAGTGAGGTGGTCACCAGGGTGGGCGTCAAAGTGGGGACTGAGGTGGTCACCAGGGTGGGCATGGAGGTGGGGACTGAGGTGGTCACCAGGGTGGGCAACAAGATAGGGAGTGAGGTGGTCACCAGGGTGGGCGTCAAGGTGGGGACCAAGGTGGTCACCAGGGTGGGCAACGAGATAGGGAGTGAGGTGGTCACCAGGGTGGGCATGGAGTTGGGGATTGAGGTGGTCACCAGGGTGGGCAACGAGATAGGGAGTGAGGTGGTCACCAGTGTGGGCATGGAGGTGGGGACCAAGGTGGTCACTGAGGTGGGCACCAGGGTGGGCACCCCAGGGTGGCCATCGGAGACCAGGGTGGGCAACAAGATAGGGAGTGAGGTGGTCACCAGGGTGGGCAGCAAGGTGGGCACTTGGGCATGGACCAAGACGGGTCACTGAGGTGGGCACCAGGGTGGTCATCGAGGTGGGCACCGAGGTGACCACCAAGGCCGTCTCTGAGGTTGCCTCCAAGGTGGTCCCCAAGGTTGTCACCAAGATGGGGACCAGGATAGTCCCTGAGATGATCCCAGAAGTGGACACCAAGGAGGTCCCCAAGGTGGTCCATAGGGTGGGGACCAAGGTGGTCCCTGAGATGGTCCTGGAGCTGGTCACCATGGAGGTCCCCAAGGTGGTGCCTGAGATGGGGACCATGGTGGTCCCAGAGGTAGTCCCCAAGGTGGTCAGTGAGGTGCAGATCAGGGTGGTCCCTGAGATGGTCCCTGAGGTGGTCCCCAGGCAGCCCCAAAGGTGGTCCTCAAGGTGGTCAGCAGGGTGGGGACCCATGCTGGTCCCCAAGGTGGTCCCCAAGGAGGTCCCCATGGTGGTCTCCAAGATGGTCAGTGAGGTGCAGACCAGCATGGTCCCTGAGGTGGCTCTAGAGGTGGTCACCAAGGAGGTCCCTGAGGTGGTCGGTGGGGTGGTGACCGAGGTGGTCACCAAGGAGGTCCCTGAGGTGGTCGGTGGGGTGGTGACCGAGGTGGTCACCAAGGAGGTCCCTGAGGTGGTCGGTGGGGTGGTCCCTGAGGTGGTCACCAAGGAGGTCCCTGAGGTGGTCGGTGGGGTGGTCCCTGAGGTGGTCACCAAGGCGGACCCTGAGGTGGTCAGCAGAAGGCAGCCCAAGGGGGTCCCTGAGATCTTCTCAGGTGATCTCCAAGAAGGTTCCTCAGGTTGCTCACCAAGACCTGCTTGACCCCCACCCCCTCCATGTCCCATCCCCCCCCCCCCCCCAGGCCAGTTCTGCACCGAGGACGTGGATGAGTGCCAACTCCAACCCAACGCTTGCCACAACGGGGGCACCTGCTTCAACACCCAAGGTGGCCACACCTGCGTCTGCGTCAACGGTTGGACGGGCGAGAGCTGCAGCGAGAACATCGACGACTGCGCCACCACCGTCTGCTTCAACGGGGCCACCTGCCACGACCGCGTCGCCTCCTTCTACTGCGCCTGTCCCATGGGCAAGACGGGTGAGGGGAGAGGGAGGGTGCTGGGGGGGCACCCATGAGGGTGGGGACCTCGTAGGGCAACCTGGTGTGGGGTAGGAGCCCCCCCGCCATGTGCACCCTGGGGTGGGGACATCCAAGGGCACCTTGGCATGAGGTGGACATCTCCCAGGGGACCAAGGCATGGGGTTGGGACCTCTAAGAGCATCTTGACATGGGGTGGGCACCCATAGGTGCACCCTGGCATGGGGTTGGGGACCTCTAAGAGCATCTTGACATGGGGTGAGCACCCATAGGTGCACCCTGGCGTGGGGTGGACATCCCCAAGGGCACCATGGCATGAGGCGGACATCCCCAAGGGGACCAAGGCATGGGGTGGGGACTTCCAAGAGCACCCTAGCATGGGGTAGGCACCCATAGGTGCACCCTGCCAACGGGTTGGAGACCTCTAAGAGTGCCTTGACATGGGGTGAGCACCCATAGGTGCACCCTGGCATGGGGTGGACATCCCCAAGGGGACCAAGGCATGGGGTGGGGACCTCCAAGAGCACCCTGGTGTGGAGTGGCACCCTGGGGTGGCCTCGGCATGGGTTGGGTAGCACCAGCATGGGGTGGGCACCACCCTTGGGCACCCTGGTCTTGGGTGGGAACCCCTGGCATGGGTCAAGCACCCATGGGCACTCCTGGCATGGGGTGGACACCCTGGGGTGGCCTTGGCATAGGTTGGGTGGCACTGGCATGAGGTGGACACCTCCGGTGTGGGTTAAGCACCCATGGTCACCCTCTTTGGCATGGGGTGGGCACCCTGGGGTGGCTTTGGCAGAGGTTGGGTGGCCCCAGCATGGGGTGGGCACCCTGACATGGGGTGGGCACCCACTGGGGTGGCCGTGGCATGGGTTGGGTGGCACTGGCATGGGGTGGCCATCACCCCTTGTGCACCCTGGCATGGGGTGGGCACCCTGGGGTGGCTTTGGCATGGTTTGGGTGGCACTGGCATGGGGTGAGCACCCATTGGGGTGGCCTTGGCATGGGTTGGGTGGCACCATCATGGCATGGTCATCACCCTTTGGGCACCCTGGCATGGGGTGGGCACCCTGGGGTGGCTTTGGTAGAGGTTGGGTGACACCAGCATGGGGTGGGCACCTGCTGGGAGGGGGGTCCTACACCCATGGGTGCCCTGACGCCCCGGTGGGTGCCAGGCCTGCTGTGCCACCTGGACGACGCCTGCGTCAGCAACCCGTGCCACAAGGACGCCATCTGCGACACCAACCCCGTCAACGGCCGCGCCATCTGCACCTGCCCCCCCGGCTTCACCGGCGGCGCCTGCGACCAGGACGTCGATGAGTGCTCCATCGGTGGGTGTGGGGGGGGAGGCACCCATGGGTGGGGGGCACCCATGGGTGGTGGTAGGGCGTCCATTCATGGTGATACCACCATGGTGATACCACCATGAATGGTGGGCACGCATGGGCAGAGGGCACAGTGGACCTCCACGAGTGATCACCGTGGCACGTGAGCCAAGAAGGGGAGCACCCGTGGGTGTTGGGGGCACCCATGGGTGGGGGGCACCCATGGGTGGTGGTAGGACGTCCATGCATGGTGATATCACCATGGGCACGCATGGCCAGAGAGCACAGTGGACCTCCATGAGTGATCACCATGGCAATGGACCCAGGAAGGGGAGCACCCATGGGTGGGGGGAACCTAGGGGTGGTGGGCACCCATGGGTGGTGGTGGGACATCCATTCATGGTGGTGGTGGTGGGGTCATCCATGGGCAGAAGGCACAGGCAGGACTGCACCTTCATTGAGCAATAGCCATGGCAGGGGAGCCAAGAAGGGGAGCACCCATGGGTGCTGGGGGCACCCATTGGTGGTGGGCACCCATGGGTGATGGTAGGGCGTCCATTCATGGTGGTATCACCATGGTGGGCACGCATGGGCAGAGAGCACAGTGGACCTCCATGAGTGATCACCATGGCAATGGACCCAAGAAAGGGAGCACCCATGGGGGGGGGGGGGGCACCCATGGGTGGTGGTAGGGCCTCCAGTCATGGTGATGTCACCATGAATGGTGGGCACGCATGGGCAGAGAGCAGAGGCAAGGGTGCACCTCCATGAGTGACAACCATGGCAATGGACCCAAGAAGGGGAGCACCCGTGGGTGGGTGCCACCCATGGGTGCTGACCCCTCCCTTCCCCCCAGGCGCCAACCCCTGCGAGCACTTTGGGCGCTGCGTCAACACCCAAGGGTCCTTCGAGTGCCGCTGCGGGCGGGGCTACGCGGGGCCGCGCTGCGAGAGCGACGTCAACGAGTGCCTGTCGGGGCCCTGCCGCAACCAGGCCACCTGCCTGGACCGCATCGGGCGCTTCACCTGCATCTGCATGGCCGGTGGGGGCCCCCCCCCCATGGGTGGGGCTGGGGGCGGGGCCTGGGGTGGGGGTGGGACCTGGGGTGGTCCTGGGATGGGTGCTGGTGGGGATGTGGGACCTGGGGTGGGACCTGGTGAGGGTGCTGGTGGGGATGTGGGACCTGGGGTGGTCCTGGGATGGGTGCTGGTGGGGATGTGGGACCTGGGGTGGTCCTGGGATGGGTGCTGGTGGGGATGTGGGACCTGGGGTGGTCCTGGAATGGGTGCTGGTGGGGATGTGGGACCTGGGGTGGTCCTGGGATGGGTGCTGGTGGGGATGTGGGACCTGGGGTGGGACCTGGTGAGGGTGCTGGTGGGGATGTGGGACCTGGGGTGGTCCTGGGATGGGCGTAGGACCTGAGATGGGTGCTGGTGTGGTTATGGGACGTGGTGTGGGACTGGGGGTGGTGCTGGGGTGGGTGTGGGTCTTGGTATGGGTGCTAGGGCGGCCATGGGACCTGGTGAGGGTCCTGGTGGGGATATGGGACCTGGTGAAGGTCCTGGGGTGGGTGTGGGTCTTGGTGTGGGTCTTGGTATGGGTGCTGGTGAGAACCTGGGACCTGGGGTGGGACCTGGGGTGGGTCGTGGTGGGGTTATGGGACCTGGGGTGGGACCTGGGATGGGTGCTGGTGTGGTTATGGGACCTGGCGAGGGTCCTGGTGGGGATGTGGGACCTGGGGTGGTCCTGGGGTGGGTGTGGGACCTGGGATGGGTGCTGGGGTGGCTATGGGACCTGGTATGGGGCCTGCTGCGGGTCGTGGTGGGGTTATGGGATGTGGTGAGGGACCTGGGATGGGTGCTGGCGTGGGTCATGGTGGGGTTTGGGGTGGGACCCGGGACGGGTGCCTGAATGGGTGTGGAACATGGGGTGGGACCTAGTGAGGGTGCTGCTACGGGACGTGGTACGGGGATGGGTCCTGCCATGGGTCCTGGTGGGGGCTGCGCAGACTTCACCTCCGCTTGCGCAGGCAGTGGGTGCCCCGTGCGGGCAAGGGGGTGCCAGGGTGGGGGCGAGGGTGTCCGTGGGTGCCAGGGTGGGGGTGACGGTGCCGGTGGGCGCAGGGTTCAGCGGGCCCCTCTGCGAGCTGGAGGTGGACGAGTGCCAGAGCAGCCCCTGCGCCAACGGCGGCCGCTGCCACGACCTGGTCAACGGCTTCTCCTGCTCCTGCCCCCCCGGTGAGCACCCACCCGTGGGCACCCACCCGTGGGCACCCACCCGTGGGCACCACCTCTGGGCTCCTGGGCTCGGGGGTGCAGGAGCTCTGGGGGTGCCTGGGGTCCCCTGAGGGGAGTTGGGGGGGTCCATGGGGGGGGGACTCACCCCCTCTGGCCCCACCACCACCACCCATGGGTGCTCCCCACCCAGGTTTCTCGGGCCCCACCTGCCAGACGGACATGGACGAGTGCGCCAGCACCCCCTGCCGCAACGGCGCCAAGTGCCTCGACCGCCCCAACGGCTACGAGTGCCGCTGCGCCGAGGGTGAGCCCCCCCCCACCCCACCCTGGGACCCTCAGCACCCATGGGTGGGCGTGGAACCCGGCATTGACCACCCGGCACCCATGGGTGGACATGGAAGCCAGCACTGACAACGCAACAGCCATGGGTGGGCAAGGAACACAGCATTGACCATCCTGCACCCATGGGTGGCCATGGAACCCCATCATTGCCCATCTTGCACCCATGGGTGTCCCCACCTCATGGTGTTGTCCATCCTGCACCCATGGATGGCCATGGAACCCCGACATTGTCCATCTTGCACCCAGGGGTGTACCTGACCTCCTGGTGTTGGCCACCTTGCGCCCATGGGTGTCCTTGACCTCCTGGCATTGCCCATGTTGCACCCATGGGTGTCCCCAGCTCCAGGCATTGCCCACCCTGCACCCATGCATGTCCCCAAACCCCCAATACTGCCCACTGTGCACCCATGGGTGCCCCCAGCCCCCCGGCATTGCCCACCTGGCACCCATGGGTGTCCTCAACCTCCTGGCATTGGCCACTGTGGGTGTCCTCAACCTCCTGGTGTTGCCCACCCTGCACCCATGGTGTCCTTGACCTCCTGGCATTGCCCACCCTGCACCCATGGGTGTCCCCAAACCCTGGGCATTGCCCACTGTACACCCATGGGTGTCCCCAGCCCCAAGCATTGCCCACCCTGCACCCATGGGTGTCCTCAACCTCCTGGCATTGCCCGCCCTGCACCCATGGATGTCTCCAGCCCCCCGACCTTGCCCACCCTGCACCCATGGGTGCCCCCAGCACCCCCTTCCCCCCCTTCCCCCCCCAGGTTTCGAGGGTCCTCTCTGCGAACGCAACGTGGACGACTGCTCGCCGGACCCCTGCCACCACGGCACCTGCCTGGACGGCATCGCCAGCTTCTCCTGCGCCTGCGCCCCCGGCTTCACCGGCCACCGCTGCCAGCTCCAGCTGGACGAGTGCCACAGCAGCCCCTGCCGCAACGGCGGCAAGTGCATCGACCGCATCGACGCCTACCAGTGCAACTGCCCGCCCGGCACCGCCGGTAGGGTGCTGGGAGGGGTGGGGGGGTCTTCTCTGGGTGGGGGTGGGTGCTGGGTGTGGCGTTGGGGCTCATCTGGGCATGGGGTGGGTGCTGGGTGTGGCGTTGGGTCTTCTCTGGGCGTGGGGTGGGTGCTGGATGTGGTGTTGGGTCCCATTTGGTCATGAGATGGGTGCTAGAGATAGCATTGGGTCTTCTCTGGGCGTGGGGTGGGTGCTGGATGTGGTGTTGGGTCCCATCTGGTCGAGATGGGTGCTAGAGATAGCATTGGGTCTTCTCTGGGCGTGGGGTGGGTGCTGAGCATGGCGCTGGGTCTTCTCTGTGCGTGGGGTGGGTGCTGGATGTGGTGTTGGGTCCCATCTGGTCATGAGATGGGTGCTGGAAATGGTGTTGGGTCTTCTCTGGGCATGGGGTGGGTGCTGGGTGTGGCGTTGGGGCTCATCTGGTCATGGGGTGGGTGCTGGGTGTAGCATTGGGTCCTCTCTGTGCGTGGGGTGGGTGCTGAAGATGGCGTTGGGTCTTCTCTGGGCGTGGGGTGGGTGCTGGATGTGGTGTTGGGTCTCAGCTGTCCATGGGGGGGCTGATGGAGATGGTGTTGGGTCCCATCAAGGCACTGGGTGGGTGCTGGGTGTGGTGTTGGGTCTTCTCTGGGCATGGGGTGGGTGCTGGGTGGGGTTGTTGGGTCCCAACTGGTCTTGGGATGGTCAATGGAGATGGCGTTGGGTCCCATCAGGGCATGGGGTGGGTGCTGGGTGGGGTTGTTGGGTCCCAACTGGTCTTGGGATGGTCAATGGAGATGGTGTTGGGTCCCATTAGGGCATCACGTGGGTGCTGGGCATGGAATTGGGTCCCACCTGGTCATGAAGTGGGTGCTAGCGATGGCGTTGGTTCTTCTCTGGGCATGGGGTGGGTGCCGGTGAGGGTGTTGGGTCCCATCTGGTCACGAGGTGGTTGATGGACAAGGTGTTGAGTCCCATTGAGCACTGGGTGGGTGCTGGAGATGGTGTTGAGTCCCAACTGGTCAGGGGATGGGTGCTGGTCATGGGGTTGGGTCTTACCTGGTCATAAGGTGGGTGCTGGACATGGCATTGGGTCCCACCTCAACATTGGGTGGCAGCTGGACGTGGCATTGGGTCCCATCTGACCATGAAGTGGGTGCTGGGCGTGGCGCTGGGTCCCATCAGGGCATTGGGTGGGTGCTGGACATAGGGTGGGTGCTGGTCATGGCGCTGGGTCCCACCGGGGCACGGAGCGGGTGACACCATGGGGTGGTCACTGGGTGCCATCACCTCCCACCTGAGCATGGGCCAGGAATGGGTGTCCCTGGGGTGCCCCACCTGGGCACCCACCTGATGTGGCTCAGCCCTGCACCCCTGGGTGCCCCACCCCGGTCATGGGGTGGGTGCTGAGGCCTGGCCACCCTTGGGTGCCAGGTGTCAACTGCGAGGTGAACCCCGACGACTGCGCCAGCGACCCCTGCGTCCACGGCGTGTGCCAGGACGGCATCGCCCGCTACGACTGCGTCTGCCAGCCCGGCTTCACAGGTGGGTGCCCCTGGGTGCTCCCATGGGTGCTGGGGGTCCGTGGTGCCTCCTGGGTGCTCCCATGGGTGCTGGGGGGCCTTGGTGTTGACTGGGTGCTCCCATAGGTGCTGGGGGGGCAGGGAGTCCACTGGGTGCCCCCATGGGTGCTGGGGGTCCGTGGTGCCTCCTGGGTGCTCCCATGGGTGCTGGGGGGGCCTTGGTGTTGACTGGGTGCTCCCATGGGTGCTGGGTGGGCCACAGTGCCCGGTGGGTGCTCCCTTGGGTGCTGGGGTCCTTGGTGCCCATTGGGTGCTCCCTTGGGTGCTGGGGGGGCACGGTGCTCACTGGGTGCTCCCATGGGTGCTGGGGTGGCTCAGCACCCACTGGGTGCCCATGTTGGGTGCCCCTGTTGGGTGCCCCATTGATTACCTGTGTTGGGTGCCCGTGTTGGGTGTCCATGTTGGGTGTTCCCTTGATTATCCATGTTGGGTGCCTCTGTTGATCGCCCTTGTTGGGTGCCCCTGTTGGGTGCCCATCCCGTGTTGGGTGCCCCTGTTGGGTGCCCATCCCATGTTGATTGCTCATGTTGGGTGCCCATGTTGGGTGCCCATGTTGGGTGCCCATGTTGATTGCTCATGTTGGGTGCTCTTGTTGGGTGCCTCACTGATTCCCCAACGCTGGGTGCCCACATTGGGTCCCCTTATTGGGTGCCCCTGTTGGGCGCCCGTGTTGACTACCTACGCCGGGATCCCCCAGTTGGGTGCCCACCAGGGCGCCCCCACCCCTCACCCGCGTGTTGTCATCGTGTGTGTCCCCCCCCCCCCCCCGCCCCCAGGTCCCCGCTGCGACGTGGAGATCAACGAGTGCGCGTCCAACCCCTGCCACGAGGGTGGCACCTGCGTGGACGGCGCCAACGGCTTCACCTGCCTCTGCCCGCCCGGCACCCGCGACGCCCAGTGCCGCCCCGGCACCCTGCCCTGCCGCAGCAGCCCCTGCGCCCACGGCACCTGCCGCGACCACGGGGATGGGTGAGCGCCCACCGGGTGCTGGGGGGGAGGCTGGGAAGGGGCCGGGGGTGGCTGGGGAGAGCCCCAGGGTGCCCGTGGGTGCCCATGAGGGGTTTAGGGGTGACTGGGAGGGGTCTGGGTGCTGGTGGGTGCCTGGAGGGGGGCCCAAGAGTGTCCAAGTTGGGGTTCTGGGGTGACTGGGAGGGGGTCTGGGTGCTGGTGGGTGACTGGGGGAGGTCCCAAGGGCACCCATGGGGGGTTCAGGGGTGACTGGGAGGGGTCCGGGTGCCTGGAGGGGGGCCCAAGGGTGCCCATGAGGGGTTTAGGGGTGACTGGGGGGGGGTCTGGGTGCCAATGGGTGCCTGGAGGGGGGCCCAAGGGTGTCCGTGGGTGCCCATGGGGGTGCCCGAGGGTGTCAATGGGCACCCAAGTTGGGGTTCAGGGTGACTGGGAGGGGGTCTGGGTGCTGATGGGTGCCTGGGGGGGCTCCCAAGGGCACCCATGGGTGCTCGGGGGGTGCGCAGGGGGTGCCCATGGGGGTGGCAGGGGATGCGTGTGGGTGCCCATGAATATTTGGGGGTACCAAGGGAGACGCCCATGGGTGCTCATGCCCGTGGGTGCCGGGGGGGGGGGGGGGGGGCTGCCTGGGGGCACCCTTGGGGGCCCAGCACCCATGCGTGCCCCCCGCCCCCCCAGGTTCACCTGCGAGTGCCAGGCGGGCTGGGGGGGCCCCACGTGCGCCCGCAGGGAGGACCCCTGTGCCCCCCGGCCCTGCCACCACGGGGGCACCTGCACCCCCTTGGGTGGGGGGTACCGCTGCGCCTGCCACCCCGGATACCAGGGTACGGCCCCCTGGGGACCCCCCACCCCCCCTGGGGACCCTCTGCCCACCCTGGGGACCCCCCACCCCCCTGGGGACCCTCTGCCCACCCTGGTGTCACCCTGGGGACCCCCTGCCCACCCTGGGGACCCAGCCAGGCCCTCCATTGTCCCCATGTCCCCTTCTGTCCCCATGTCCCCACCACCCCCATGTCCCCACCATGCCCATGCCAATGTCCCCACGTTCCCACCATCCCCACGTCCCCACCACCCCGTGTCCCCCACTGTCCCCATGTCCCCCATCATCCCCACGTCCCCGCCATCCCCACGTGCCCACCATGCCCATGTCCCCTTCTGTCCCCATGTCCCCTGCCATCCCCATGTCCCCACCGTCCCCATGTCCCTGCTGTCCCCACCATGCCCACACCGCTGTCCCCATGTCCTTGCTGTCCCCATGTCCCCTTCTGTCCCCATGTCTCCTGCCATCCCCATGTCCCCACCGTCCCCATGTCCCTGCTGTCCCCATGTCCCCACCGTGCCCACACCACTGTCCCCATGTCCCTGCTGTCCCCATGTCCCCTTCTGTCCCCATGTCTCTTGCCATCCCCATGTCCCCACCGTCCCCATGTCCGCACCGTCCCCATGTCCCTGCTGTCCCCATGTCCCCACCATGCCCACGTCCCCACCATGCCCCCGCCACCATCCCCAAGTCCCTGCTGTCCCCACCATGCCCACACCACTGTCCCCATGTCCCTGCTGTCCCCATGTCCCCTTCTGTCCCCATGTCTCCTGCCATCCCCATGTCCCCACCGTCCCCATGTCCCTGCTGTCCCCATGTCCCCACCATGCCCACACCACTGTCTCCATGTCCCTGCTGTCCCCATGTCCCCACCATGTCCATGTCCCCTGCTGTCCCCACGTCCCCATCATGCCCACACCACCATCCCCATGTCCCCACTGTCCCCATGTCCCCACTGTCCCCATGTCCCCACCATCCCCACGTCCCCACCGTCCCCATGTCCCCTGCCATCCCTGTGTCCCCACCATCCCCACGTCCCCACCATCCCCATGTCCTCACCGTCCCCACGTCCCCGCCGTCCCCGCCGTCCCCGTGCCCCGGGGTGACGCGTTCCCCCCCCCCTCCCCCCCCCCGCAGGCGCCCAGTGCCAGGTGGAGGTGGACGCGTGCGCCTCGGGGCCGTGCCACCATGGGGGCACCTGCCTGGACAGCGCCGGCACCTACCGCTGCCTCTGCGCCCCGCCCTTCACAGGTGGGCACCCATGGGTGCGGGGGGGGGGGGGTCTGCGTCCTGCCCTTCACGGGTGGGCACCCATGGGTGCTGAGTGGCACCATGGGTGGGGGGGCTGCATACCTGGTGGCTTTGTCCCGTGCCCTGAGGGGTGCCACCATGCCAGACGCCCAGTGGTGGCCATGCCCTGATGGGTGCCACCATGCTGGGTGCCCCAATGGGTGCCACCATGCCAGGTTCCCCAATGGGTGCCACCACGCTGGGTGTCCCCATGGTGGCCACGTCCTCATGGGTGCCACCACATTGGGTCCCTGGCGGTGGTCATGCCCTGCTGGGTGCCACCATGCTGGGTGCCCTGGTGGGTGCCACCACACTGGGTGTCCCTGTGGTGGCCACGTCCTCATGGGTGCCACCATGCTGGGTGCCTGGTGGTGGCCACAGACTCCTGGGTGCCACCCTGCCCGGCACCCCGTGGTGGCCATGCGCTGCTGGGTGCCACCATGTTGGGTCCCTGGTGGTGGCCGTGTCCTCATGGGTGCCACCATGCCACGTGCCCAGATGGGTGCCACCACACTGGGTGTCCCCATGGTGGCCATGCCCCGATGGGTGCCACCAAGCCATGTTCTTTTAATAGTGCCACCATGTTGGGTGTCCCTGTGGTGGCCACGTCCTCATGGGTGCCCACCACGCTGGGTGCCCCAATGGGTGCCACCACACTGGGTGTCCCCATGGTGGCCACGTCCTCATGGGTGCCACCACACTGGGTTCCCGGTGGTGGCCGTAGCCTCCTGGGTGCTACCCTGCCCGGCACCCAGCGGTGGCCATGCCCGGCCGGGTGTCACCCTGCGGGCGGCGGTGCCTGACGGTGTCCCCGGGGCGTAGGGCGGGCGTGCGAGGTGACGCTGGCTCCCTGCACCCCCAACCCCTGTGACAACGGTGGCGTCTGCGTCCCCACCCCCGACTACGGGGGCTTCACCTGCCGCTGCCCCCCCGGCTGGCAAGGTACCCGCACCCCGGGGTGGCCCTGGCACCCATGGGTCCCTCTGACACCCCTGGGACCCCCAGCACCCTTGGGTCACCCCCTGACACCCCTGGGTCCCCCAACACCCCTAGGGTCCCTCTGACACCCATGGGTCCCCTTGGGCACCCTGACCCCCCGGGCACCCTGATCCCCCCCCCCCGGGCACCCCTGGGTCCCTCCCCAATCCCCCCCCCCGTTGTCCCCCCAAACCGTCTGGGCACCCTGACCCCCCCCCCAAGCACCCTGACCCCCCCATCACCCTGAACCCCCATCACCCTGACCCCCCCATCACCCTGACCCCCACCCCGGGCACCCTGACCCCCCTCCCAAGGACCCTGACCCCCCCATCACCCTGACACCGCCCCCCGGGCACCCTGACCCCCCATCACCCTGAACCCCACCCCGGGCACCCTGACCCCCCTCCCTTGGTACCCTGACCCCCCTCCCTTGGCACCCTGACCCCCCATCACCCTGACCCCCCCATCCCAGGCACCCTGACCCCCCCGGGCACCCTGACCCCCCATCACCCTGACCCCCCTCCCTTGGCACCCTGCCCCCCATCACCTTGACCCCACCCTGGGAACCCTGACACCCCCCCCGGGCACCCTGCGCCCCCCCCATCACCCTGACCCCCCTCCCTTGGCACCCTGCCCCCCCATCACCCTGACCCCCCCTCCCCGGGCACCCTGCCCCCCCCCCCCCGGGCACCCTGCCCCCCCAGGCGAGCGCTGCCAGGAGGACGTGGACGAGTGCGGGCAGAGCCCCTGCCTGCACGGGGGGGTCTGCGCCAACGGCCCCGGCACCTTTGGGTGCCTCTGCCCCCGCGGCTACGGGGGGGGCACCTGCCAGCACGACCTCGACGACTGCCACCCCGGTGAGGGGACACGGGGACACGGGGGGGGACAGGGGTGCTGGGGGGACTGGGGACACTGCGGGGGCTGGGGACACTGGGGGGACACCAGGGGACTGGGGGGACTGGGGACACTGGGGGGGTTGGGGACACTGGGGGGACCTGGGACACTGGGAGGACTGGGGACACTGGGGAACTTGGGGACACCAGGGGGGACTGGGGGCACTGGGGGGACTGGGGACACTGGGGAGCTTGGGGACACCAGGGGGGACTGGGGGCACTGGGGGGACTGGGGACACTGGGGGGCTTGGGGACACTAAGGGGGTCAGAGGGACTGGGGGGCTTTGGGAACCTGGGGGGACACCAGGACACTGGGGACACTGGGGGGCTTGGGGACACTAAGGGGGACTGGGGACACCGGGGGGCTTGGGGACACTGGGGGGCCAGGGACACTGGGGGGCTTGGGGACACCAGGGGGGACTGGCGACACCGGGGGGCTTGGGGACACTGGGGAGGACAAGGACACCGGGGGGACTGGGGACACTGGGGACACTGGGGACACCGCGGGGTTTGGGGACACTGGGGAGGACAGGGACACCGGGGGGACTGGGGACACTGGGGACACCTCAGGGTTTGGGGACACTGGGGAGGACAAGGACACCGGGGGGACTGGGGACACTGGGGACACCGCGGGGTTTGGGGACACTGGGGAGGACAGGGACACCGGGGCCTTTGGGGACATGGGGACACACCAGGACACTGGGGAGCTTGGGGACGCCGGGGGGACCTGGGCCCACGGGGGAGGTGGCAATTCGAAGTGCCACCCGCTGTGTCCCCATGTCCCCCAGAGCCCTGCCTGAACGGTGGCACCTGCCGGGACGGGGTGGGGACCTTCTCCTGCTCCTGTCCCCCCGGCTTCGGGGGTCCCCGCTGTGACGCCGAGGAGGACGAGTGCAGGAGCCGGCCCTGCCGCAACGGTGGCACCTGCACCGACTACGTCAACAGCTTCACCTGCACCTGCGCCCCCGGCTGGACCGGCCACCGCTGCCAGCACAACGTCCCCGACTGCACCGACAGGTACCCATGGGTGGCCCTGGGTGGCCCCGGGTCACCCCCTGCCCGCGCGATGTCCCCGTCTGCACCTGGAGGTACCAGCACCCTTGGGTGGCCCCGGGTGGCCCCAAAACTCCTCATGCCCAGTTGATGTCCCCATCTGCACCTGGAGGTACCAGCACCCTTGGGTGGCCCCAGGTGGCCCCAGGTGGCCTTGGGTGGCCCCAGGTCTCCCCGTGCCCATGCGATGTCCCCATCTGCACCTGGAGGTACCAGCACCCTTGGGTGGCCCCAGGTGGCCCCAGGTGGCCTTGGGTGGCCCCAGGTCTCCCCGTGCCCATGCGATGTCCCCATCTGCACCTGGAGGTACCAGCACCCTTGGGTGGCCCCAGGTGGCCTTGGGTGGCCCCAGGTCTCCCCGTGCCCATGCGATGTCCCCATCTGCACCTGGAGGTACCAGCACCCTTGGGTGGCCCCAGGTGGCCTTGGGTGGCCCCGGGTCACCCCGTGCCCATGCGATGTCCCCATCTGCACCTGGAGGTATCAGCACCCTTGGGTGGCCCAAGGTGGCCTTGGGTGGCCCCAGGTCACCCCGTGCCCATGCGATGTCCCCATCTGCACCTGGAGGTACCAGCACCCTTGGGTGGCCCCAAGACTCCCCCTGCCCCTGCAGTGCCCCCATCTGCACCCACAGGTTCCAGCACCCATGGGTGGCCCCAGGTGGCCCCAAGCCTCCCCTGTCCCTACAACGTCCCCACATGTACCAGCACCCATGGGTGCCCCCAGACACCCCATAACTCCTCTCTCCAACCCACCAGCACCCATGGGTGCCCCCAGACACCCCATAACTCCTCTCTCCAACCCACCAGCACCCATGGGTGCCCCCAGACACCCCATAACTCCTCTCTCCAACCCACCAGCACCCATGGGTGCCCCCAGCCACCCCACAGCTCCCCTCTCCAGCCCAACCCACCAGCACCCATGGGTGCCCCCAGTTGTCCCCAAGCTTCCCCCTGTCCCTACAATGTCCCCACAGATTCCAGCACGATGGGTGCCCCCAGCCACCCCACAGCTCCCCTCTCCAGCCCAACCCACCAGCACCCATGGGTGCCCCCAGATGTCCCCAATCCTCTCCATGCCCCTACAACATCCCCACGGGCACCCACATGTACCAGCACCCATGGGTGCCCCCAGCCACCCCATAACTCCCCTCTCCAGCCCAACCCACCACCACCCAAGGGCGCTGGGGGAGCACCCATGGGTGCTGAGCCGTGCGTGCCCTCCCCCCCCAGCTCCTGCTTCAACGGGGGGACCTGCGTGGACGGCGTCGCCTCCTTCACCTGCCGCTGCCGCCCCGGCTTCACCGGCGCCCACTGCCAGCACCCGGCGGACGGGTGCCGGGGGCGGCCCTGCCTGCAGGGCGGCACCTGCCTCAGCGCCGGCGACGCCTACCGCTGCCTCTGCCCGCCGGCCTACACCGGCGCCCAGTGCCAGGTCAGCGGGGGCACCCATGGGTGCGGCGGGCGGGCGGGGACCGACCCCACGCGGTTCGGCCAAAGGGGCGCCCTTGGGTGCCCCCCACCCCCTGTCCCCCTCTCCAGTCCCCCGCCAACTGGGTGCCCCGGCGCCCACCGACCCGGGCAACCCCAAACTCTGTGTCGGAGCCCCCCAACCCGATGGCACCCTTGGGTGCCCTTTGGGTGCCCCCCACCATGACCCCCCCTTACCCCTCCCCATGCCCACCCAGTCCCCCTCCAACTGGGTGCCCCGGCGCCCACCGTCCCAGGCACCCCCAAACTCTGTGTCGGAGCCCCCCACCCAATCCCACCCTTGGGAGCACCCTTGGGTGCCCCCCACCCTGCCCCCCCCTCCCCCCCTCCCCGTCCCCCCCCAGCCCCCCTCCAACTGGGTGCCCCGGCGCCCCCCGACCCGGGCACCCCCAAACTCTGTGTCGGAGCCCCCCGCCCACCCCAATCCCACCCTTGGGTGCCCTTTGGGGAATGGGGTGCTCGGGTCGGTGGGCGCCGGGGCACCCAGTTGGTGAGGGACTGGGTGGGAACGGGGAGCGGGGAAGGGGGGTCAGGGTGGGGGGCACCCAAGGGTGGGATTGGGGTGGGGAGGGGGCTCAGGAACAGAGTTTGGGGGTGGCCATGTCGATGGGTGCTGGGGGAACCAGTTGGAGGGGGACTGGGTGGGAATGGGGAGGAGTTGGGGGGGGGTCAGGGTGGGGGCACCCAAGGGTGCACCTTTGGGGGGTGCTGGGGTGGGTGGGGGGCTCAGACACAGAGTTTGGGGGTGGCCAAGGTGGTGGGCGCCGGGGCACCCAGTTGGAGGGGGACTGGGGAGGGTGGGAACGGGGAGTGGGGGAAGGGGGGGGGGTCAGGGTCAGGGTGGGGGGCACCCAAAGGTGCGCCCTTGGGTGCCCCCCACCCTGACCCCCACCCTCGCGCAGACGCTGCTGGACCTGTGCCGGGGGGCTCCCTGCCGCCACGGCGGGCAGTGCCGGCAGGAGGGTGCCACCGTCTCCTGCCGCTGTCCCCCCGCCTGGACGGGCAGCGCCTGCGACGTCCCCAACGTCACCTGCGCCGCCGCCGCCGCCCGCAGAGGTCAGCGGCCGCCCAGTTCGGGCACTGGGAGGACTGGGAGGGGGCTGGGGAGCCCAGAGACCAGGGTTCCATCCCAGTTTGGGGCACTGGGAGGACTGGGAGGGGGCTGGGGAGCCCAGAGACCTGGTTCCATCCCAGTTCAGGCACTGGGAGGACTGGGAGGGGGCTGGGGAGCCCAGAGGCCGGGGTTCCGTCCCAGTTTGGGGCACTGGGAGGGGTCTAAGGAGCCTGGATGCCTGGGTTCCCTCCCAGTTTGGGGAACTGGGGACCCTGGATGCCCGAGTTCCCTCCCAGTTTGGGAGACTGGGAGGGGGTAACAAGCCCAGAGGCCGGGGTTCCATCCCAGTCTGGGGCCCTGGGAGGAGGCCGAGAAGCCCAGAAGCTTGGGTTCCCTCCCAGTTTAGGGGCACTGGGAGGACTGGGAGGGTTAGAAGGAGCCTGGGTGCCTGGGTCCCCTCCCAGTTTGGGAGACTGGGAGGACTGGGAGGGTTAGAAGGAGCCTGGGTACCTGGGTCCCCTCCCAGTTTGGGGTACTGGGAGGACTGGGGAGCCTGGGTACCTGGGTCCCCTCCCAGTTTGGGGTACTGGGAAGACTGGGGAGCCTGGGTGCCTGGGTGCCCTCCCAGTTTGGGGTACTGGGAGGACTGGGGAGCTTGGATGCCTGGGTCCCCTCCCAGTTTGGGGTACTGGGAGGACTGGGGAGCCTGGGTCCCCTCCCAGTTTGGGGTACTGGGAAGACTGGGGAGCCTGGGTGCCTGGGTCCCCTCCCAGTTTGGGGTACTGGGAAGACTGGGGAGCCTGGGTGCCTGGGTCCCCTCCCAGTTTGGGGTACTGGGAAGACTGGGGAGCCTGGGTGCCTGGGTGCCCTCCCAATTTGGGGTACTGGGAGGACTGGGAGGCGTCGATAACCCCAGCCCCCCGCCTCCCCTCCCCATGGCACCTGGGCTGGGTCCCCCCCCACCCCCACCCCCCGGCCCCTGCCTCAGTTTCCCCCCCCCCCCCCCACCTCCGCCCTCTCCCCCCACCCAGGGGTGCCCCTGGCCCAGCTGTGCCACGGGCGCGGCCGCTGCGTGGGTGCGGGCAGCGGCGGCCACCGCTGCCTGTGCCAGGAGGGCTACGTGGGCAGCTACTGCCAGACCCCCCGCGACCGCTGCCTGCCCAACCCCTGCCTGCACGGCGCTGCCTGCAGCAGCTACGGGGGGGGCTACGAGTGCGAGGTGAGTGCCGCCCCCCACCCATGGGTGCTGCTTGGGGCGGGGGGGGTGCTGGGGGCGGGGGGGGGAGGAGCAGGGGTTGGGGGTGTCCATGGGGTTGGGCACCCCGCGCCCGCCCGTCCCGGTTTCCCCGTGAATTGGGTGCTGGGGGGGTAGCAGCACCCATGGGTGCAAGCAGCCCGCACCCGTCCTCCTCCAGGCTGGGGACACCCCGGGGTGCCCATGTCCCTCCTGCCATCGAGGGTGGCATCACCCGGGCATGGTGACCCTTGGGTGACGGGCGCCTCCACCCTGGAGCACCCATGGGTGCTCTCCTGACCCAGCCGCAGCATTTGGGGCTCAGCTGAGCTTTTTGGGGTGCCAGGGCACCTCCCCACATTGGGGACGCCCCGGGGTGCCCATGTCCCTCCTGCCATCGAGGGTGGCATCACCCGGGCATGGTGACCCTTGGGTGACGGGCGTCTCCACCCTGGAGCACCCGTGGGTGCTCTCCCTCCCCAGCCGCAGCATTTGGGGCTCAGCTGGCCCTTTTGGGGTGCCCTTGGGCGCCCGGCACCCCCCGTACCGTGGCCCTGAGGCGGGGCGGGTGGCCCGGGGGTGACGGGGCGCCCATGGGTGCTGTCCCCGCAGTGCCCGCCGGGCTACGCGGGCCGCGAGTGCCAGCTGGAGGTGGACGAGTGCCAGTCACAGCCCTGCCAGAACGGGGGCACCTGCATCGACCTCGTGGGGCGCTACCTCTGCTCCTGCCCCCCCGGCACCCGGGGTGGGTGCGCGGGGGCCGGCCCCGTGGCCGCCTGTCTGGGTGCTGGTGGGAGGGGGTCCCCTGTCCCCAAGTCCTTGGGTGCTGGTGGGAAGGGTCCCCGTGTCCTTGGGTGGGCGGTGGGAGAGGGTCCCGTGTCCCCAAGTCCTTGGGTGCTGGTGGGAAGGGTCCCCTTGTCCCCGTGTCCCCATGTCCTTGGGTGGTGGTGGGAGGGGGTCCTGTGTCCCCAAGTCCTTGGGTGCTGGTGGGAAGGGTCCCCTTGTCCCCGTGTCCCCGTGTCCTTGGGTGGGCGGTGCGAGGGGGTCCCCGTGTCCCCATGTCCTTGGGTGCTGGTGGGAAGGGTCCCCGTGTCCTCATGTCCTTGGGTGGGCAGTGGGAGGGGGTCCTGTGTCCCCAAGTCCTTGGGTGCTGGTGGGAAGGGTCCCTGTGTCCCCAAGTCCTTGGGTGGGCGGTGGGAGGGGGTCCCGTGTCCCCATGTCCTTGGGTGCTGGTGGGAAGGGTCCCCTTGTCCCCAAGTCCTTGGGTGGGCGGTGGGAGGGGGTCCTGTGTCCCCAAGTCCTTGGGTGCTGGTGGGAAGGGTCCCCTTGTCCCCGTGTCCCCGTGTCCTTGGGTGGGCGGTGGGAGGGGGTCCCGTGTCCCCAAGTCCTTGGGTGCTGGTGGGAAGGGTCCCCGTGTCCTCATGTCCTTGGGTGGGCAGTGGGAGGGGGTCCCGTGTCCCCATGTCCTTGGGTGCTGGTGGGAAGGGTCCCCTTGTCCCCGTGTCCCCGTGTCCTTGGGTGGGCGGTGGGAGGGGGTCCCATGTCCCCATGTCCTTGGGTGGTGGTGGGAAGGGTCCCCTTGTCCCCGTGTCCCCATGTCCTTGGGTGGGCGGTGGGAGGGGGTCCCGTGTCCCCAAGTCCTTGGGTGGTGGTGGGAAGGGTCCCCTTGTCCCTGTGTCCCCATGTCCTTGGGTGCTGGTGGGAAGGGTCCCCATGTCCCCAAGTCCTTGGGTGCTGGTGGGAAGGGTCCCTGTGTCCCCGTGTCCCCATGTCCTTGGGTGGGCGGTGGGAGGGGGTCCCATGTCCCCATGTCCTTGGGTGCTGGTGGGAAGGGACCCCTTGTCCCCATGTCCCCATGTCCTTGGGTGCTGGTGGGAAGGGTCCCTGTGTCCCCGTGTCCCCATGTCCTTGGGTGGGCAGAGGGATTGGTCCCCATGTTCCCATGCCCAGGGTGACAGTGACCAGGGTCCCCACGTCCCCACCACAGGGTGGCACCCATCAGGGTCCCCACACCCCACCCCACAGTGTCACCCCTCAGGGTCCCCTCCCCATGGTGGCACCCCTCAGGGTCCCCACCCCATGGTGGCACCCATCAAGGTGCCCATGTCCCATCCCATGGTGACAACGACCAGGGTCCCCACCCTATGGTGGCACCCATCAATGTCCCCACATCCCACCCCACGGTGGCACCCCTCAGGGTCCCCACCCCATGGTGGCACCCATCAATGTCCCCACCCCAGGGTGTCACCCCTCAGGGCCCCCACGTCCCCACGCCACGCTGTCACCCCTCAGGGCCCCCGCCCCAGGGTGGCACCGGCCCAGCTGCGTCCCCGCTGTCACCTCCCCGTCCCCGCAGGCGTCCTCTGCGAGATCGACGAGGACGACTGCGCCCCCGCGCCCGGCGCCCTGGCACCCAAGTGCCTCCACAACGGGACCTGCCTGGACGGGGTGGGGGGCTACGCCTGCGCCTGCCCCCCCGGCTACACGGGCGCCCGCTGCGAGGGGGACGTCAACGAGTGCCGCAGCCGGCCCTGCCACCCCCCCGGCACCCTGGCGTGCGTGCAGGGTGCCAACGCCTACCGCTGCCTCTGCCGGCCCGGCTTCACCGGTGGGTGCTGCGCGGGGCGCCGGGGGGTAAGGGGGGTGCCAGGGTGGGTGCCAAGGTGGGTACGGGGACGTGGGGGGTGTCATGGGGGTACGAGCGTGGGTGCCAGGGTGGGTAAGGGGACGTGGGGGGTGCCAGGGTGGGTGCCAGGGTGGGTTAGGGAACATGAGGGGTGTCATGGTGGGTGCCAGGGTGGGTAAGGGGACACGGGGGGTGCCAGGGTGGGTGCCAGGGTGGGTAAGGGGACACGGGGGGTGCCAGGGTGGGTGCCAGGGTGGGTAAGGGGACATGGGGGGTGCCAGGGTGGGTGCCAGGGTGGGTAAGGGGACACGGGGGGTGCCAGGGTGGGTGCCAGGGTGGGTAAGGGGACATGAGGGGTGCCAGGGTGGGTGCCAGGGTGGGTTAGGGGACGTGGGGGGTGCCAGGGTGGGGGCCAGGGGGGGTTAGGGAACATGAGGGGTGTCATGGGGGGTGCCGGGGTGGGTAAGGGGACACGGGGGGTGCCAGGGTGGGTGCCAGGGTGGGTAAGGGGACGTGGGGGGTGCTATGGGGGGTGCCAGGGTGGGTAAGGGGGGTGCCAGGGTGGGTGCCAGGGTGGGTAAGGGGACGTGGGGGGTGCCAGGGTGGGTGCCAGGGTGGGTAAGGGGACATGAGGGGTGCCAGGGTGGGTGCCAGGGTGGGTTAGGGGACACGGGGGGTGCCAGGGTGGGTGCCAGGGTGGGTGCCAGGGTGGGTAAGGGGACATGAGGGGTGCCAGGGTGGGTGCCAGGGTGGGTTAGGGGACACGGGGGGTGTCATGGTGGGTGCCAGGGTGGGTTAGGGAACATGAGGGGTGTCATGGTGGGTGCCAGGGTGGGTAAGGGGACACGGGGGGTGCCAGGGTGGGTGCCAGGGTGGGTGCCAGGGTGGGTAAGGGGACACGGGGGGTGCCAGGGTGGGTGCCAGGGTGGGTAAGGGGACATGAGGGGTGCCAGGGTGGGTGCCAGGGTGGGTTAGGGGACGTGGGGGGTGCCAGGGTGGGTGCCAGGGTGGGTTAGGGAACATGAGGGGTGTCATGGTGGGTGCCAGGGTGGGTAAGGGGACACGGGGGGTGCCATAGGGCGTGCCAGGGTGGGTAAGGGGACATGAGGGGTGCCAGGGTGGGTGCTAGGATGGGTAAGGGGACGTGGGCGTGCCGTGGGGGGTGCCAGGGTGGGTAAGGGCAGTGCCATGGTGGGTGCTAGGGTGGGTAAGGGGACATGCGAGGTGTCAGGGGGGGTGCCAGGGAGGGTAGGGGGACATGGGGGGGAGCCAGGGGGGTGCCAGGGTGGGCAGGGGGCACGGAGGGGGTGCCAGGGTGGGTGCCAGGGAGGGTGAGGGGGTGCCAGGGCGGGCAGGGCCCCTCCGCGCCGTGCCGGGGCAGGGTGCCGTGCGGGTGCCGTGCCACCGGTGCCGGGCAGGGTGCCACCCCGCGTGCCCACCCTCGGTGGGGGGGGAGGGGGGTCTCTGCGCCCCCTGACCCCCCCCCACCCCGCAGGCCCCCGCTGCCAGAGCCCGGCGAACCCCTGCCAGGCCCTGCCCTGCCGCCACGGCGGGCGCTGCCAGCCCGACCCCGCGGCCGCCCGCGGCTACGCCTGCCGCTGCCCGCCCGTGAGTGGGGGGCACCCACCCGCACCCACCTGCCCGCCCGCGGGGCCGGGGGCCGGGGTGGCAGGGGGTGGGCGGGGGGCTGGGTGCACCCAGAGCCATGGGGGTGGGTGCTGGGGGGTGCTGGGGGGTGGCACGGGGTGGGCATGGGTCTGGGTGCTGGGGTGGCAGGGGGTGGGCGGGGGTCTGGGTGCACCCAGAGCCATGGGGGTGGGGGCTGGGGGGGGCTGGGGTGGCACAGGGTGGGCAGGGGGCTGGGTGCTGGGTGCTGGGGGGTGGCAGGGGGTGGGCGGGGGCTGGGTGCACCCAGAGCCATGGGGCTGAGTGCTGGGGGGTGCTGGGGTGGCACAGGGTGGGCAGGGGGCTGGGTGCTGGGTGCTGGGGGGTGGCACAGGGTGGGTGGGGGTCTGGGTGCACCCAGAGCCATGGGGGTGGGTGCTGGGGGGTGCTGGGGTGGCACAGGGTGGGCAGGGGGCTGAGTGCTGGGTGCTGGGGGGTGGCAGGGGGTGGGCGGGGGTCTGGGTGCACCCAGAGCCATGGGTCTGGGTGCTGGGGGGTGCTGGGGTGGCACAGGGTGGGCAGGGGGCTGGGTGCCCGCCCCCCCCCACCCCGGGTGCCCCCCACCCTGACACCCCCCCCCCCCCCCCCATTCCCCCCCCCAGGGCTTCAGCGGCGCCCACTGCGAGAGCCGCCCCCCCCTGCCTGGACCCTGCCTGCGCCAACGGCGGCAGCTGCCCGCGCCCCCCCGGCGCCGGGGGTCCCCCCTGCCGCCCCCCCAACGCCACCTGCGCCCCCGACGCCTGCCTCCACGGGGGCACCTGCGTCCCCTCGCCCCGGCCCCCCTTCGCCCGCTGCCTCTGCCCGCCGGGTTTCGGGGGGCCCCGCTGCCAGGAGGGGCCCCCCCCGCCCCCCGCCGCCGAGTGCCAGGGGGGGTGCGGGGGGAAGGCGGGGGACGGGGTTTGTCACCGGGAGTGCAACACCCCCGGCTGTCAGTGGGACGGGGGCGACTGTTCCCTCTTGGTGGGGGACCCCTGGGGACACTGCGGGGTCCCCGAGTGTCCCCCCCTTTTCAACAACAGCCGCTGCGACCGGGGGTGCGACACCCCCCACTGCCTCTACGACAACTTCGACTGCCGGCCCCCCCACAGGGCCTGCCAGTGAGTGTCCCCAGGGCCACCCCCGGTCCCCATGGGCCACCCCCGGTCCCCGTGGGCCACCTCCTGTCCCCAGGGCCACCCCTGGTCCCCAGGGCCGCCTCCTGTCCCCAGGGCCACGTCCTGTCCCTATGGGCAACCCCCGGTCCCCATGGGCCACCCCCTGTCCCCAGGGCCACCCCCGGTCCCCATGGGCCACCCCCGGTCCCCGTGGGCCACCTCCTGTCCCCAGGGCCACCCCTGGTCCCCATGGGCCACCCCCGGTCCCCGTGGGCCACCTCCTGTCCCCAGGGCCACCCCCGGTCCCCAGGGCCACCCCCGGTCCCCATGGGCCACCCCCTGTCCCCAGGGCCACCTCCTGTCCCTGTGGGCAACCCCCGGTCCCCATGGGCCACCTCCTGTCCCCAGGGCCACCCCCGGTCCCCATGGGCCACCCCCGGTCCCCGTGGGCCACCTCCTGTCCCCAGGGCCACCCCTGGTCCCCATGGGCCACCCCCGGTCCCCGTGGGCCACCTCCTGTCCCCAGGGCCACCCCCAGTCCCCAGGGCCACCTCCTGTCCCCAGGGCCACCCCCGGTCCCCATGGGCCACCCCCTGTCCCCAGGGCCACCTCCTGTCCCTATGGGCAACCCTCGGTTCCCATGGGCCACCTCCTGTCCCCAGGGCCACCCCCGGTCCCCATGGGCCACCTCCTGTCCCCAGGGCCACCCCCAGTCCCCAGGGCCACCTCCTGTCCCTATGGGCAACCCCCAGTCCCCATGGGCCACCCCCGGTCCCCGTGGGCCACCTCCTGTCCCCAGGGCCACCCCCAGTCCCCATGGGCCACCCCCGGTCCCCAGGGCCACCTCCTGTCACCCCCCGTGGCACTACATGCTGCCATGTGGCACTGTGTGCCCCCCATGTGCCCCCCTGTGTGTCTCCGTCTGTGCCCCCATGTCCCCCCATGTCCCCCCAACCCCCCGTCCCCCCATGTCCCCCATGTCCCCCATGTCCCCCATGTCCCCCCAACCCCCCCGTCCACCCATGTCCCCCCATGTCCCCCCATGTCCCCCCAACCCCCCCCGTCCCCCCATGTGTCCCTGCATCCCCCCTGTCCTCCGTGGCCCCCCATGGCCCCCACATCTCCCTCCCATGTCCTCATGTCCCCCCGTGTCCCCATGTCCCCCCCATGTCCTCATATCCCTCCCATGCCCCCCATGTCCCCATGTCCGCCATGTCCCCATGTCCCCAATGCCCCCCATGTCCCCCCACCCCTCCCATGTCCCCATGTCCGCCATGTCCCCATGTCCCCCCACGCCCCTCATGTCCCCAGGTCCCCACACCCCGCCATGTCCCCAATGCCCCCCATGTCCCCCTACCCCTCCCATGCCCCCCATGTCCCCATGCCCCCATATCCCCCCATGCCCCCCATGTCCCCAATGCCCCCCATGTCCCCCCACCCCTCCCATGCCCCCCATGTCCCCATGTCCGCCATGTCCCCATGTCCCCCCACGCCCCTCATGTCCCCAGGTCCCCATGTCCGCCATGTCCCCAATGCCCCCCATGTCCCCCTACCCCTCCCATGCCCACCATGTCCCCATGTCCCCCCATGCCCCCCATGTCCCCAATGCCCCCCATGTCCCCCCACCCCCCTCATGTCCCCAGGTCCCCACACCCCGCCATGTCCCCAATGCCCCCCATGTCCCCCTACCCCTCCCATGCCCCCCATGTCCCCATGCCCCCATATCCCCCCATGCCCCCCATGTCCCCAATGCCCCCCATGTCCCCCCACCCCCCTCATGTCCCCAGGTCCCCACACCCCGCCATGTCCCCAATGCCCCCCATGTCCCCCTACCCCTCCCATGCCCCCCATGTCCCCATGCCCCCATATCCCCCCATGCCCCCCATGTCCCCAATGCCCCCCATGTCCCCCTACCCCTCCCATGCCCCCCATGTCCCCATGCCCCCATATCCCCCCCCACCCCCCACCCACCGCTGCCCCCCCCCAGCCCCGTCTACGAGAAGTACTGCTCCGACCACTTCGCCGACGGGCGCTGCGACCAAGGGTGCAACAGCGAAGAGTGCGGCTGGGACGGGTTGGATTGCGCCCAGGAGGTCCCCGAGGCGCTGGCCCGGGGGGTGCTGGTCGTCACCGTCCTGCTGCCCCCCGAGGAGCTGCGCCGGACCAGCGCCGCCTTCCTTCAGCGGCTCAGCGCCATCCTGCGCACCTCCCTGCGCTTCCGCCTGGATCCCGACGGGAACTACATGATCCAACCCTACTATCGGCCCCAGCGGCTGCGGAGGAGGGAGGTGGCCCCCGAGGTCATCGGGTGAGCGGGGGTGGGGGGAGGGGGGGGGGGGGGGGATGGGGTGGGAGACTTGGAGGACACGGGATGGGGATGGTGGTGCTGGGTGGCGTGGGGTGGGGGACATGGGGTGGGGATGGTGGGGATGGGGGACATGGGGGGGGGTGGGGGACACGGGGTGGGGATGGTGGGGATGGGGGACATGGGATGTGAATGGCGGTGCTGGTGGACATGGGATGGCGGTGCTGGGTGGCATGGGATGGGGGACACGGGATGCGGGGGGATGGGGGACATGGGGTGGGGGGGGGGACATAGGGGGGTGGTGGTGGGTGGGATGGGGTGGGGGACATGAGGTGGGAATGGCGATGGTGGGGGACATGGGATGGGGATGGTGGTGGTGGGGGACATGGGGACATGGGATGGGGATGGTGGTGCTGGGGGACATGGGATGGTGCTGGGTGGGATGGGGTGGGGGACATGGGGTGGGGATGGTGGGGATGGGGACACGGGATGGGGATGGTGGGGATGGTGGGGATGGGGGACATGGGATGGTGCTGGGTGGGATGGGGTGGGGGACATGGGGTGGGGATGGCGGTGGTGGGGCACATGTGGTGGGAGATATGGGGGGGATGGGCTGGGGGACACGGGAGGGGGTGGTGCTGGGGATGGCGGTGCTGCGTCCCATGGGACATGAGGCCAGAGGGCCAGGGGTGCTGGGTGTCTTGGGCCATGGGTGCCATGGGCCATGGGTGCTGGGTGCCTTGAGCCATGGGGACACGGGTGCCATGGGTGCTGGGTGTCTTGGGCCATGGGTGCCATGGGTCATGGGACCATGGGTGCTGGGTGCCGTGAGCCATGGGGACACGGGTGCCATGGGTGCTGGGTGTCTTGGGCCATGGGTGCCATGGGTCATGGGACCATGGGTGCTGGGTGCCGTGAGCCATGGGGACACGGGTGCCATGGGTGCTGGGTGTCTTGGGTCATGGGGCCATGGGTGCCATGGGTCATGGGACCATGGGTGCTGGTGTCTTGGGTCATGGGTGTCATGGGTCATGGGACCATGGGTGCTGGGTGTCTTGGGTCATGGGGCCATGGGTGCCATGGGTCATGGGACCATGGGTGCCGGGTGCCGTGAGCCATGGGGACATGGGTGCCATGGGTGCTGGGTGTCTTGGGTCACGGGACCATGGGTGCTGGGTGTCTTGGGTCACGGGACCATGGGTGCTGGGTGTCTTGGGTCATGGGGCCGTGGGTGCCATGGGTCAGGGGACCACGGTTGCTGGATGCCATGGGTCATGGGACCATGGGTGCTGGGTGCCGTGAGCCATGGGGACATGGGTGCCATGGGTGCTGGTGTCTTGGGTCATGGGTGCCATGGGTCACAGGACCATGGGTGCTGGGTGTCTCGGGTCATGGGGCCGTGGGTGCCATGGGTCAGGGGACCACGGTTGCTGGATGCCATGGGTCATGGGACCATGGGTGCTGGGTGCCGTGAGCCATGGGGACATGGGTGCCATGGGTGCAGGGTGTCTTGGGTCATGGGTGCCATGGGTCAAGGGGCCATGGGTGCCACAGGGCCATGGGTGCTGGATGCCACGAGGCCACGGGTGCTGGGTATCTTGAGCCACGGGACCCCGAGCGCCGCCGTTCCTGGGGGTCCCCCGTGTCCCTCTGTGACCCCCCCCTCCCGGTGACCCCCGGCAGCTCGGTGGTGACGCTGGAGATCGACAACCGCCTGTGCGCCCAGGCGTCCGACAAGTGCTTCCCCGACACCCGCAGCGCCGCCGACTACCTGGCCGCCCTCTCCGCCCTGGAGCGTCTCCAGTTCCCCTACCCCATCAAGGCCGTGCGGGGTGAGGGACCTCCCGGTGGCCCCTGGGGACGAGGGACATCCCGGTGGCCCTTGGGGACGAGGTCCCCGCGGTGGGGAGGGTGGCCCCAATGATGCCATGGGGGTTTGCAAGGGGTGGGGTGTCCTGGTGTGGGGCTGGGGTGACGAACGGGGCGTCCTGGTGGTGATGGTGGCCCTCCATACGTGGCATGTCCCCAGCTTATGGAGGGGGTGACCTTGACCCTGACGTGTAACGTGTCCCCTGTGGGGTGTCCTGGTGGCGATGGGTGCCCCCAGGGTGGTAGCACCCTGATGGTGTCCCCAGCTTGTGGTGGGTGCCCGATGGTGGCATCACCCTGATGGTGTCCTCAACATGCTGGATGCCTCTGTGGTGCCATCACCGTGATGGTGTCCCCAACACGTGATTGCCCCATGGTGGCATCACCCTGGTGGTGTCCCCAACATGCTTAGTGTCCCCATGGTGGCATCACTCTGATGGTGTCCCCGACGTTCTGGGTGCCCCATGGTGGCATCACCCTGATGACGTCCCCAACATGCCCAGTGCCCCATGGTGGCATCACCCTGATGGTGTCCCTGACGTTCTGGGTGCCCCATGGTGGCATCACCCTGATGACGTCCCCAACACGCCCAGTGCCCCATGGTGGCATCACCCTGATGGTGTCCCCGACGTTCTGGGTGCCCCATGGTGGCATCACCCTGGTGACGTCCCCAACAGGCCCAGTGCCCCATGGCGGCATCACCCTGATGGTGTCCCCGACGTTCTGGGTGCCCCATGGTGGCATCACCCTGGTGACGTCCCCAACACGCCCAGTGCCACCATGCTGCCAGCTCCGCCGTGGCATCTCCAACCCGTTGACGCCCCAGGGTGGCATCCCCCTGACGTTGTCCCCCCCGCCCATGCAGGTGACAAGCTGCCCGAGGCGCCGGACCCGGTTCGGTTGTTGCCGCTGGTGGTGGTGGGGGGCGTCATCCTGCTGGCCATCGCGGTGCTGGGGGTGCTGGTGGCCCGGCGCAGGCGGGAGCAGAGCACCCTCTGGTTCCCCGAGGGCTTCAGCCTGGCCAAGGACAGCAAGCGGGACCGGCGGGAGCCCGTGGGGCAGGACGCCCTGGGCATGAAGTGAGGGGCTGGGGGGGCACTGGTGGAACTGGGAGGGTACTGGGGCTCGGGGGGGTCCCAGTGCAAGTTGGGGGGCACTGGGTGGGGGGGACTGGTGGCACTGGGGGGATACTGGGGCTCTGGGGTGTCCCAGTGCAAGTTGGGGGGCACTGGGTGGGGGGACTGGTGGAACTGGGAGGGTACTGGGGCTCTAGGGGGGTCCCAGTGCAAGTGGGGGGCACTGGGTGGGGGGACTGGTGGAACTGGGAGGGTACTGGGGCTCTAGGGGGGGTCCCAGTGCAAGTGGGGGGCGCTGGGGGGGGCACTGGGTGGGGGGACTGGTGGAACTGGGAGGGTACTGGGGCTCTAGGGGGGTCCCAGTGCAAGTGGGGGGCACTGGGTGGGGGGACTGGTGGAACTGGGAGGGTACTGGGGCTCTAGGGGGGTCCCAGTGCAAGTGGGGGGGGGCGCTGGGGGGGGGCACTGGGTGGGGGGACTGGTGGCACTGGGAGGGTACTGGGGCTCTAGGGAGGTCCCAGTGCAAGTGGGGGGGGGCACTGGGTGGGGGGACTGGTGGAACTGGGAGGGTACTGGGGCTCTAGGGAGGTCCCAGTGCAAGTGGGGGGGGCACTGGGTGGGGGGACTGGTGGAACTGGGAGGGTACTGGGGCTCTAGGGGGGGTCCCAGTGCAAGTGGGGGGGGCGCTGGGGGGGGACTGGTGGAACTGGGAGGGTACTGGGGCTCTAGGGGGGGTCCCAGTGCAAGTGGGGGGGCGCTGGGGGGGACTGGTGGAACTGGGAGGGTACTGGGGCTCTAGGGGGGTCCCAGTGCAAGTGGGGGGCATTGGGTGGGGGGACTGGTGGAACTGGGAGGGTACTGGGGCTCTAGGGGGGGGTCCCAGTGCAAGTGGGGGGCACTGGGTGGGGGGACTGGTGGAACTGGGTGGATACTGGGGCTCCGAGGGGGTCCCAGTTCAACTGGGGAGGGCTCACTGGGTTCCAGCTCCCCCCCCCCCCCCCGGGCCGGTCCCGGCTGGGGGCTCCCCGCGCTCCCTGGGCTTTGGGGGTGCCCTGGCCCCGCCCCTGCCCCCCCATAGGTGGGGGGGGGGGGGGCACCCACCTCACGCCCGCGCCCCCCAGGGCCGTGGGGAAGGGGGAGACGCTGATGGGGGAACCCTCGGAGGAGTGGGCGGCCGGCGACTGCCCCGAGGCCAAGAGGCTCAAGGTACCCCCGCGGCACCCTGGGGACCCCGGGGGGGCACCCGGGGGGGGCTGTGACCCCACCCCGGGCACCCTCGGGGGTGGGGGGGGTGGGGGGGTGCCGGTACCCCCATAGCCAGGCACCGGGGGTGGGGGGGATGGGGGTGCTGGCACCGCGGTGGGTGGGGGGGCCGGCCCCCCCCGGGGGGTGCCGCCCTGGTGGGGGGGGGGGCCCAGCACCCCCGTGCTCTGGGACCCTAGAGGGTGGGGGGGGTCCCAGCACCCCCATGCCCCAGCACCCTGGTGGGGGGGGGTCCCAGCACCCCCATGGTTTGGGACCCTGGTGGGTGGGGGGGCCCGGCCCCCACCGTGTGCTGCCGCCCTGGTGGGTGGGGGTCTCCAGGACCCTCATGGGTGGGGGTCCCAGCACCCCCATGCCCCAGCACCCTGGTGGGGGGGGGGTCCCGGCACCCCCGTGCTCTGGGACCCTAGAGGGTGGGGGGGGTCCCAGCACCCCCATGCCCCAGCACCCTGGTGGGGGGGGGGTCCCAGCACCCCCATGGTTTGGGACCCTGGTGGGTGGGGGGGCCCGGCCCCCGCCGTGTGCTGCCACCCTGGTGGGTGGGGGTCTCCAGGACCCTCATGGGTGGGGGTCCCAGCACCCCCATGCCCCAGCACCCTGGTGGGTGGGGGGCCCGGCACCATCGTGGGTGGAGGTCGAGCCCCACCATGGGCAGGGGCTCCTCAGCACCCTCATGGGTGGGGGTCCCAGCACCCCCAGACCCAGGCACCCTCATGGGTGGGGGGTCTCCAGCACCACCATCGGTGGGGGTCCCAGCACCCTCATCGGTGGAGGTCCAGCACCACCATGGGTGGGGGTCCAGCCCCGTCTTGGGCAGGGGCTCCCCAGCAGTGCCGTGGGTGGGGGTCCCGGTGCCCTGGTGGGTGGGGGTCCCGGCACCCCCGTGACCGGGTGCCCGGGCAGGTGGAGGAGGCGGAGCCCCAGGACCCCGTCGACTGCCGGCAGTGGACCCAGCACCACCTGGTCGCCGCCGACATCCGCATGCCGCCCGCCATGGCCCTGACCCCGCCCCAGGGCGAGTTCGACTCCGACTGCGTGGACGTCAACGTCCGCGGGCCAGGTGGGGTGGGGGGCACCCAGGGACCCCACGGGGGCGATGGTGGGCACGGCAGGGATCGTGGGTGTGGGCCACCATGGGGCCGGGTGGGGTGGATGTGCCATGGGGGGGCCACCATGGGGCATGGGGGAGGCCATCATGGGCATGGGGGCCACCATGGGGCCAGGTAGGATGGACGTGGGGCATGGGGGACCACCATGAGGCATGGGGGCCACCATGGGGCCAGGTAGGATGGACATGGGGCATGGGGGGGCCACCATGGGCATGGGAGGCCACCATGGGGCCAGGTAGGATGGACGTGGGGCATGGGGGGGCCACCATGAGGCATGGGGGCCATCATGGGGCCAGGTAGGACGGACATGGGGCATGGGGGGGCCACCATGGGCCAGGTAGGATGGATGTTGCTCATGGGGGGCCACCATGGGCATGGGGGGCCACCATGGGGCAGGTAGGATGGACATGGGGCATGGGGGGCCACCATGAGCATGGGGGGGTCACCATGGGGCCAGGTAGGACGGACATGGGGCATGGGGGGGCCACCATGAGCATGGGGGGGCCACCATGGGCCAGGTAGGGTGGATGTTGCTCATGGGGGGCCACCATGAGGCATGGGGGCCACCATGGGGCCAGGTAGGTTGGACATGGGGCATGGGGGGCCACCACGGACCTTGTAGGGCTGGTGTGGGTCCACTGTGGGGGTGGGGGGCCACCGTGGGCATGGGGGGCCACCGTGGGCCAGGTGGGACAAATACGGAGGCCACTGGGGACGTGGAGGGCACCATGGACCTGGTGGAGCTGAGGTAGGGTCCAGAGGCCACCGTGGTCGTGGCGAAGGTCCTCGAGGGTGGGTGACACGGGCCGGGAGACCCCCGGGCACCCGCTCACCCCACCCGCGCCCGCAGATGGCTTCACGCCGCTGATGCTGGCCTCCTTCTGCGGCGGCGGCCTGGAAGCCGAGGTGACCGAGGACGAGGAGGGTGACGACGCCTCGGCCGGCATCATCGGTGACCTCATCTGCCAGGGCGCCAGCCTGGGCGCCCAAACGGATCGCACGGGCGAGACCGCCCTGCACCTCGCCGCCCGCTACGCCCGCGCCGACGCCGCCAAGCGCCTGCTGGACGCCGGCGCCGACACCAACGCCCAGGACAACACGGGGCGCACGCCGCTGCACGCCGCTGTCACCGCCGACGCCCAGGGCGTCTTCCAGGTGAGGGCACCGGGCGTGGCCATGGGGTGGCCGCCATGGGGCACCCGGCGTGGCCACGGGGCACCCAGCATGGTCATGGGCCACCCAGTGTGGCCATGGGACACCCAACGTGGCCATGGGGCACAAGGTGATGTCATGGGGCACAAGGTGATGTCATGGGCCACCCAACACGGCCATGGGGCACAAAGTGATGTCATGGGGCACAAGGTGATGTCATGGGGCACCCAACAAGGCCATGGGGCACCCAGCATGGCTATGGGGCACAAGGTGATGTCATGGGGCGCCCACCGTGGCCATGGGGCACAAAGTGATGTCATGGAGCACCCTCCATGGCCATGGGGCACCCAACATGGCCATGGGGCACAAGGTGATGTCATGGGGCGCCCACCGTGGCCATGGGGCACAGGGTGATGTCATGGAGCACCCTTCATGGCCATGGGGCACCCAACACGGCCATGGGGCACAAGGTGATGTCATGGAGCACCCTTCATGGCCATGGGGCACCCAGCACGGCCATGGGGCACAAGGTGATGTCATGGGGCGCCCAACATGGCCATGGGGCACCCAGCATGGCCATGGGGCACAAGGTGATGTCATGGGGTGCCCACCGTGGCCATGGGGCACAAAGTGATGTCATGGAGCACCCTCCATGGCCATGGGGCACCCAGCATGGCCATGGGGCACAAGGTGATGTCATGGGGTGCCCACCGTGGCCATGGGGCACAAAGTGATGTCATGGAGCACCCTTCATGGCCATGGGGCACCCAACATGGCCATGGGGCACAAAGTGATGTCATAGAGCACCCTTCATGGCCACGGGGCACAAGGTGATGTCATGGGGCGCCCACCGTGGCCATGGGGCACCGAGTGATGTCCCACAACACCAGCAACGGCCGTGGGGCGTGAGGTGCTGCCATGGGGCACCCAGCACGGCCGTGGGGTGGGGACCCCATGGGCCCCCCCCCTCCCCCACCCACTTGCCCCCCCCCTCCCCCCCGCAGATCCTGATCCGGAACCGCTCCACGGACCTGGACGCCCGCATGGGTGACGGCTCCACCGCCCTCATCCTGGCGGCCCGGCTGGCGGTGGAGGGGATGGTGGAGGAGCTGATCGCCTGCCACGCCGACGTCAACGCCGTCGATGAGACCGGTGGGTGCCGGGGGGCACCCCCAAGGGGAGGGGGAGGGGTGGGGGGAGGGGAGCCCTTGGAGGTGGTTGGGGGGGGACCTGAGGTCCTGGGGAGGGTCCTTGGGTGGGGGGGGTTGAGGTTGAGGGACCCCCCCCAAGATGGTGGGTGCTGGGGTGGGGCTTGGGGGTAGGAAAGGGAGACACCCCCCCCCCCCCCCAGGTTAGTGGGGGCTGGGGGGGGGGGGCCCCTTCTGGGTGGGTGGGGTCTGGGGGGGGTGGGCAGGGTCTCACGCCGTGCCCCGCCCCCAGGGAAGTCCGCCCTGCACTGGGCCGCCGCCGTCAACAACATGGAGGCGACGCTGGCGCTGCTGAAGAACGGGGCCAACAAGGACATGCAGGACAGCAAGGTGGGCCGGGACCCCCCAACACCCTGACCCCCCCCGACAGGGACCCCCCGACACCCTGACCCCCCTGACTGGGGCCCCCCGACACCCTGAGTGAGGAACCCCTGCACCCAGGCGGGCCCCCCCCCCCCCATGACACCCCCAAAGGGGACCCCCGTGGGACCCCCCCTACCCCTGTGCCCCCCAATGGGATCCCCTGCACCCCGAGGGGACCCCCCAGGGGACGCCCCATGGACCCCATTCACCCCAGGAGCTGCCCCATTGCCCCAAGATGGCACCCATGGACCCCAGGAGACCTCCGTTGACCCCAGGAGCTGCCCCATTGCCCCCAGGAGACCCCCATTGACCCCAGATGTCCCATTGACCCCAGACGCTGACCCATTGACCCACTGACCCAAGCTGACGTCCCATTGACCCCAGAAGACCCCCAGTGACCCCAGGAGCTGCCCCATTGCCCTACGATGACACCCCATTGCCCCAAGATGACACCCCGTTGACCCCAGGAGACCCCCCATTGACCCAAGATGACACCCCATTGCCCCAAGATGACACCCTGTTGACCCCAGGAGACCCCCCATTGACCCCAGAAGACACCCCATTGACTCCATTGACCCCAGATGACCCCCATTGCCCCAACATGACACCCCATTGCCCCAAGCTGACGTCCCATTGACCCAGGAGACACCCCATTGCCCCAAGATGACACCCCGTTGACCCCAGGAGACCCCCCCATTGACCCCAGGAGACACCCCATTGACCCAAGATGACACCCCATTGACTCCAGATGTCCCATTGACCCCAGGAGCTGCCCCATTGCCCCATTGCCCTAAGATGACACCCCATTGACCCAGGAGACACCCCATTGCCCCAAGAGGACACCCTGTTGACCCCAGGAGACCCCCCATTGACCCAGGAGACACCCCATTGACTCCATTGACCCAAGCTGACGTCCCATTGACCCCAGAACACCCCCATTGACCCATTGACCCAAGATGACGTCCCACTGACCCCAGGAGACCCCCACTGACCCCAGGACACCCCCCATTGACCCCAGAAGACACCCCATTGACTCCATTGACCCAAGATGACGTCCCATTGACCCTAGAAGATCCCCATTGACCCCAGACGACCCCCCAATGACCCCAGAAGACCCCCATTGACCCAAGATGACACCCCATTGACCCCAGAAGACCCCCGTTGACTCCATTGACCCAAGCTGACATCCCATTGACCCTAGAAGACCCCCATTGACCCTAGACGACCCCCCACTGACCCCAGAAGACCTCCCCATTGGCTCCATTGACCCAAGATGATGTCCCACTGACCCCAGGAGACCCCCATTGACCCCAGGAGACCCCCATTGACCCAAGACGACCCCCCACTGACCCCAGAAGACCCCCATTGACTCCATTGACCCAAGCTGACGTCCCATTGACCCCAGACGACCCCCCATTGACCCCAGAAGACCCCCATTGATCCCAGAAGACCCCCACTGACCCCAGAAGACCCCCATTGACTCCACTGACCCAAGCTGACGTCCCATTGACCCCAGAAGACCCCCACTGACCCCAGAAGACCCCCATTGACTCCATTGACCCAAGCTGACGTCCCATTGACCCCAGAAGACCCCCATTGACCCCAGAAGACCCCCATTGACTCCATTGACCCAAGCTGACGTCCCATTGACCCCAGAAGACCCCCATTGATCCCAGAAGACCCCCACTGACCCCAGAAGACCCCCATTGACTCCATTGACCCAAGCTGACGTCCCATTGACCCAGGAGACCCCCCATTGACCCCAGGAGACCCCCATTGACCCCAGACGACCCCCCACTGACCCCAGGAGACCCCCGTACCCCCGCCAGACGCCCCATTACCCCCAAACCTTCTCCCCCCCCCCCCCCCCCAGGAGGAGACCCCCCTCTTCCTCGCCGCCCGCGAAGGCAGCTACGAAGCCGCCAAGATCCTCCTGGATCATTTCGCCAACCGCGAGATCACGGATCACCTGGACCGCCTCCCGCGGGACATCGGCCACGAGCGGATGCACCACGACATCGTCCGCCTGTTGGACGAGTACAACACGGGGCGCAGCCCCCCGGGGGCGCTGCCCCCCAATTCCGCTTTACCCCCCCTCCTTGGCCCCCCAACTTCCTTCCTACCCGGTCTTAAACCCCCCACCGGCGGCAAGAAGACCCGACGGGTGGGGGGCAAAAGCGGGGGGCCCAAAGGGCGGGGGAAGAAATTGGGGGGCGAGTGTCCGCCGGGGTTGGAGAGCTCGGTGACGTTGTCACCCGTCGACTCCTTGGACTCCCCGTATGTCCCCAACCCCGCGTCCCCCGGGCTCTTCCCCCCGCCGGGGTTGGACCCCCCCTTTACCGTCACCTTAGGGCCACCCTTGGGCGTCGGGCGATTATCGGGGGGCCCCCCCCCCCGCTTAGGGTTGAGTTTGGGGACGGTGACCGTCCCCTTCGAGTGGCGGAGCCGGGTCCCCCCGGGAACCCCTTGCAACCCGCCTCTGGGGGGGGTGCACCCCGGTTTACACCCCTCCTCCGCTCAAGCTTTCGCCCCCGCCCTGCTGCTGCCCCACGGCGCCGTGGGGTGCCCCCCCCCCGCCGCCGAAGCCCTTCCCCGGGCTCCCCAACCTGAAGACGGGGGGGCCCCCCGTTCCGCCGCCCCCCATTTTTTCAAGGCCGGGGAGGAGTACCCCCCGGCGGCGGGGGGGAGGTTTTTGGGGGTCCCCAGCGAGCACCCCTATTTGACGCCCTCCCCCGAGTCCCCCGAGCAGTGGGCGAGCCCCTCCCCCCGCTCCCTCTCTGATTGGTCCGAGGCCACCCCCAGTCCGGCCGTGCTGGGGCCCCCCCAAACTCAGCTGCCCCCCCGCCACCCGAGCAGCCCCCCAAAATGCAGGTCTTTGCCTGAGAGGGGGCGTCCGCCCCGTCCCCCAGGGGCACCCCCAAACTGGGGACACCCCCAAACTGGGGACACCCCAGGGACACCCCCAAACTGGGGACACCCCCAGGATGGGGACACCCCCGGGAGACCCCCAAATTAGGGACACCCCCGGGACACCCCCAGTGTGGGGACACCCCGGGGACACCCCCAAAATGGGGACACCCCCAAAATGGGGACACCCCCGGGACACCCCCAGTGTGGGGACACCCCGGGGACACCCCCAAAATGGGGACACCCCAGGGACACCCCCAAACTGGGGACACCCCCAGGATGGGGACACCCCCGGGAGACCCCCAAATTAGGGACACCCCCGGGACACCCCCAGTGTGGGGACACCCCGGGGACACCCCCAAACTGGGGACACCCCCAAAATGGGGACACCCAAGGGACACCCCCAAATTGGGGACAACCCAGGGACCCCCCCAAACTGGGGACACCCCCAAAATAGGGACACCCCCAAACTGGGGACACCCCCAAATTTGACTCCAGTATGGGGACACCCCCAAATTGGGGACACCCCAGGGACAGCACCCACATGGGGACACCCCCAAACTGGGCAGCCAAAGGACACCCCCAGTATGGGGACACCCCCAAACTGGGCCCCCCCAGGACACCCCCAGTATGGGGACACCCCCAGTATGGGGACACCCCCAAACTGGGCCCCCCAGGACACCCCCAGTATGGGGACACCCCAGTGCCCCCCCCCCCCAGCCCTGGCACCCCAGGGACCCCCCACTTTGGGGACACCCCCAGTCTGAGCACTCCACTGCCACCCCCCCACCCTGGGGACACCCCAAGGGACCCCCAGTGTCACCCCCCGGGGACCCCCCAGTGCCCCCCAGTTTAGGGGGGCTGGGCCCCCCATTTGTGCACTGGGTACGGGGAGTGCGCAGCCCCCCCCTTGGGGACCCCCAGCGCCCCCCTTTGCCCTGGGACCCCCCCAAACTGGGACCCCGCCCCCCCCCCAGTCCTGGCACCCCCATTTTGGGGACCCCCCATTATGGGACCCCCCCCCAGTCTGGGGACCCCCCCCCAGGGCCCTCCCAATCCTGGGACCCCCATTTTGGGGACCCCCCACCCTGAGCCCCCTCCCCCAAATCCTGGGGACCCCCACCCATGACCCCCGCACTCCGGGTCCCCTCCCCCCCCCCCGGGGCCCCTCCCCCACTCTGGACACCCCCCCCCCCCCCCCAATTTTTGGCACTTCATCACATTCCAGCCCCTCCCCCCGCCCCCAGCACCCCCGCCCCCCCTTGCACCCCCCCCCCCGGGGCCACCCAGGTACGACGTCACCCGGTGTCCCCGATGTCACCCCCCCCCCCCCCCCGGCGCTTTGGACCCCCCCCGGCCACCAGCACCCATGGGTGCCCCCCACCCACGGGGGGGCCAGGCCCTGTACAGCCCCTCCCCCAATAAAGGATAGTTACCCCTCCCCCGCCTCTGCTCGCTGCACCCATGGCGGGGGGGGCACCCGGGGGGGAGGGGCACCCGGGGGGGGCACCCATGGGTGCTGGGGGGGGGGCTGGGTGCTCCGGGGGGGAGGGGCACCCGGGGGGGAGGGGCACCCATGGGTGCTGGGGGGGGGCTGGGTGCTCCCGGGGGGGAGGGGCACCCGGGGGGAGGGGCACCCGGGGGGGGCACCCATGGGTGCTGGGGGGGGCTGGGTGCTCCGGGGGGAGGGGCACCCGGGGGGGGACCCATGGGTGCTGGGGGGGGGGCTGGGTGCTCCGGGGAGGGGCACCCGGGGGGGAGGGGCACCCATGGGTGCTGGGGGGGGGGCTGGGTGCTCCCGGGGGGGAGGGGCACCCGGGGGGAGGGGCACCCGGGGGGGCACCCATGGGTGCTAGGGGGGGCTGGGTGCTCCGGGGGGGAGGGGCACCCGGGGGGGGCACCCATGGGTGCTGGGGGGGGCTGGGTGCTCCGGGGGAGGGGCACCCGGGGGGGGAGGGGCACCCATGGGTGCTGGGGGGGCTGGGTGCTCCCGGGGGGAGGGGCACCCGGGGGGAGGGGCACCCGGGGGGGCACCCATGGGTGCTGGGGGGGGGGCTGGGTGCTCCGGGGGGAGGGGCACCCGGGGGGGGAGGGGCACCCATGGGTGCTGGGGGGGCTGGGTGCTCCCGGGGGGGAGGGGCACCCGGGGGGAGGGGCACCCGGGGGGGGCACCCATGGGTGCTGGGGGGGGCTGGGTGCTCCGGGGGGAGGGGCACCCGGGGGGGGGACCCATGGGTGCTGGGGGGGGGCTGGGTGCTCCGGGGGGAGGGGCACCCGGGGGGGGCACCCATGGGTGCTGGGGGGGGCCTGGTTTGGGGGGGGGGGGGCACCCACGGGTGCTGGCCAGGCACACGCGTGTGCAGACGCGTGCACGCGCGTTGCGGACACGTGCACGCGTTGCGCAGGCGTTGCACACGTGCACCTGTTGCGCGCGCCTGCCCACGCGCGCGCTGCACGCGCGCCCATTGCACACGCGTTGCACGCCCGTTGCGCACGCGCGCGATGCACACACGTTGCACGCACATTGCACACGCGTTGCACACGCGCAGGATGCAGACGCGTTGCACACGCACTCGGGAGCTTGCACACGTGCGCACGGCAGATAGCCAGGCGCGTGCGCGCGTGCGCACACACGTGCACGCACTGGAGCACCTTGCACGCACGTGCACACCCCTTGCACACGCACACGCCCCCCCTTGCCCACGCAGGTGCACCCCTTGCACACGTGCACGCACCCCTGGCACAGGCATGCACGCCTTGCACACGCACCCCCTTGCACACGCATGCAGCTTGCACACGCCCCCGTTGCACGCGCAGCCCTTGCACACGCCCCCCCCTTGCACATGCAACGCCCTTCCACGCGCCCCCTTGCACACGCGCTCTTGCACACGCCCCGTTTGCACACTCACTCTTGCACACGCCCCCTTGCACACGCCCCCTTGCACGCGCCTGAGGGCGGGGAGAGGACGGGGGGGGCGGGGGGTGCTGGGGGGGGGATGGGGGCGGGGGGCGGGGTGCCGGGGGGGGGGGGATGGGGGCGGGGGGTGCAGTTGGGGGGGGCGGGGGGTCCCGGGGGGGGGATGGGGGCGGGGGGTGCAGTTGGGGGGGGCGGGGGGTCCCGGGGGGGGGATGGGGGCGGGGGGTGCAGTTGGGGGGGCGGGGGGTCCCGGGCGGGGGGGATGGGGGCGGGGGGGTGCAGTTGGGGGGGCGGGGAGTCCCGGGCGGGGGGAGGGATGGGGGCGGGGGGTGCAGTTGGGGGGGGCGGGGGGTCCCGGGGGGGGGGGGGATGGGGGCGGGGGGTGATTTGGGTGCCCCCTCCCCCCCCTAAGCCTCTTACGGGGCCCCGGCGGCTCCAGCCGGTGCCGGGGATTAACGGGGGGGGGGGGGGGGAGGAGGGGGGAGGGGGGGGGGGAGGGGGCCCCGGGCCGCCGGGGCTGCCCCTCCCCCCCCCGCCCGTGGGACCCAGGCGGCCGGGAGGAGGCCCCTCCCCCCCTTCCCAGTGCAGCCGGTTCAACTGGTTGAACTGGGAGAAAGGGGGGGGGGAGGGGCAGGGCGGGTCCCCGGGGGCACACCCTCGGCCCCTCCCCCCCCCACGGGCGCCCCCTCCCCCCACCCAGGCGCCTGGGTCCCGGGGAGGGGGGGGAGGGGGTTGGGTGCCCGGCAGGGTCCCAGGGTGCCACCCCGGGGGGACGGGGACACCGAGGGTGTCCCCCCGTGTCCATCCCCCCGTGTCCCCATCCCCCCGTGACCCCTCCGTGTCCCCATCCCTGTCCCTCCCGTGTCCCCTCCACGTCCCCCTGTGTCCCCATGTCCCCATCCCTCCGTGTCCCCATCCCCATCCTTCCCGTGTCCCCACGTCCCCTCCATGTCCATGTCCCCCCCGTGTCCCCATCCCCATCCCTCCCACGTCCCTGTGTCCCCCCCGTGTCCCCCCGTGTCCCCCCCTGTCCCCATCCCCATCCCTCCCACGTCCCCGTGACCCCCCCGTGTCCCTGCCGTGTCCCCCCCGTGTCCCCCCGTGTCCCCCCCGTGTCCCGTGTCGGTCCCCGCGTTGCCATGGCCGCTGTGGAAAATAGGACACGGGGAGGGGCCCGAGGGGGCTGAGCGGGGACACGGGGACGTGGGGACACGGGGGACATGGGGACACAGGGACATGGGGGACACGGGGACACGGGGACATGGGGACACGGGGGACATGGGGACACGGGGACATGGGGACACGGGGACATGGGGACACGGGGGACACGGGGACAGGGGACATGGGGACACGGGGGACACGGGGGACACGGGGACAGGGGACATGGGGACATAGGGACATGGAGGACACACGGGGACACACATGGGACATGGGGACAGGGGGGACAGGGACACAGGGGACACGGGGGGACTGAGCCGGGAAATGGGGAGACTTGGGGACACGGGGGGGGAGGGACATGGGGACACGGGGGGACAGGGACACGGGGGACATGGGGACACAGGGGGACAGGGACATGGGGACACGGGGGACGGGGACACGGGGGACATGGGGACACAGGGGGACAGGGACATGGGGACACGGGGGACGGGGGCATGGGGACATGGCTACATGGGGACACGGGGGGACTGAGCCGGGAAATGGGAGGGAGGGGGACTGGGGGACACGGGGGGGGGACGGGGGGGAGACGGGGGACATGGGGACATGGGGGGACTGAGCCGGGAAATGGGAGGGAGGGGGACATGGGGACACGGGGGGGACACGGGGGACATGGGGACACGGGGAGACACGGGGGGACACGGGGGACATGGGGACATGGGGGACATTGGGACACGGGGGACACGGGGACATGGGGGGACACGGGGGGGACACGGGGGACATGGGGACATGGGGGACATTGGGACACGGGGACACAGGGACATGGGGACACGGGGGGACACGGGGGGGACACGGGGGACATGGGGACATGGGGGACATTGGGACACGGGGACACAGGGACATGGGGACACGGGGGGGACACGGGGGGGACACGGGGACACTGAGCCGGGAAATGGGGGGACGTGGGGACATGGGGGGACCCCGGGAGATGCCCCCAGTATCCCCCGTGCCCCCACAGGTCTCCCCCCAGTCCATCCAGTGTCCCCAGTATCCCCAGTTCCCCTTAGAGCCCCCAGTCCCTCCCCAGTCCTCCCAGTATCCCCAGTTCCCCTTAGAGCCCCCAGTCCCTCCCCAGTGTCCCCAGTATCCCCAGTTCCCCTTAGAGCCCCCAGTCCCTCCCCAGTCCTCCCAGTATCCCCAGTTCCCCCATAGAGGCTACACCCCCCCAGTATCCCCAGTCCACCCAGTGTGCCCCCAGTGCCTCCACAGGGGCTCTGCTCTCCCAGTGCCTCCAGTCCCCCCAGTCCATCCAGTATCCCCAGTGCCCCTACAGCCCCGAGTCCCCCCCCAGTCTCTCCCAGTATCCCCAGTGCCCCACTGCCCCTAGAGCCTACAGTCCCTCCCAGTCTCTCCCAGTATCCCCAGTGCCCCTACTGCCCCTAGAGCCCCCAGTCCCTCCCAGTCCATCCAGTATCCCAGTGCCCCACTGCCCCTAGAGCCCCCAGTGCCTCCCAGTCTCTCCCAGTATCCCCAGTCCTTCCAGTGGCTCCACAGGGGCCCTGCTCCCCCAGTATCTCCAGTCCCCCCCAGTATCCCCAGTGTCCCCCCAGTCCCCCAGTCCCTCCCAGTATCCCCAGTGCCCCTACTGCCCCTAGAGCCCCCAGTGCCTCCCAGTCCCTCCCAGTCTCCCCAGTCCTTCCAGTGCCTCCACAGGGACTCTGCTCTCCCAGTACCCCCAGTCCTCCCAGTGCCCCCAGTGTCCCCCCAGTCCCTCCCAGTATCCCCAGTGCCCCTACTGCCCCTGGAGCCCCCAGTGCCTCCCAGTCTCCCCAGTCCTTCCAGTGCCTCCACAAGGGCTCTGCTCCCCCAGTATCCCCAGTGCCCCCAATATCCCCTAGTCGTCCCCCCCCAGTATCCCCAGTGTCCCTCCAGTCCTCCCAGTATCCCCAGTCCCCCCCAGTATCCCCAGTGCCCCCAATATCCCCTAGTCGTCCCCCCCCAGTATCCCCAGTGTCCCTCCAGTCCTCCCAGTATCCCCAGTCCCCCCAGTATCCCCCAGTGCCCCCAGTCCCCCTCCCAGTCCACCCAGTATCCCCAGTCCACCCCGGTATCCCCGGTGCCCCCCGTATCCCCCCTGTCCCCCCAGTCCTCCCAGTCTCCCCACTCCCCCCAGTATCCCCCAGTGCCCCCAGTCCCCCTCCCAGTCCACCCAGTATCCCCAGTCCACCCCGGTATCCCCGGTGCCCCCAGTATCCCCCGTGTCCCTCCAGTCCTCCCAGTATCCCCAGTCCCCCCCAGTCCCCCCCAGTGCCCCCAGTTCCCCCCGTGCCCCAGCCCCGCCCCTTCCCCCGCGGGGGTGGGGGGGGTGCGCGCGCGGCGAGCAGGAGGGGGCGGGACGCACCTGCCGTCACGTGCCCCGGCCCCGCCCCCCCTCCCCTCCCCGCACCTGGCGCTCGCGCCACGCTCCCGCCCGCGGCCGCGCCCGCCGCCGAACCCGCCCGAACCCGTTCCGAACCCGCGCGAACCCCCCCGAAGCCCCCCGAGCCCGCCCGAAGCCGAGCCGAGCCCGCCCGAAGCCGAGCCGAACCCCCCCGAAGCCGAGCCGAGTCCCCCCGAAGCCCCCCGAGCCCGCCCGAAGCCGAGCCGAACGCCTCCGAACCCGCCCCGATCGCAGCCGAACCGGGCCGGGCCGGGCCCCGCCACCGGCCGCCGCTGCCCCGGGGATGGTGGCGGCTCCTCCCGCCGCGGCCGCGGCCATGCGCCGGGGTTTCCTGGTGCCCGAGATCCGCCCGCTCGACCAGTACGACGGGGCGAGGGCTCGGAGCGCCGCCAGCCTCGCCTGGGCCATCGCCACCGGCTACGGAGGCGCGGGTAGGCCCCGGTACCGGGGGGGGGCCCGGCACTGAAGGGGGGGTACCGGTATGGGAGGGGGTACCGGTACTGGGGGGAGGCCGGTACTGAGGGGGGGTACCGGTATTGGGGGGGTACCGGTACTGAGGGGGTACCGATATTGAGGGGGTGGGTACCGGTATTGAGGGGGGGGAGGCCGGTATTGGGGGGGTACCGGTATTGGGGTGGGTACCGGTACTGAGGGGGAGTACCGGTAATGGGGGTGTGTGTGTGTGTGTGTACCGGTACTGAGGGGGGGTACCGGGGGGGGATGCTCGGTACCGGGGAGGGGGTGGGGGTGAAGACCCCCCCCCCCCCCGCCGGTGCTTTTGTTGCAGTCTGGGGGGGGGGGGACGTGGGGGGAGGGATGGCGCGGCGGGACGTCACAGGGCGGGACCCCCTGCGGCGCCGCCTCTTGCGGTGTTGGGGGGGGGGAGGGAGGGTCGTGTGTCCCCCCTCCCCCCCCCCAGGGTGCTGGGGGATCCCCAATCCCCCTCCCCCCCGGAGAGGGGGACCCCCCTGTGCCCCCCGAATATTGGGGGGGGTCCCCCTGTGCCCCCCGGGTGTTTTGAGGACCCCCTGTGCCCCCCCGGGAAGGGGACCCCCTATGCCCCCCCCGGGGAGGATCCCCCATTTTCCTCCGCCCCCCCCCCGAGGGGACCCCCCCGTGCCCCCCCCCCCCCCAGGGTGCTGGGGTGACCCCCGGGGCTCAGGGGACCCCATTCACCCCCCCATGGGGGGATCCCCCATTCCCCGCCCCCCCCCCGGTCAAAGTCCCCCCCTCCCCCCCCGCCCAGCACCCTTTGGACCGGGGGAGGGGCTGGATCCCGGGGGGGGGAGGGGAAGGGACCCAGGCGGGGGGGGGGCACCTGGGTGCTGTTTGGGGGGGGGCACCCATGCTGGGGGCCCGGGCGTCTGGGGTGGTGCTGGGGGGGGATTTGCACCCACAGGGTGCAGGATGGGTGCTGGGAGCTGACACCCCCCCCCCCCCCCCCCGTGGGTGCAGGATGGGTGCCGTGGGTCGGGCAGCGGTGCTGGGGGGGCAGGCAGTGGTGCTGGGGGTGCAGGATGGGTGCTGGGGTTGAGTCCCCCCCCAGGTGGGGTGCTGGATGGGTGCTGGGGGCTGACACCCCCCCGTTGGTGCAGGATGGGTGCTGGGGGTGCTGGGGTTGAGCCCCCCCCCCCACGTGGGGTGCAGGATGGGTGCCGTGGGTCGGGCAGTGGTGCTGGGGGGGCAGGATGGGTGCTGGGGGTGCCATAGGTGCTGTGGGTTGGGTGTGGGTGCAGGATGGGTGCTATGGGTTGGGTGCAGGTGCGGGATGGGTGCTGTGGGTGCCATGGGTTGGGTGCAGGATGGGTGCCATGGGTGCTGTGGGTTGGGTGTGGATGCTGTGAGTGCAGGATGGGTGCCATGGGTTGGGTGTGGGTGCGGGATGGGTGCTGTGGGTACCATGGGTTGGGTGCAGGATGGGTGCCGTGGGTTGGGTGCGGGTGCAGGATGGGTGCCATGGGTTGGGTGCGGGTGCAGAATGGGTGCCATGGGTTGGGTGCAGGTGCAGGATGGGTGCTGTGGGTGCCATGGGTTGGGTGCAGGATGGGTACCATGGGTGCCGTGGGTTAGGCGCAGGATGGGTGCCGTGGGTGCCGTGGGTTGGGCGCAGGATGGGTGCCGTGGGTGCCGTGGGTTAGGCGCAGGATGGGTGCCATGGGTGCCGTGGGTTGGGCGCAGGATGGGTGCCGTGGGTTGGGTGCGGGTGCCGTGGGTGCTGGGTGGCAGTAGCGGGCTGGGACCCGTTGGGTGCCCGGGGCGGGGGCGTGTTCCCACGCCGGGTGGGGCGGGCGTGGGCACCCACCGGGGGCCCCAGGGTTGGGTGCCAGGGCTCCGCCCGCACCCATGGCCCCGCCCCTCCAGGAGTGCGCCCCCCACCCCGCCGGGGAGGGACCCAGGTGTCCGGGTTCCCCTCCCCCCGTCTCTGGGGGTCTGTGGCCGTGGTGGGACTCGCGGTGGAGCAGGTGGGGGTCCCGTGGCCACTGTGGGGCTGCGGCCGTGGCCCCGTGGGGGGGCCGTGGCCATGGGCGTGGGTCCGTGGTTGGATCCGTGGTCATCAGCTCATGGTGGGCTTTGGCTGTGGGTCTGTGGTGGGTCCGTGGCCGTTTGGGGTCTCTGTGGCCACTGGGGGCCTTTGGCCATGGGTCCATGGTTGGGTCCGTGGTCATCAGCTCATGGTGGGCTTTGGGGGTCCATGGTGGATCCGTGGCCATTGGGGGTCTTTGGCCATGGGTCCATGGTTGGGTCCGTGGTCATCAGCTCATGGTGGGCTTTGGGGGTCCATGGTGGATCCGTGGCCATTGGGGGTCTTTGGCCATGGGTCCATGGTTGGGTCCGTGGTCATCAGCTCATGGTGGGCTTTGAGGGTCCATGGTGGATCCGTGGCCATTTTGGGTCTTTGGGCATGGGCCCATGGTTGGATCCGTGGTCATCAGCTCATGGTGGGCTTTCACTGTGGGTCCGTGACCACTGGGGGCCTCCGTGGCCATGGGTCCATGGTTGGGTCCGTGGTCATCAGTTCAGGGTGGGCTTTGGCTGTGGGTCCGTGGCCATTGGGGGTCTCTGTGGGCGTGGGCCCGTGGTTGGATCCATGGTCGTCAGCTCATGGTGGGCTTTGGCTGTGGGTCCATGGCCATTGGGGATCTCCATGGCCATGGGTCCATGGTTGGATCCGTGGTCATCAGCTCATGGTGAGCTTTCACTGTGCGTCCGTGGTGGGTCCGTGACCACTGGGGGTCTCCGTGGCCACTGGGGGTCTCCGTGGCCATGGGTCCATGGTTGGATCCGTGGTCATCAGCTCATGGTGGGTTTTGGCTGTGGGTCCATGGCCATTGGGGGTCTTTGGGCATGGGCCCATGGTTGGATCCGTGGTCATCAGCTCATGGTGGGCTTTCACTGTGGGTCCGTGGTGGGTCTGTGACCACTGGGGGCCTCCGTGGCCATGGGTCCATGGTTGGGTCCGTGGTCATCAGCTCATGGTGGGCTTTGGCTGTGGGTCCATGGCCATTGGGGATCTCCATGGCCATGGGTCCATGGTTGGGTTCGTGGTCATCAGCTCATGGTGGGCTTTGGGGGTCCATGGTGGATCCGTGGCCATTGGGGGTCTTTGGCCATGGGCCCATGGTTGGATCTGTGGTCATCAGCTCATGGTGGGCTTTCGCTGTGGGTCCGTGGTGGTTCATTGGCTGTTGGGGGTCTCCGTGGTCACTGGGGATCTCCATGGCTGTTGGGGGTCTCCATGTCCAAGAGTCCATGGTCATTGGTTCCTGGTGGGGCCTTGGCTGTCGGTCCGTGGCTCTGGTTGGTTGGGACCACCGCAGGTGGTTCTCCCCATAGCTGTGGTGGGATCTGTGGGGCTTCCACAGTTGCTGTGGGGCTGCAGCTGTGGGTCCGTGGTGGCTCCGTGATCGTTGGGGGTCGTGGCCGTGGGTCTGTGGATAGACCTGTGGCTGTTGGTGCACGGCGGGTCTGTGGTCACCGGGGTCTCCATTCGTGGTCGTGGTCATGGATCTGTGGCTGGATCCGTGGTCGTGGGACCATGACTGTGGTGGGGTCTGGGGGGGGTCCATGGTACGGTGGACCCGTGGGTGGCTCCAAGGCTTTGGGTCCATGGTTCTCGTCGTGGACGTGATGGATCTGTTGCCGTGGCACGGTTCTGTGGTGGGTTCATGGTTATGGGTCCATGGATGGGTTCAAGGTAACCATGGGCCTGTGGCCGTGGGTCCGTGGTAGCGGCCATGGGTCTGTGATGGACCCAGAGCTGGATTCAAGACAGTGAGGGGTCTGTGGTCATGGACATGGGTCTATGGTGGTTCCATGACTGGGTTCAAGGCGGCTGTGGGTCTGTGGTGGTGGCCACGGGCCTGCAGTGGGACCGTGGATGGGTCCAAGGCAAGGCAAGGTCTGTAGCCATGGCCATGCGTCTGTGGTGGGTACGTAGCCATGGGGCCGTGGGTGATTTCAAGGCCACAATTGGCCTGTGGCCCCATGGTTGCCCTGTGGTAGGTCCATGAATGGGTCCAAGGCAAGAAGGGGTCTGTAGCCACAACCGTGGGTCTGTGGTGGGTACGTAGCCATGGGTCCATGGCTGATTTCAAGATCACGATATGTCTCTGGCCACGTGGTGGGTCTGTGGTGGTGGCCACAGGTCTGTGGTGGGCCCATAGATGGGTCCAAGGCAAGGAAGGGTCTGTAGCCATGACCGTGGGTCTGTGGTGGGTCCGTAGCCGTGGGTCCATGGCTGGTTTCAAGACCACGATACGTCTGTGGCTCTGGTGGGTCCATGGATGGGTCCATGGATGGTTCCAGGGCAAGGAGGGGCCTGTGGTGGGTACGTAGCCATGGGTCCATGGCTGGTTTCAAGGCAATGACGGGTCCCCGGTGGCTCGGTGGCAGCTCAGGGTGCCACCACCCCTCACCCATGTCCCCTCTTCTCCCTGTCCCCCCTCAGGCAACGTCCCCGAGGAGCTCCGCGACCCCTTCTACACCGACCAGTACGAGCAGGAGCACATCAAGCCCCCCGTCACCCGGCTCCTGGTGGCCTCCGACATCTACTGCCGGGCCTGGTGTCACGCGCTGGGGCCCCCCGAGCCCCCCGCCGTCCCCCCGGCCGATAACGGGGCGCTGCTGGCCCTGCTGGCCCGCCGGGGGCTGCCCCCCACCTTCCAGGACGCCCCCGTCCGCGAGGCCGACCTCCAGCACAAGCCCATCAAGATGGTGGGGGCAACTGGGAGATACTGGGAAGGGAGGGGAGGGGAGTGGGGAGGGTGTAGGAGGCAGTGGGAGCACTGGGCAGGCAGTGGGGGGGCGCTGGGGGGAGCTGGAGAGGGAGGGGGGACCTGGGAAGGGAGTAGAGGGTACTGGGGGCAACTGGGAGATACTGGGAAGGGACGGGAGGGGAGGGGAGTGGAGAGGGTGTAGGAGGCAGTGGGAGCACTGGGCAGGCAGTGGGGGGAGCTGGGGAGGAACTGGGGAGGGAGTGGGAGGTACTGGGGGGAACTGGGAGATACTGGGAAGGGAGGGGAGGGGAGTGGGGAGGGTGTAGGAGGCAGTGGGAGCACTGGGCAGGCAGTGGGGGGGGTGCTGGGGGGAGCTGGGGAGGAACTGGGGAGGGAGTGGGAGGTACTGGGGGGAACTGGGAGATACTGGGAAGGGAGGGGAGGGGAGTGGGGAGGGTGTAGGAGGCAGTGGGAGCACTGGGCAGGCAGTGGGGGGGTGATGGGGGGAGCTGGGGAGGGAGGGGGGAACTGGGGAGGGAGTGGGAGGTACTGGGCGGAACTGGGGGGAGAGAGAGGGGCGCTGGGGGGAACTGGGAAGGGAGTGGGAGGCACTGGGAGCACTGGGCAAGGCATGTGAAGGCACTGGGTGGAACTGGGGAGAGAGTGGGGAAACCTGGGGGGAACTGGGAAGGGAGTGGGAGGCACTGGGAGCACTGGGCAAGGCATGTGAAGGCACTGGGTGGAACTGGGGAGAGTGGGGAAACCTGGGGAAGGGAGTGGGAGGCACTGGGAGCACTGGGCAAGGCATGTGAAGGCACTGGGTGGAACTGGGGAGAGAGTGGGGAAACCTGGGGGGAACTGGGAAGGGAGTGGGAGGCACTGGGAGCACTGGGCAAGGCATGTGAAGGCACTGGGAGAACTGAGCAGGCAGCAGGGGTTACTGGGCAAGGTGTGTAAGAGCACTGGGAGCACTGGGCAGGCAGTGGGGGGGTGCTGGGGAGGGAGTGGGAGGTACTGGGGGAAACTGGGGAGGGAGAGAGGGGCAGTGGGGGGAACTGGGAAGCACTGGGAGCACTGGGCAGGCACTGGGAGGGCTCCCCCCCCCCCCTTAAGCCTCCTAATGAGGCTGAGGCCTCGTTAATTGGCTGGGGCCGATCCCATTAACCCTGTCCCCTTGGCACTGGGAGGCACTGGGGGGCACTGGGGGGGGGGGTGGGACCCCCTTTGGGGGTGCCCCTGGCTGTGCCTGGGTTTTGGGGTCCCCCAGCTGCCCAGTTTGGGGGTGCCCCCATTTCTGCCCAGTTTTGGGGTCCCCCAGCTGCCCAGTTTGGGGGTGCCCCCATTTCTGCCCAGTTTTGGGGTCCCCCAGCTGCCCAGTTTGGCCCCCCCATTTCTGCCTGGTTTTGGGGTCCCCATCTCTGCAGATTTGGGGTCCCCCCCAGCTTTGCCTGGCTTTTGGGGTCCCCCCAGTTCTGCCTGGTTTTGGGGTCCCCCTGTTTCCGCCCGCTTTAGGGGGGCCCCCGTCTCTGCCCGGTTTTGGGGGGGCCCCCATCTCTGCCCATTTTGGGGGGGCCCCCATCTCTGCCTGGTTTTGGGGTCCCCCAACACCGCCCACTTTAAGGCCCCCCCCAACTTTGCCTGGCTTTTGGGGGGGCCCCTATCTCTTCCTATTTTTTTGGGGGGGCCCCCAATCTCCACCCTATTTTGGGGTCCCCCCCTTCCTATTTTTGGGGGGTACCCCCATCCCTCCCCGCTTTGGGGGTCCCCCATCCCTGCCCATTTTTGGGGGGTCCCCCATCTCTGCCCATTTTTGGGGGGGCCCCCAATCTCCCCACTTTGGGGGTCCCCCATCTCTGCCCATTTTTGGGGGGTCCCCCATCCCTCCCTGCTTTGGGGGTCCCCCATCTCTTCCCATTTTTGGGGGGGCCCCCAATCTCTGCCCATTTTTGGGGTCCCCCATCCCTCCCCACTTTAGGGGTCCCCCATCTCTTCCCATTTTTGGGGGGGCCCCCAATCTCTGCCCATTTTTGGGGGGTCCCCCATCCCTCCCCGCTTTGGGGGTCCCCCATCTCTTCCCATTTTTGGGGGGGCCCCCAATCTCTGCCCATTTTTGGGGTCCCCCATCCCTCCCCACTTTCGGGGTGCCCCATCTCTGCCCATTTTTGGGGGGGCCCCCAATCTCTGCCCATTTTTGGGGTCCCCCATCCCTCCCCACTTTGGGGGTCCCCCATCTCTGCCCATTTTTGGGGGGGCCCCCAATCTCTGCCCATTTTGGGGGTCCCCCATCCCTCCCCACTTTAGGGGTGCCCCTATCCCTCCCCACTTTAAGCCCCCCCAACTCCCCAGGGCCCCCCCCACCCCCCCCCCGCACCCCAAAACCCCCCGTGCCCCCCCCATCTGACGCCCCCCCCCCCCAGGGCGCCCACCTGGCCCTCATCGACTCCCTGATGGTGGCTTTTGTCACCGAAGCCACCCGGGGGCTGGGCCCCCCCCCGGGCGCCCCCCCGGGCCCCAGTTCCTGGGAGCAGAAGATCCTTGGCTGGCTGGACACGGTAAGCACCCAAATTGGGGGGGGGGGGGGTGTTTTGGGGGGGGGGGGGCACCCCCAAATTTACTGACACCCCCCCCCCCCATTTCGCTCTAGGTGAACCGCAAGCTGCAGGAGAGCACGGAGGGGCCCCCCGCCCCGCGGCCCCCCGACGGCCCCGCGGCCCCCCCAGCCTGCGGGCACAAGGTTGGCCTTTATTAATTGGGGGGGCTCATTAATTGGGGGGATTAATTAATTGGGGGGGGGGGCGTTCATTAATTAGGGGGCATCAAAGTGGGGGCACCCCAAGGCTCGCCGCTGCTGCACCCATTAAGTAGCTTCGCGCCCCCTCCTCTTTCTGCTTCACCCCCCCGCTCGGTTTTGGGGGACACCCCCCCCCCCGCTCGGTTTTGGGGGACCCCCCCTCGGTTTTGGGGACCCCCCCTCGGTTTTGGGGACCCCCCTCGCCTCTGATGCGCCTCTTTGTCTCCTCGGCTTCAGTGTCCCACCCGGTGGTACTGGAAGTTGGTTCCTGTAAGTGGGTGCTTTTCTTTACCCCCCCCCCAATTCCTGACCCCCCCCGCACCCCAAAAATCCCCCCCAGCACCCCAAAACTCTCCCCTCCCTGCTTGACCCCCCCAAATTTGTGGGGTGCTGCTGGCCCCCCCAGCTCGCTCACATCCCCCCCCCCCTTTGCTGCTTGCTGGAGGAAGGATGCTGGGGGGTGCCCCCCCCCCCCAAAAAGGGGGAGGCTGAAGTGGGGGGGACCCCCCAAAAAAATTGGGGGGGGGGGGGTTGCCTGTGGGCCCCCCCAAATTTTGGGGAGGTGCTGCCGGCGGGGCCCCCCCAGATGTGGATATGGGGGTACTGATTGTAGAGCCCCCCCCCCCCCCCAAATTTTGGGGGCCCCCCCCAATTTGAAGGGGGGGGGCATTGCTGTGGCCCCCCCCGAAATTGAGGGGGGGCTCAAACCCCCCCCCCCAAAACTGGGGGCCAAGGGGGGGGGACCCCAGCATCCTCCGCTCCCCCTCCCCCCTTTTCTTGCGTCGGCTTTGGGGGGGGGGCACGAAATTGCATGGGGGGGGGGGCACGAAATGGGGGGGCCCGGAATGGGGGGGTGGGGGCATGAAATGGGGGGGCCGCACGGAATTTGGGGGGGGGGCACGTGTGCGTTGTGCCTGCAGGGACCCCCCCACCCCCACCCCAACCCCCCACCCCAGGGTGGGGGGGGGCAGCGAGCAAACCCCGGAGCAGGGTGCCCCCCCCCCCCAAAGGGGGGGCACCACATGGGCCCCCCCAAATAAAGGGGGGGGGGCACAAAATGAAGCCCCTGAAAAATAAAGGGGGGGGGGCAGCAATAGGACCCCCCAAAAAATGGGGGGGGCACCCAATGGGCCCCCAAAAAATTAAGGGGGGGCACCCAATGGACCCCCCCCCAAAATAAAAGGGGGGGCACCCAATGGACCCCCCCAAATTTCAGGGCACCCAATGACCCCCCCAAAGCACCCAATGCCACCCCCCCTAAATTTTGGGGCACCCAATGCCCCCCCCCCAAATGTCAAGGCACCCAATGCCCCCCCCCTAAATTTTGGGGCACCCAATGCCCCCCCCAATGTCGAGGCACCCAATGCCCCCCCTAAATTTTGGGGCACCCAATGCCCCCCCCAATGTCGAGGCACCCAATGCCCCCCCTAAATTTTGGGGCACCCAATGCCCCCCCCAATGTCGAGGCACCCAATCCCCCCCCCTAAATTTTGGGGCACCCAATGCCCCCTCCCCCAAATGTTGAGGCACCCAATGCCCCCCCTAAATTTTGGGGCACCCAATGCCCCCCCCCAAATGTTGAGGCACCCAATGCCCCCCCAAATTTCAGGGCACCCAATGACCCCCCCAAAGCACCCAATGCCCCCCCCTAAATTTTGGCGCACCCAATGCCCCCCCCCAAATGTTGAGGCACCCAATGCCCCCCTAAATTTTGGGGCACCCAATGCCCCCCCCCAAATGTCGAGGCACCCAATCCCCCCTAAATTTTGGGGCACCCAATGCCCCCTCCCCCCAAATGTTGAGGCACCCAATGCCCCCCCTAAATTTTGGGGCACCCAATGCCCCCCCCAAATGTCGAGGCACCCAATGCCCCCCCCTAAATTTTGGAGCACCCAATGCCCCCCCCAAATGTTGAGGCACCCAATGCCCCCCCAAATTTCAGGGCACCCAATGACCCCCCAAAGCACCCAATGCCCCCCCTAAATTTTGGTGCACCCAATGCCCCCCCAAATGTCGAGGCACCCAATGCCCCCCCTAAATTTTGGGGCACCCAATGCCCCCCCAAATGTCGAGGCACCCAATGCCCCCCTAAATTTTGGGGCACCCAATGCCCCCCCCCCAAATGTCGAGGCACCCAATCCCCCCCTAAATTTTGGGGCACCCAATGCCCCCCCCCAAATGTCGAGGCACCCAATGCCCCCCCTAAATTTTGGGGCACCCAATGCCCCCCCCCAAATGTTGAGGCACCCAATCCCCCCCCCCTAAATTTTGGGGCACCCAATGCCCCCCCCCCCCGCCTAAATTTCAGGCCACCCAATGCCCCCCAAATTTCAGGGCACTAAATGACTCCCCTAAATTTTGGGGCACCCAATGCCCCGCCCTCCCCCCCCCCCCCCAATTCGAGGGTGCCCAATGCCCCCCCCGCGCCCCCCGCGCCCCCCGCGGCGCTGGGGGCCCCCTGACGCTTCTCTCCCCCGCGGGGCCGCAGCACGCCATCGCCTTTTGTTTGAAGGAATCGGGGAGTAAACCTCCGGGGGTAACGTATCACCCCCACCCATGGGCGGGGGGCACCCGTGGGTGCTCCCCCCCCACCTCCCCACCACCCCCCCGCTGCTGCTGCCTGCAACGCTGCCCGCATGGTGCCCCACCCCCACCCCCAGCACCCTGCTCCGGGTTTAGGGGGGCACCCCTGCCCCCACACACGCCGAGGGGGGGGTTACAGGGGGGGGGGGCACCCATCTGCCCACCCCCCAGGTTGATTTGGGTGGGGGCACCCATCTGCCCCCCCCCCCAGTTGATTTTGGGGGGTGGGCACCCCTGTGCCCCCCCCCGATTGCGTTGGGGTGCACGGGCACCCATGGGCACTGGTGAATTTGGGGAGGGGGCACCCATGTGCCCCCCCCGGGGCTGATTTGGGGTGGGGGGGCACCCATGGGTGCCCTGTGCCCCCCCCAGTCTGATTTTAGGGGGGGTGGGCACCCATCTGCCACCCCCCCCAGTTGATTTTGGGGGGTGGGCACCCCTGTGCCCCCCCCGATTGCGTTGGGGTGCACGGGCACCCATGGGCACTGGTGAATTTGGGGAGGGGGCACCCATGTGCCCCCCCCGGGGCTGATTTGGGGTGGGGGGGCACCCATGGGTGCCCTGTGCCCCCCCAGTCTGATTATAGGGGGGGTGGGCAGCCATCTGCCCCCCCCCGGTTGATTTTGGGGCGTGGGCACCCCTGTGCCCCCCCCGATTGCGTTGGGGTGCACGGGCACCCATGGGCACTGGTGAATTTGGGGAGGGGGCACCCCTGTGCCCCCCCAGTTTGATTTTAGGGGTGGGGGGCACCCATGGGCACCCCATGCCCCCCCAGGATGATTTTGGGGGGTGGGCACCCCTGTGCCCCCCCATTTTGTACTGGGGTGCACAAGCACCCATGTATTTGGGGAGGGGGCACCCCTGTGCCCCCCCAGTCTGATGGGAGGGCACCCATGGGCACCCTGTGCCCCCCCCCGCAGTCTGATTTTGGGTGGGGGGCACCCATCTGCCCCCCCGTTTTATTTTGGGGGGGGTGGGCACCCTTGTGCCCCCCCCGATTGTGTTGGGGTGCACAGGCACCCGTGGGCACTGGTGAATTTGGGGAGGGGGCACCTCTGTGCCCCCCCCCCCGGGTGGTTTGGGGTGGGGGGCACCCATGGGTGCCCTGTGCCCCCCCCCAGTGTGATTTGGGGGGGGGTGGGCACCCATCTGCCCCCCCTTGATTGCATTAGGGTGCATGAGCACCCATGGGCACCGGTGAATTTGAGGAGGGGGCACCCATGTAGCCCCCTCCCAGTTTGATTCGGGGTGGGGGGCACCCATGGGTGCCCTGTGCCCCCCCGGGTTGACTTTGGGGGGGTGGGCACCCCTGTGCCCCCCCCCCCCAATTGTATAGGGGTGCACAGGCACCCATGGGCACCAAGGTGTTTGGGGAGGGGCCACCCCGTGCCCCCCCGCAGTCTGATTTTGGGTGGGGGGCACCCATCTGCCCCCCTGTTTTATTTGGGGGGGTGGGCACCCATCTGCCCCCCCCAGGTTGATTTTGGGGGGTGGGCACCCCTGTGCCCCCCCCCAGATGGCGTTGCGGTGCACGAGCACCCATGGGCACTGGTGAATTTGGGGGGGGGCACCCCTGTGCCCCCCCAGTTTGATTTTAGGGGTGGGGGGCACCCATGGGTGCCCTGTGCCCCCCCCAGTTTGATTTGGGGGGGGGTGGGCACCCCTGTGCCCCTCCTAATTGTACTGGGGTGCACGGGCACCCATATATCTGGGGGGGCACCCATATATTGGGGGGGCACCCATATATTGGGGGGGCACCCCCGGGCCCCATTTTTGAGGGGGGGGGGCATTTCCACTGCCCCCCCCCCCCCCCATTTCCCTATACTGGCCTATACTGGGGGGGGGGGGGCGTTGCAGGAGCGTCCGTCTGTCCGTCCGTGCCCCCCATCTGCATGCCCCCCCCCCCCCCCCCCAAATCCCCACTGTGCTTTTGGGGGGCCCCGGGGGGTCCGGCTGCACCCCTCCCCCCGCATGCTGCCCCTTGGGGGGGGGTGGGGGTCGGTGCGGGGGTTTTGGGGGGCCGCTGCTGACCCCTCCCCCCCTCCCCCCATGGCCCCCCCAGGTCCGGTACCGCAAGGACAAGGTGCCCCCCCGGCAGAGCCCCTGCTCCCCCCCGCTGCTGGGGCTGAAGGACCTGGCCAGCGGCGGGGCCATCGCCGCCGCCATCCACTACTACTGCCCGCAGGCCCTGCGCCTGGAGGGTGGGCCCGGGGGGGCTCTGGGGGGCTGTGGGGGGCTAGGGGGGTCTATGGGGGGCTATGGGGTTGTGGGGGGCTGTGGAGGGGCTGTGGGGGGGCTATGGGGGAGCTGTGGGGCCTGGCCAGCGGCGGGGCCATCGCTGCCGCCATCCACTACTACTGCCCGCAGGCCCTGCGCCTGGAGGGTGGGCCCGGGGGGCTCTGGGGGGGCTGTGGGGGGCTGTGGGGGGGCTGTGGGGGGCTAGGGGGGGGCTATGGGGGGCTATGGGGTTGTGGGGGGCTGTGGAGGGGCTGTGGGGGGGCTATGGGGGAGCTGTGGGGCCTGGCCGGCGGCGGGGCCACCCCCCCCCCCATCCACTACTACTGCCCGCAGGCCCTGCGCCGGGAGGGGGGGCCGGGGGGGGCTCTGGGGGGCTGGGGGGGCTGTGGGGGGCTAGGGGGGTCTATGGGGGTCTATGGGGGGCTCTGGGGCTGGGGGAGCTATGGGGGAGCTGTTGGGGGAGCTGTGGGGCCTGGCCAGCGGCGGGGCCATCGCTGCCGCCATCCACTACTACTGCCCGCGGGCCCTGCGCCTGGAGGGTGGGCCCGGGGGGCTCTGGGGGGCTGTGGGGGGCTAGGGGGGTCTATGGGGGGCTATGGGGTTGTGGGGGGCTGTGGAGGGGCTGTGGGGGGGCTATGGGGGGGCTGTGGGGCCTGGCCAGCGGCGGGGCCATCGCCGCCGCCATCCACTACCACTGCCCCCGGGCCCTGCGCCTGGGGGGTGGGCCCGGGGGGGCTCTGGGGGGCTGGGGGGGGGCTGTGGGGGGCTGTGGGGGGCTAGGGGGGTCTATGGGGGGCTATGGGGTTGTGGGGGGCTGTGGAGGGGCTGTGGGGGGGCTATGGGGGAGCTGTGGGGCCTGGCCAGCGGCGGGGCCATCGCTGCCGCCATCCACTACTACTGCCCGCGGGCCCTGCGCCTGGAGGGTGGGCCCGGGGGGGCTCTGGGGGGCTCTGGGGGGGCTGTGGGGGGCTCTGGGGGGCTAGGGGGGGTCTATGGGGGTCTATGGGGGGCTCTGGGGCTGGGGGAGCTATGGGGGAGCTGTGGGGGAGCTGTGGGGCCTGGCCAGCGGCGGGGCCATCGCCGCCGCCATCCACTACTACTGCCCGCAGGCCCTGCGCCTGGAGGGTGGGCCCGGGGGGCCTGTGGGGGGCTATGGGGCGGGGGGGGGCTGTGTGGGGGCTAGGGGGGCTGTGGGGCGGGGGGGATATGGGGGCACAGGGAGGTATGGGGCTGGGGGCCGTGGGGGGCTATGGGCTATGGGGGGGCATGGGGAGTACAGGGGGCTGGGGGGGCTATGGGGGGGGCTTTGGGGGCATAGGGGGGATGTGGGGCTGGGGGGGCTATGGGGTGGGGGGCCATGGGGGGGCTGTGGGGCTCGGGGTGGGGGGGATGTGGGGTGGGGGGCATGGAAGGGGGCCATAGGGGGCACCGGGGGTATGGTTGGGGGTCCAGGGAGGGAATGGGGGGGCAGGGGGGGCACGGCAGGGGTGTCCCTGTCCCCAGGGCAGAGGTGACCCTGTCCCCCCTGACCCCATCCCCTGTGTCCCCCCCCGTCCCTTGTCCCCCTGTCCCCTCTTGCCCCCTGTGGCCCCCCATGCCCCCCATCCCCCCCTGTGTCCCCCCCATGTCCCCCTGTCCCCCATACCCCCATGTCCCCTGCCCCCCCCGTGCCCCTGGCCCCCCCATGGCCCCTGGCCCCCATGTCTCCCCATGTCCCCTTGTCCCCCCTGCCCCCCATGTCCCCCTGTCCCCCGTCTCCTGTGTCCCCCCTGTCCCCTGTTCCCCTGTCCCCCCATCCTCTGTCCCCCCGTGTGACTCCTCGTCCCCTGTGACTCCCTGTCCCCTGTGTCCCCCTGTCCCCCTGTCCCGTGTCCCCCTGTCCCCCGTGTCCCCCTGTCCCCTGTGTCCCCCCCATCCTCTGTCCCCCCGTGTGATTCCCCGTCCCCTGTGTCCCCCTGTCCCCCCGTCCCCTGTGTCCCCCTGTCCCCCTGTCCCGTGTCCCCCTGTCCCCCCGTGTCCCCCCCGTCCCCTGTGTCCCCCCGTCCCCTGTGTCCCCCTGTCCCCCGTCCCGTGTCCCCCCGTCCCCTGTCCCCCCTGTGTCCCCCCATCCCCTGTTCCCCCCTGTGTCCCCCCGTCCCCTGTTCCCCTGTCCCCCCGTCCCGTGTCCCCCCGTCCCGTGTCCCCCCGTCCCCTGTCCCCCCTGTGTCCCCCCTGTCCCCCCTGTCCCTTGTGTCCCCCTGTCCCCTGTGTCCCCCTGTGTCCCCCTGTCCCCTGTGTCCCCCTGTCCCCCCTGTCCCCTGTGTCCCCCTGTGTCCCCCTGTCCCCTGTGTCCCCCCGTCCCCTGTGTCCCCCTGTCCCCCGTCCCGTGTCCCCCCCGTCCCCTGTCCCCCCTGTGTCCCCCCATCCCCTGTTCCCCCCTGTGTCCCCCCGTCCCCTGTTCCCCTGTCCCCCCGTCCCGTGTCCCCCCGTCCCGTGTCCCCCCGTCCCCTGTCCCCCCTGTGTCCCCCCTGTCCCCCCTGTCCCTTGTGTCCCCCTGTCCCCTGTGTCCCCCCTGTCCCCCCTGTCCCCTGTGTCCCCCTGTGTCCCCCTGTCCCCTGTGTCCCCCCGTCCCCTGTGTCTCCCCTTGTCCCCCGTGTCCCCCCGTCCCCCGCAGAGGTGTGCCTGAAGGAGCCGATGTCGGTGGCCGAGAGCCTGCACAACCTGGGGCTGGTGCGGGACTTCAGCGCCCGCCACCTGGGCACCCGCTGCCCCCTCGCCCTGGAGGACCTGCTCTACATGCCCCCCGCCCTGCGGGTGCGCCGGGGACGGGGGGGACTGGGGGGGGATTGGGGGGACACGGGGGCATGGGGGGACACGGGGGCATGGGGGGATTGGGGGGATTGGGGACATGGGGGGGCGTGGGGGTTTGGGGACATGGAGGGACATGGGGGCATGGGGGGGATTGGGGGGACACAGGGGCATGGGGGGGCATGGGGGGACACAGGGGCATGGGGGGGCATGGGGGGCATTGGGGGGATTGGGGACATGGGGGGCGTGGGGGGTTTGGGGACATGGGGACATGGAGGGACATGGGGACATGGGGGGACACGGGGGCATGGGGGGATTGGGGGGACACGGGGGCATGGGGGGACACGGGGGGACACGGGGGCATGGGGGGCATTGGGGGGATTGGGGACATGGGGGGGCGTGGGGGGGTTTGGGGACATGGGGACATGGGGGGACATGGGGACATGGAGGGACATGGGGGGACACGGGGGCATGGGGGGGATTGGGGGGACACAGGGGCATGGGGGGGCATGGGGGGCATTGGGGGGATTGGGGACATGGGGGGGCGTGGGGGGGTTTGGGGACATGGGGACATGGAGGGACATGGGGACATGGGGGGACATGGGGACATGGAGGGACATGGGGGGACACGGGGGCATGGGGGGGATTGGGGGGACACGGGGGCATGGGGGGGCATGGGGGGCATTGGGGGGATTGGGGACATGGGGGGCGTGGGGGGGTTTGGGGACATGGGGACATGGAGGGACATGGGGACATGGGGGGACACGGGGGCATGGGGGGGATTGGGGGGACACAGGGGCATGGGGGGGCATGGGGGGCATTGGGGGGATTGGGGACATGGGGGGGCGTGGGGGGGTTTGGGGACATGGGGACATGGAGGGACATGGGGACATGGGGGGACATGGGGACATGGAGGGACATGGGGGGACACGGGGGCATGGGGGGGATTGGGGGGACACGGGGGCATGGGGGGCATGGGGGGCATTGGGGGGATTGGGGACATGGGGGGGCGTGGGGGGTTTGGGGACATGGGGACATGGAGGGACATGGGGACATGGGGGGACACGGGGGCATGGGGGGGATTGGGGGGACACAGGGGCATGGGGGGGCATGGGGGGCATTGGGGGGATTGGGGACATGGGGGCGTGGGGGGATTGGGGGGACACGGGGGCATGGGGGGGAATGGGGGACTGGGGACATGGGGGGAATGGGGACATGGGGGGAATGGGGGGACATGGGGCCATGGAGGGACGTGGGGGGACACGGGGGCATGGGGGGGATTGGGGACATGGGGGGGACACAGGGGGACGAGACACGGGGAGGAATGGGGACATGGGAATGGGGACATGGGGGGATTGGGGGGCTGGGGGACACGGGGGGGATTGGGGACATGGGGGGACATGGGGACATGGGAGGAATGGGGGGATTGGGGGCGGGGGGACACGGGGGGACTGGGGACACCGAGGGATCGGGGCTTGGGGGGACGGGGGGATGAGGGGATTGGGGACATGGAGGGGACATGGGCGCATGGGGGACATGGGGGAGACACAGGGGGACTGGGGACATGGGGGGATTGGGGACAAGACTCATGGGGGGACACGGGGGGACTGGGGACACGGGGGGGCACAGGGGGCATTGGGAGGATTGGGGACACGGGGGGACTTGGAGGGACACGGGACAGGGCTTGGGGACACTGGGGATTGGGGTGGGGACAGGGATGTGGGGGACAGAGGGATGTGGGGATGGGACGTGGGGACATTGGGGGACATGGGGACATTTGGGACAGTGGGGACAGGGGACGTGGGGACACTGGGGACATTGGGAACATGGGGACATTTGGGACAGTGGGGACAGGGGATGTGGGGACACTGGGGACATTGGGAACATGGGGACATTTGGGACAGTGGGGACAGGGGATGTGGGGACACTGGGGGACACTGGGGACATTGGGAACATGGGGACATTTGGGACAGTGGGGACAGGGGATGTGGGGACACTGGGGGGACACTGGGGACACTGGGGGGACACTGGGGACGTGGGGCCGGGGCAGCCAGCGCGGTGCCGGGGGTGCAGGATGGGGGGTGCCCGGGGGGAGGTGACACACAGGGACACGGGGGAGGGGGGTGACACACGGGGACACCCCCGCCCTGACACCCCCCCCCCCCCCCAGCTGAACGTGGGGGCCTTCCTCGCCGAGCTCTTCCTCTGCTTCGAGGTGCTGCGGCCCCCCTTCGTGCGCCCCCGCCGCCTGGGGGGGCCCCCAGGTACGGGGGGGGGGGGGGGTCGGGGGGGGGGGGGGCCCCCAGGTACCGGGGGGCCTGGGTTGGGGACCCCGGGGAGGGGGTCAGGGTGCAGGGGTCGGGGCCAGGTTTGGGGGTATCTGGGGGGCACGGGAGGGGTGTGGGGGGCCCAGGTTTGGGGGCCCCCAGGTATGGGGGGGGCACGGGGAGGGTTTGGGGCCCCCAGGTATGGGGGGGGGGGCACGGGGGGGTTTGGGGGGCCCCCAGGTATGGGGGGGGGGGGCACGGGGGGGTCTGGGGGGCCCAGGTTTGGGGGGGCCCAGGGGGGTCGGGGGCATGGGGGGCCTGGGGGAGGGCTCAGGTTTGGGGGGCTCTGGGGGGGCCTGCAGATCTGGGGGGGAGGGGGCACAGGTTGGAGGGGTCTTGGGGGACCCCCGGGTTTGGGGGGCAGGTTTGGGGGTCTTGGGGGGACCCCCGGGGGGGGGGGCATAGGGGAGGCTGGGGGGTCCCCGGCTTTGGGGGGGCCCTGGGGGGGGCCCGGCTTTGGGGGGCACAGGGGGGTCTGGGGGGGGGGCCTGGTGTGGGGGGTGCCTGGGGGCCTGGGGGTTGTCACTGGGGGGGGACGGGGACTGGGAGCACTGGGATGGGGATGGGGTGGCACTGGGACCCCAGTATGGGGTGGGAGGGGCACTGGGACCCCAGTATTGGGGGCGGGGGGCACTGGGGAGGCTCTGGCTTACTGGGAGCCCCAGTATGGGGCTGGGGGGCACTGGGAGGCCAATCTGGGGGGGGGCACCCTCCAACGCTCCCCCCTCCCCCGCAGAGGCTCCGGCCGCGGGCGGGGCCCCGCCCCCCAAGAGCAGGGGGGGGGCGGGGGGGGCCGGGGGGTTGGGGGGTGCAGGGGCCCCCCCGCGGGGTTTGGGGGTGCAGGGCCCCCCCGCCCCCCCTCACCCCCCATCCCCCCCCAGCTCCCCCGGCTTCGCCTTCCGGCACCCGCTGCTTTCCGGGGGGCAGCCCCCCCCCACTGCGGGGGACCCCAGGTGAGACCCCCCCCCAGGGGGGACCCCGAAACTTTGGGGGTGCTTTCGTAGGGGGGAATTGGGGGGGGGGGCGGCTCGGGGGGGGCATTGGGCTTTGGGGGGGCACTGGGGGGTCTTTGGGAGGGGTCAGTGGGGTTTGGGGGGGTCCCTGGGGTCTTTGGGGGGCACTGGGGGGGTCTTTGGGCTTTGGGGGGGGTCAGTGGGGTTTGGGGGGCCCTGGGGGGTCTTTGAGGAGGCATTGGGATTTGGGGGGCTCGGGGGGGTCTTTGAGGGGTCACTGGGACTTGGGGGGCTCTGGGGGGCATTGGGGGGGGTCAGTGGGGTTTGGGGGGTCCCTGGGGTCTTTGGGGGGGCACCGGGGGGTCAGTGGGGTTTGGGGGGGCCCTGGGGGGTCTTTGAGGGGGCATTGGGATTTGGGGGGGCTCTGGGGTTTGGGGGGACCCTGGGGTCTTTGGGGGGCACTGGGGGGGTCTTTGAGGGGTCACTGGGACTTGGGGGGCTCGGGGGGCATTGGGGGGTCAGTGGGGTTTGGGGGGCTCGGGGGGGTCTTTGGGGGGCGTTGGGCTTTGGGGGGGCTCTGGGGGTTCACTGGGGTTTTGGGGGGCCCTGGGGTGGGCTTTGGGGGGGTTCTGGGGGGCATGGGGGGGTTATGGCGCTGTGGGGAGTTGGGGGGGGGTGCCTTGGGGGGGCTGGGGGGTATGGGGGGGCTCTGGGGTTTTGGGGGTGCACTCGGGGGGCTCTGGGGGTGACCCTGTGCCCCCCCCCAGGCTCCCTGCACCACTCCCCCTCCCTGCCCCACGGCGAGGGGGCCTTCGGCAAGGCCTGGAGCAAGAAGCCGTTGAGGTGAGGGGGGCACCCGTGGGTGCTGGGGGGGCACCCATGGGTGCTGGGGGGCAGATATGGGGGTCCCGGGGGCAGGGTGGGGAGGGGGTGGATTGGGTGCCGTGGGGTGCCCGGGTTCCGTGGGGCAGATGTGGGTGAGTGGGTGCCGTGGGGCAGAAGTGGGGTGCTTGGGTGGCAGGGGGCAGATGCGGGGTGCTGTGGGGCAGATGCGGGGCGCCATGGGGCAGATGCGGGGTACTGGGGTGCCGTGGGGCAGATGCAGGGCGCCATGGGGCAGATGCGGGGTACTGGGGTGCCGTGGGGCAGATGCAGGGCGCCATGGGGCAGATGCGGGGTACTGGGGTGCCGTGGGGCAGATGCGGGGCGCCGTGGGGCAGATGCGGGGTACTGGGGTGCCGTGGGGCAGATGTGGGGCGCCGTGGGGCAGATGCAGGGTACTGGGGTGCCGTGGGGCAGATGCGGGGCGCCATGGGGCAGATGCGGGGTACTGGGGTGCTGTGGGGCAGATGCGAGGCGCCATGGGGCAGATGCGGGGTACTGGGGTGCCGTGGGGCAGATGTGGGGCGCCGTGGGGCAGATGTGGGGTGCCATGGGGCAGATGCGAGGTGCCATGGGGCAGATGCGGGGTACTGGGGTGCCGTGGGGCAGAAGTGGGGCGCTGTGGGGCAGATGCGGGGCGCCATGGGGCAGATGCGGGGTACTGGGGTGCCGTGGGGCAGATGTGGGGCAGATGTGGGGCGCCATGGGGCAGATGCGAGGCGCCATGGGGCAGATGCGGGGTACTGGGGTGCCGTGGGGCAGATGTGGGGCGCCGTGGGGCAGAGCCGCCGGTGCAGATACAGAAGACGGGGTGCTGGGGGCGAGGGGGGGGGGGAGCAGTGGGGCAGGGGCTGGTGGTGATGGGGGGCTGCCCCCCACCTCCCCCCCCCCCCCCATAACCCCCCGCCCCCTGCCCCACAGCCACCCCCTCTCCCAAGCCGTCTCCTTCAGCATCCCCTTCGGCCTCGACAGCGACGTCGACATCGTGATGGGCAACCCGGGGGGGGCCGCCCTGGCCCGCTCCGCCAGCACCGACAGCCTGCCCCTCCCCCGCCGCCCCCCGCCCCCCCGCCTGCCCCCCAACTCCTCCCCGCCGCCGCCCCCCGCCTCGCTACCCAACGGCCTCCCCGAGACCCCCGGCCCGGAGCTGCCCACCATCGAGGAAGCTCTTCAGATCATCCACAGTTCCGAACGGCTTCTTCCCGAAGGAGCCCCCGACACCTTTTACCTCCATTCCCCGGATCCCCCCGTGGATATCGGGGACCCCCCGGCGCCCCCCAACCTCCGCCAGCCCCCCGTTTCCACCCCCGAGCCCCCGGCCCCCTCCGGCCGGACCATGACCAGCTTCGCCGAACGCAAGAAGAAACTGGAAGAAGCCGCCGGGGTTGGGGGCGGCGCCGCCGCCGCTGGGTCCCCCCGGATTTTAGGGGCTCACCCCGAAGCCGGCGAAGGCCTGAGCGCCGAAATGAGTCAGCTGAGCGCCCGGTTGGAGGAGAAACGCCGCGCCATCGAGGCGCAGAAGAAGAGGATCGAAGCCATCTTCGCCAAGCACCGCCAACGCTTGGGCAAGAGCGCCTTCCTCCAGCTCAAGCGAGGGGGCGAGGAAGAGGAGGAGGAGGAGGAGGGGGAGGAAGGTTCCGGCGGGAAGAAACAAGTCACCTTCGCCCCGCCGGACCCCTCCGGCCATTACGAGGCGGCGGTGGCCAAGCTGAGCACGGCGCTCAGCACCCTCCAGTTGGACATGCAACGCTTGAGTCAACAGCAGCAACGGCTCCTGCAGGACCAACGTCCTCCCGCCGGCCAAGCTTGGGTCATCCCCGTCCCCAAGGGGGGACGAGGGGCCGCCGCCGCCGCCCCGCCGCCCAAAGCACCCGCCTCCCCTTCGCCGTCGCGGAAAGCGGGGGTCCCGCCGGCCCGCAAGCCCCCCCGGAGCCCGCGGCGGCCACGGCCGGCCGAGCTGAAGTTGCCCACCTTGACGCGGGTCTTGACGCCCCCCAACGACGTCGACACCTTGCCCCATCTCCGGAAGTTCTCCCCCAGCCAAGTGCCCGTCCAAACCCGCTCCTCCATCCACTTCTCCGAGGAGGAAGAGGAGGATGAAGAAGGTCCTTTGCCCGGGCCGCCCCCGCCCCCCGATTCGCCCGATCCCCCCGAGATGGAGGCGAGGGGCAACCTGCGCCCGGCGGGGACCACCCGGGTGTCGGGCGACGGCACCAGCGACGTCTCCTCGCCGGGCGAGCGCCGGGCCAGCCTGATCGAGGTGCCGCTGGGCAGCCTGCGGGCCGAGGAGGAGGAGGAGGAGGAGGAGGAGGAGGAGGAGGAGGAAGGCGAGGGGGACTCCTTGGAGGGGTCGCCCACCGAGGCGGGGGCCGGCGCCGAGAGCAGAGCCAGCCTCGGCTTCTTCTTCAAGGTACGGCGGGGGCGTGGCGACCATGGCGGCGGTGGGGCGGGGATGGGTGGCCATGGTGGCCCGGGGATGGTGGCCATGGTGGCCCGGGGATGACGGCCAAGGTGGAGCAGGGATGGGTGTCACGGTGGCACGGGGATGATGGAGGTGGGGGAAGAGGGACGATGGCCCTGGTGGCACGGGGATGATGGACGTGGTGGCACGGGGATGGGTGTCATGGTGGCATGGTGATGATGGAGGTGGTGGCCCGGGGATGGTGGCCTTGGTGGCCCGGGGATGACGGCCAAGGTGGAGCAGGGATGGGTGTCACGGTGGCACGGGGATGATGGAGGTGGGGGAAGAGGGACGATGGAGGTGGTGGCACAGGGACGATGGCCCTGGTGGCACGGGGATGATGGACGTGGTGGCCCGGGGATGGTGGCCATGGTGGCCCGGGGATGGTGGCCAAGGTGGAGCAGGGATGGGTGTCATGGTGGCACGGGGATGGGTGACAGGGGGATGATGGCCATGGTGACGTGGGGATGGGTGGCACGGTGACGTGGGGATGGGTGACAGGGGGATGACGGCCATGGTGACATGGGGATGGGTGGCACGGTGACGTGGGGATGGGTGACAGGGGGATGAGGGCCATGGTGACGTGGGGATGGGTGGCACGGTGACGTGGGGATGGGTGACAGGGGGATGAGGGACGTGGTGGCAGGGGGATGAGGGCCACGGTGGGGCGTGGCGCTGGGGGCGATGGCCGCGGTGGCACGGTGACACAGGGATGCTGGAGGTGGTGGCACCCGTGAGCGGGTGGGGGTCCCTGTTAGCGGGTGGGGGTCCCCATGAGTGGGTGCGGGGGTCCCCACGGGTGTGGGGTGCCACGATGGGGTGTGGTGGGGGTCCCATGGCGGGGTCCCACACCGGGGGTCCCACGCGGGGTGGGGCGGGGGTCCCACGCTGGGGTGTGATGGGGGTCCCACGCGGGGTGGGGCAGGGGTCCCACACCAGGGGTCCCACGCTGGGGGTCCCACGCTGGGGTGTGATGGGGGTCCCACAGGGGTCCCACGCGGGGTGGGGTGGGGGTCCCACGCCAGGGGTCCCACGGGGGTCCCACGCCGGGGGTCCCACGCTGGGGTGTGATGGGGGTCCCACGCGGGGTGGGGCGGGGGTCCCACGCCGGGGGTCCCACGGCGGGGGTCCCACGCGGGGTGCGGCGGCAGGCGGAGGGCCCGGCGGAGGCGGCGATGGCGCAGCGGCGTGCCAGCCTGCTGGAGCGGCAGCAGCGGCGCAGCGAGGAGGCCCGGCAGCGGCGGCTCTGGCTGGAGGCCGAGCGCCAGCGGCGCCAGAGGGAGGAGGCCGAGGCCAGGTGGGGGGGGCACCGGGGGGAGGGGGGGGGGCACCCACCCGCATGGGGCGGGGGGGGGGTCTCCCCCCTGACCCCCCCACCCCAGGGTGCGGGGGTCTCGCCCACTGTCGTCCCCCATTTTGGGTTTGGGGGGTCTCACCCATTGCCCCCCCCCCCCATTTTGGGTGCGGGGGTCTCACCCACATCCCCCCCCCCCATTTTGGTTCAGGGGGGTCTCACCCATGGCCCCCCCACCTCCCCCGTTTTGGGTGCAGGGGGGGTCTCACCCATGGCCCCCCCACCCCAGGGCGGGTGTGTGGGGGGCTCACCCAATGCCCCTCCATTTTGGGTGCAGGGGGGGGGGCCCCCCCCCCTCCCTCCCCCCCCCCCCCCCCGTTTTGGGGGGGGGGGGGGTCTCACCCCCGTCCCCCCCCAAGTGGGTGCAGGGGGGGTCTCACCCATTGCCCCCCCCCCCCATTTTGGGTGCAGGGGGTCTCACCCACATCCGTCCCCCCCCATTTTGGGGTTGGGGGGGGGGTGTCCTCACCCACTGTCCCCCCCATTTTGGGTGCAGGGGGGTCTCACCCATCGCCCCTCCCCCCCCCCAGGGTGCAGGGTGGGTGCGGGGGGGTCTCACCCCTCTCCCCCCTAGGGTGGGTTCAGGGGGGGGGGGAGGGGTCTCAGCCCTGTCCCCCCGGTGCAGGGTGGGTGCGGGGGGGTCTCACCCACCCCCCCCTCCAGGGTGCAGGGGGGTCTCACCCATCGCCCTCCCCCCCCCCCCCCCGGGCGCGGGGGGGGGGGGGGGGGGGCTCACCCCTCTCCCCCCTAGGGTGGGTTGGGGGGGGGGGGGAGGGGTCTCAGCCCTGTCCCCCCGGTGCAGGGTGGGTGCGGGGGGGTCTCACCCCTCTCCCCCCTAGGGTGGGTGCGGGGGGGGGGTCTCACCCCTCTCCCCCTAGGGTGGGTTCGGGGGGGGGAGGGGGGTCTCAGCCCTGTCCCCCCGGTGCAGGGTGGGTGCGGGGGTCTCACCCCTCTCCCCCTAGGGTGGGTTCGGGGGGGGGGGGGGGCCTCACCCCCCCCCCCCCTAGGGTGGGTTCCGGGGGGGGGAGGGGTCTCAGCCCTGTCCCCCCGGTGCAGGGTGCCGCCGGAGCCCCCCCGCGCCCCTGAGGAGGAGGGGGGCCGCCGCGGGGACTTCACGCGCCAGGAGTCCGAGCGGGGGCAGCAGCTGAAGCTGATGGAGGAGCTGGAGAAGGTGCTGCGCCCCCCCCGCCCCCCCCGCGCCCCCCGCGCCCCCCGCGGCCCCCGGCCCCGCTGCTGCGACGACTCCGCCCTGGCCCGCAGCCCCCCCAAGGGGCTCCTCGGTACGGGGGGGCTTGGGGACAGGGGGACATGGGGGGGACATGGGGGTACAGCCCCCCCAAGGGGCTCCTCGGGACGGGGGGGCTTGGGGACAGGGGGACATGGGGGGGACATGGGGGGGGACATGGGGGCACAGCCCCCCCAAGGGGCTCCTCAGTACGGGGGGGCTTGGGGACAGGGGGACATGGGGGGGACAGGGGGACATGGGGGGGACATGGGGGGGACATGGGGGTACAGCCCCCCCAAGGGGCTCCTCGGTACGGGGGGCGTGGGGACAGGGGGACATGGGGGGGACATGGGGACATGGGGGCACAGCCCCCCCAAGGGGCTCCTCAGTACGGGGGGCGTGGGGACAGGGGGACATGGGGGGGACATGGGGGCACAGCCCCCCCAAGGGGCTCCTCGGTACGGGGGGGCTTGGGGACAGGGGGACATGGGGGGGACATGGGGACATGGGGGCACAGCCCCCCCAAGGGGCTCCTGGTACGGGGGGGCGTGGGGGGGACACTGGGGACATGGGGACAGGGGGACAGGGGGACAGGGGGACATGGGGGGGGAGGAGAGGCCCCGCCAAGGGGCTCCTGGCAGTGGGGACGGGGAGGACACGGGGACAGAGGGACACACGGACACAAGGACATGGGGACACAGGGACAGAGAGGCATGGGGACACGGGAACAGAGGGAGACGGGGAGAGAGGGACACGAGGACACGAGGACAGGGGGACACGGGGACAGAGGGACACGGGGACACGAGGACAGGGGGACACGAAGACAGAGGGACACGGGGACAGGGGGACACGAGGACAGGGGGACACGGGGACAGAGGGACACGGGGACACGAGGACAGGGGGACATGAGGACACGAGGACAGGGGGACACGGGGACAGGGGGACACGGGGACAGAGGGACACGGCTCCGCGTCCCCGCAGGCGCCCGCCTCTCCAAGGTTTACTCCCAGAGCACCCTCTCCCTCTCCACCGTGGCCGCCGACCCCGGGGGCACCCACCCCGCCGGGCGGGCACCCAGGTGGGGCTGGGGGGAGGGGGGGAGGGGGGTCAGGGTGGGGGGCTGGGGTCTGGGGGGGGGGTCAGGGTGGCGGGGTTCTGGGTGGGGGTCTGGGGCCTGGGGGGGGCAGGGTGGGGGTGAGGGGGGCTGGGTGGGGGGCTGGGGCCTGGGGGGGGTCAGGGGGTGGGGGTGAGGGGGGGCTGGGGTCCGAGGGGGGTGCGGGGGGGGCTGGGGGTCGGGGGGGGTGAGGGGGTTCTGGGTGGGGGTCTGGGGTCTGGGGGGGTCAGGGTGTGGGTGAGGGGGTCTGGGTGGGGGTCTGGGGCCTGGGGGGGTCAGGGTGGGGGTGGGGGGGTTCTGGGTGGGGGGCTGGGGCCTGGGGGGGTCAGGGGGTGGGGGTGAGGGGGGGCTGGGGTCCGAGGGGGGTGGTGGGGGGGGCTGGGGGTCGGGGGGGTGAGGGGGGTCTGGGTGGGGGTGAGGGGGGCTGGGGGGTCAGGGTGGGGGGCTGGGGTCTGAAGGGGGGTTGGGGGGGTCAAGGTGGGGGTCCGGGATCCGAGGAGGGGTCAGGGTGGGGGTGAGGGGGGTCCGGGTGTCGGAGCGGGGCGCCGGGGGTCAAGGTCAGGGTGGGGGTGGGGCGGGGCGGGCGCGTGACCCCGTGACCCCGTCCCCAGCCGGGCCGCGTCCCCCTCGGGGCCGATGTCCCCCGGGCGCCTCCCCCCCGGGCGCGAGCGCGAGTGGGAGAACGAGTCCAGCGCCTCCTCCCCCGCCTCCGTCCCCGAGTACACGGGTGAGTGTCCCCGCGTCACCTTGTGTCACCCCCTGTCCCCTGTGTCACCCCTCTGTGTCACCCCGTGTCCCCCCCCCCGTCCCCGAGTACACAGGTGAGTGTCCCCGCGTCACCTTGTGTCACCCCCTGTCCCCTGTGTCACCCCTCTGTGTCACCCCTCTGTGTCACCCTGTGTCCCCCCCCCGTCCCCGAGTACACAGGTGAGTGTCCCCGCGTCACCTTGTGTCACCCCCTGTCCCCTGTGTCACCCCTCTGTGTCACCCCTCTGTGTCACCCCTCTGTGTCACCCCGTGTCCCCCCCATCCCCGAGTACACGGGTGAGCGTCCCCGCGTCACCTTGTGTCACCCCCTGTCCCCTGTGTCACCCCTCTGTGTCACCCCGTGTCCCCCCCGTCCCCGAGTACACAGGTGAGTGTCCCCGCGTCACCTTGTGTCACCCCCTGTCCCCTGTGTCACCCCTCTGTGTCACCCCTCTGTGTCACCCCTCTGTGTCACCCTGTGTCCCCCCCGTCCCCGAGTACACGGGTGAGTGTCCCCGCGTCACCTTGTGTCACCCCCTGTCCCCTGTGTCACCCCTCTGTGTCACCCCTCTGTGTCACCCCTCTGTGTCACCCCGTGTCCCCCCCATCCCCGAGTACACGGGTGAGCGTCCCCGCGTCACCTTGTGTCACCCCCTGTCCCCTGTGTCACCCCTCTGTGTCACCCCGTGTCCCCCCCGTCCCCGAGTACACGGGTGAGTGTCCCCGCATCACCTTGTGTCACCCCCTGTCCCCTGTGTCACCCCTCTGTGTCACCCCGTGTCCCCCCCCGTCCCCGAGTACACGGGTGAGTGTCCCCGCGTCACCTTGTGTCACCCCCTGTCCCCTGTGTCACCCCTCTGTGTCACCCCGTGTCCCCCCCGTCCCCGAGTACACGGGTGAGTGTCCCCGCATCACCTTGTGTCACCCCCTGTCCCCTGTGTCACCCCTCTGTGTCACCCCTCTGTGTCACCCCTGTGTCACCCTGTGTCCCCCCCTCCGTCCCTGAGTACACGGGTGAGTGTCCCCGCGTCACCTTGTGTCACCCCCTGTCCCCTGTGTCACCCCTCTGTGTCCCCCCCGTGTCCCCCCCCCCGTCCCCGAGTACACGGGTGAGTGTCCCCGCGTCACCTTGTGTCACCCCCTGTCCCCTGTGTCACCCCTCTGTGTCACCCCGTGTCCCCCCCCCGTCCCCGAGTACACGGGTGAGCGTCCCCGTGTCACCTTGTGTCACCCCCTGTCCCCTGTGTCACCCCTCTGTGTCACCCCGTGTCCCCCCCCCGTCCCCGAGTACACGGGTGAGTGTCCCCGCATCACCTTGTGTCACCCCCTGTCCCCTGTGTCACCCCTCTGTGTCACCCCTCTGTGTCACCCCTGTGTCACCCTGTGTCCCCCCCTCCGTCCCTGAGTACACGGGTGAGTGTCCCCGCGTCACCTTGTGTCACCCCCTGTCCCCTGTGTCACCCCTCTGTGTCACCCCCGTGTCCCCTCCTCCGTCCCCGAGAACATGGGTGAGTGTCACCCTCTGTCACCCTGTGTCACCCCCGTGTCCCCTCCTCCGTCCCCGAGAACATGGGTGTCACCCGTGTCACCCCCCCGTGTCCCCCCTCCGTCCCCAAGTACACGGGTGAGTGTCCCCGTGTCCCCCCCGTGTCCCCTCGGGCTGCCCGTCCCCCGCAGCCCTGTCCCCTGCCGTCCCTGCCACCGCGTCCCCCCGCGGTGTCCCCGTTGTCACCGCCGCCCCCCAGGTCCCCGCCTGTACAAGGAGCCGAGCGCCAAGTCCAACAAGCACATCATCCACAACGCGCTGGCGCACTGCTGCCTGGCCGGCCGCGTCAACGAGCCCCAGAAGAACCGCGTCCTCGAGGTGAGCTGACGCGGGGACACCTTGGGGACACCTTGGGGACACGGCCCTGGGGGGGACACGTGGCCCTGGGGGGGGACATGGGGACACTGGGGCCCCCGTGGGCAGCGGGGGCCGCGTCAACGAGCCCCAGAAGAACCGCGTCCTCGAGGTGAGCTGACGCGGGGACACCTTGGGGACACCTTGGGGACACCTTGGGGACACGGCCCTGGGTGGGACACGTGGCCCTGGGGGGGGACATGGGGACACTGGGGCCCCCGTGGGCAGCGGGGGCCGCGTCAACGAGCCCCAGAAGAACCGCGTCCTCGAGGTGAGCTGACGCGGGGACACCGCGGGGACACCATGGGGACACCTTGGGGACACGGGGACACCTTGGGGACACGGCCCTGGGGGGGGGGACATGGGGACACTGGGGCCCCCGTGGGCAGCGGGGGCCGCGTCAACGAGCCCCAGAAGAACCGCGTCCTCGAGGTGAGCTGACGCGGGGACACCGCGGGGACACCTTGGGGACACCTTGGGGACACGGCCCTGGGTGGGACACGTGGCCCTGGGGGGGGACATGGGGACACTGGGGCCCCCGTGGGCAGCGGGGGGGGGGCCGCGTCAACGAGCCCCAGAAGAACCGCGTCCTCGAGGTGAGCCCCCCTGGGGACACGGGGACCCCCTGGGGGGGACATGGGGACACTGGGGACACCCCCGGGCCGGGGAGGGGGGGGTCACGTCAGCGAGCAGGGCCCATGGACACCCCCCCCCCCCATTTAACCCCTTCCTCCCCGGTGTGGGAGCAGGGCCCTGGGGTCCCCACGGGTGCCCCCCACCCACGGGTGCCCCCCACCCACGGGTGCCCCCCCGTCCCCGTCCCCCCCAGGAGGTGGAGAAGAGCAGGGCCCATGGACCCCCCCCCCATTTAACCCCTTCCTCCCCGGTGTGGGAGCAGGGCCCTGGGGTCCCCACGGGTGCCCCCACCCACGGGTGCCCCCCACCCACGGGTGCCCCCCCATCCCCCCCCCCCCCCCCCCAGGAGGTGGAGAAGAGCAAGGCCAACCACTTCCTCATCCTCTTCCGCGAGGGCGGCTGCCAGTTCCGCGCCCTCTACACGCTGGGGGGGGACCCCCCGGAGCTGCGGCGCCTGGCGGGGGCGGGGCCCCGCGCCGTCCCCCTCCCCATGGTCAAGGGCATCTACAAGTACCACTCGGACCGCAAGCGCTTCAGCCAGATCCCCGCCAGGACCATGTCCATCGGCGTCGACGCCTTCACCATCCAGGGCCCCCTCGGGCAGCCCCGCAAGCCCGGCACCCCCAAAAAGCCCGGCACCCCCAAATGGGGGGGGGGGGGGGGAGGGGCACCCCTGGGGGGGTTGGTGGCACCCTTGGGGGGGCACGGCAGCACCCTAGGCGGTTGGCGGCACCTTTGGGTGGGGTGGTGGCACCCCGGGGGGGGCATGTGGCACCCCTTGGGGGGTTGACGGCACCTTTGGGTGGGGTGGTGGCACCCCGGGGGGGGTTGGTGGCACCCTTGGGTGGGGGTGATGGCACCCTGGGGGGTTGGTGGCACCCTTGGGTGGGGGTGATGGCACCTTTGGGGCGCACGGCGGCACCCTGGGGGGTTGGTGGCACCTTTGGGTGGGGGTGATGGCACCCGGGGGGGTTGGTGGCACCCTTGGGTGGGGTGGTGGCACCCCGGGGGGGTTGGTGGCACCCTTGGGGGGCACGGCGGCACCCTGGGGGGTTGGTGGCACCCTTGGGGGGGCACGGCAGCACCCTAGGCGGTTGGTGGCACCCTTGGGGGGCACGGCGGCACCCTGGGGGGTTGGTGGCACCCTTGGGGGGGCACGGCAGCACCCTAGGCGGTTGGTGGCACCCTTGGGTGGGGGTGATGGCACCCTGGGGGGGCACAGCAGCACCCTAGGCGGTTGGTGGCACCCTTGGGTGGGGTGATGGCACCCTGGGGAGTTGGTGGCACCCTTGGGGGGGCACGGCAGCACCCTAGGCGGTTGGTGGCACCCTTGGGTGGGGTGATGGCACCCTGGGGGGGCACGGCAGCACCCTAGGCGGTTGGTGGCACCTTTGGGTGGGGTGGTGGCACCCCTGGGGGGGGCATGTGGCACCCCTGGGGGGTTGATGGCACCCTTGGGGGGCACGCTGGCACCCTGGGGGGTTGGTGGCACCTTTGGGTGGGGTGGTGGCACCCTGGGGGGGACATGGCACCCCTAGGAGGTTGGTGGCACCCTTGGGTGGGGGTAAGGGGGGGGGGGGTGCCCTCCCCCACCCCCGAAACGGGGCTGGGGCACAGGAGCGCCCCGGGGGACACAGCGGGGGGGATGGGTTGTCCCCAAGCTCGGTGTCGTGTGCCCCCCCCCCAGGTTTGGGGACACGGGGACCCCAGGGAGGTGCTGCTGCGGCCTGGTGCCACCGCTGCCCCCCCCGCCCCCCCCCCCCGTGAGGCGGGGGACAGGGTGACACAGCTGGGGGGGACAGGGACCATGGGGACACCCCCAGTTTTGGTGCCACACGGGGTCGGGGACGCGGTGACGCCGTGGGAGGTGACACTGGGGACACGGGACAGAGCCACCAGCGCCCATCCCCCCCCCCCCCGGGGTCCCCCGTGCCCCTCCCCCCCGGGAGGGCTGTTTGGGGGGGGGGGGGGGAGACCCTGTGCCCCCCCCACCGTGTCCCCAATGTCCCCAGGGTGCCACTGGCGCTGCCCCCTGCCAACGTCCCCACTGGGGACACGGGGGGGGTGGGGGGTGTTTGGGGGGGGGTCGTGTGTCCCCCCCGTGTCATTGTCACTTAATAAAGTAACTTAAAGGGCCCGGGCGCCTCCTTTCTTTGGGGGGGGGGGGCACCCATGGGGGGGGGCACCCACGATGCCGCGATGGGGGTGCTGCCCCGTCCCCCCCCCGAGGGGCTGGGGGCACCCAAAGGGGGGGGGTGTCCCCTCTGTCCCCCCCCACCCAAGGGGGCACCCACGCGCACGGTAAAAAGGGGGTTTATTGGGGGGGGGGGCGGGGGGGGCAGGGGGGTCCCGCGCCCTCAGTCGTCCTTGAGGCCCCCGAAGAGGGAGGGGGGCACCCGCTTCTGCTCCAGCGGCACCTCTGGGGGGGGAGGGGGGTCAGGGCCACCCGCGTCCCCTCCCCCCGTCACCCCGGGTCCCCCCCCGTCCCCATGCCCTGCCCCACGCTGTGCCCCCATCCCCCCCCCCGGTCTCCCCCCGTGTCCCCCCAATGTCCCCGTGTCCCCCCATCCCTCCGTGTGCCCCCGTCCCCCCAATGTCCCTGTGTCCCCCCATCCCTCCGTGTCCCCCCGTCCGCCGATGTCCCCGATGTCCCCATGTCCCCCCGATGTCCCCGTGTCCCCCCACCCCTCCGTGTCCCCCCATCCCTCCGTGTCCCCCGTGTCCCCCCGTGTCCCCCCGATGTCCCCGTGTCCCCCGCTGTCCCCATGTCCCCCCATCCCTCCGTGTCCCCCCGTCCCCCCCGTGTCCCCGTGTCCCCCCGATGTCCCCGTGTCCCCCCACCCCTCCGTGTCCCCCCATCCCTCCGTGTCCCCCGTGTCCCCCCGTCCCCTGATGTCCCCATGTCCCCCCGTCCCCCCGTGTCCCCCCGATGTCCCCGTGTCCCCCTGTCCCCCGCTGTCCCCATGTCCCCCCATCCCCCCGTGTCCCCCCGATGTCCCCGTGTCCCCCTGTCCCCCGTTGTCCCCATGTCCCCCCATCCCTCCGTGTCCCCCCGATGTCCCCGTGTCCCCCCGTACCGTCGGGCTCGGGCTCGTCCTCGTCCCCCAGGTCGATCTCGTCGGGGTTCCCCTGCTGGGAGAGGGCGGCCAGAGCCTCCCGCGGGCCCTCGGCCCTGCGCCCCGTCAGCACCCGCAGGGGGCACCCACGGGGGGGGGGGGGGCACCCACGGGTGGCGGGGGGGGGGGGGGGCATAGGGCCGGTGCGGGGGCCAGGAAGGCGAGAGGTGACGTGGGGACAGCAGCCAAGGGGGGACACAAAGGTGACGCCCGGGGGGGGGGGGGCACCCATGGGTGGGGGGGTCAGGGTGACAGCCAAGGGGATGGGGGTGGGGAGGTGACAGCGTCCGTGTGTCGTCGTCCCCCCCCCCCCGAGCTTGTCCTCGGCATGAGGGACGCGGGGGTGGCCCCACGGAGGTGACAGGGTGACAGCACCCACCTGGCCAAGGGGACACTGTCCTCACTGGGGGGGGGGGGACGGACACACGACACACACAAAGGTGACCCCCCCCCCCCCACGGGGGGGTGACAGTCCCCACGTGGCCACGAGGACCTTGTCCTGGGCGCGGGGGGGCACAGGGAGGTGACCCCATGGAGGTGACACCACCCACCTGAACGCCAGGACGTTGGCACGGGGCTGGGGGGGGGGAACACGGACGGACAGACGGACACAGGGGAGGTGACAGTCCCCGTCCCCCCCCCCTTGTCCCCATCGCGGGAGGGGACGGGGAGGGGGTCGGGGTGGCAGCACCCACCTGACGAAGAGGACCTTGTCCTTGGGGCGGGGGGCGTCGCGCTGGGCCTCGGCCGCCAGCTGCTCCGCCCGCTGCTCCAGCAGCTTCATGTCGTCCAGCCCGCTCTGCCCCGGCGCCAGGTCCGACACTGGGGACGGCGGGGACCTCACCGCGGGTCCCCACGGCCCCCGCCCCCCCGCCGGGGGCCCACGGAGGGGTCCCGCGCCCACGCTGGGGGCCTGTGGGTGCTCCCCGCGTCCCCCTGCCCACGCTGGGGGCCCACGGAGGGGTCCCGCGCCCACGCTGGGGGTCTGTGGGTGCTCCCCGCGTCCCCCTGCCCACGCTGGGGGCCCACGGAGGGGTCCCGCGCCCCCCTGCCCACGCTGGGTGTCTGTGGGTGCTCCCCGCGTCCCCCTGCCCACGCTGGGGGCCCACGGGGGGGTCCCGCGTCCCCCTGCCCACGCCAGGGACCCCTAGAAGCTCCCACGTCCCCCTGCCCACGCTGGGTGCCCACAGGGGGGTCCCACGTCCCCCTGCCCACACTGGGGGCCCACGGAGGGGTCCCGCGCCCCCCTGCCCACGCTGGGTGTCTGTGGGTGCTCCCCGCGCCCCCCTGCCCACGCTGGGGGCCCACGGGGGGGTCCCGCGCCCCCCTGCCCACGCTGGGTGTCTGTGGGTGCTCCCCGCGTCCCCCTGCCCACGCTGGGGGCCCACGGGGGGGTCCCGCGCCCCCCTGCCCACGCCAGGGACCCCTAGAAGCTCCCACGTCCCCCTGCCCACGCTGGGGGCCCACGGAGGGGTCCCGCGCCCCCCTGCCCACGCTGGGTGTCTGTGGGTGCTCCCCGCGTCCCCCTGCCCACGCTGGGGGCCCACGGAGGGGTCCCGCGCCCCCCTGCCCACGCTGGGGGTCTGTGGGTGCTCCCCGCGTCCCCCTGCCCACGCTGGGGGCCCACGGGGGGGTCCCGCGTCCCCCTGCCCACGCCAGGGACCCCTAGAAGCTCCCACGTCCCCCTGCCCACGCTGGGTGCCCACGGAGGGGTCCCACGTCCCCCTGCCCACACTGGGTGTCTGTGGGTGCTCCCCGCGCCCCCCTGCCCACGCTGGGGGCCCACGGAGGGGTCCCGCGCCCCCCTGCCCACGCTGGGTGTCTGTGGGTGCTCCCCGCGTCCCCCTGCCCACGCTGGGGGCCCACGGGGGGGTCCCGCGCCCCCCTGCCCACGCTGGGCGTCTGTGGGTGCTCCCCGCATCCCCCTGCCCACGCTGGGGGCCCACGGGGGGGTCCCGCGCCCCCCTGCCCACGCCAGGGACCCCTAGAAGCTCCCACGTCCCCCTGCCCACGCTGGGTGCCCACAGGGGGGTCCCACGTCCCCCTGCCCACGCTGGGTGTCTGTGGGTGCTCCCCACATCCCCCTGCCCACACCAGGGACCCCTAGAAGCTCCCACGTCCCCCTGCCCACGCTGGGTGCCCACGGGGGGGGTCCTACATCCCCCTGCCCGCACTGGGTGCCCACAGAGGGTCTCCGTGTCCCCCTGCCTGCACTGGGTGCCTGTGGGTGCTCCCCGTGTCCCCCTGTCCACGCTGGGTGCTCCCCACACCCATGGGTGCTCCCCATCCCTGTGGGTGCTCCCCACACCGACTGCCCACGGGTGCCCCCCATCCCCGTGGGTGCCCCCCATCCCCGTGGGCGCTCCCCAGCGCCCACAGCAGCCCCACAACTACACCCTGGTGCCCACGGGTGCTCCCCATCCCCACGGGCGCTCCCCACACCCACTGCCCACGGGTGCCCCCCATCCCCGTGGGTGCCCCCCATCCCCGTGGGCGCTCCCCAGCGCCCACAGCAGCCCCACAACTACACCCTGGTGCCCACGGGTGCTCCCCATCCCCACGGGCGCTCCCCACACCCACTGCCCACGGGTGCCCCCCATCCCCGTGGGTGCCCCCCATCCCCGTGGACGCTCCCCAGCGCCCACAGCAGCCCCACAACTACACCCTGGTGCCCACGGGTGCTCCCCATCCCCACGGGCGCTCCCCACACCCACTGCCCACGGGTGCCCCCCATCCCTGTGGGTGCCCCCCATCCCCGTGGGCGCTCCCCAGCGCCCACAGCAGCCCCACAACTACACCCTGGTGCCCACGGGTGCTCCCCATCCCCACGGGCGCTCCCCACACCCCTGGGTGCTCCCCGTGGGTGCTCCCCCCCATCCCTGTGACAGCCCCGTGCCCGCCGCTCTGCTGCCCACGGGTGCTCCCCACGCCCCACTGCCGCTCCCCAGCACCCCTGGGTGCCCCCGCTCACCCGTGCCGGTGGCGTTGCTGTAGACCTTGAGCATCTGGGAGGCCATGAAGTTGACCTGGGTGTTGTAGGTGGCCTGGACGCTGCGCTTGATGCGCAGCATCTCCCGGATCGTGTCCTCGTTGCCGTGGCGGATCTCAAAGTCCTTCCAGGTCTGCCAGAAGGTGGCCGTGATCTGGGGGGACCCGGGGGGGAGGACACGGGACACGGTGAGAGGGGACAGCCCATAGCCCTGGGGACACCCCTGGCAGTTGGTGCACCCCACGGCCCTGGGGACATCCTGGTACGTGGCACCCATGTCGCCCTGGGGACATTCGTGGCATTGGGGACACCTCTGGTACAGGGCACCCGTGTGGCCCTGGGGACATCCCTGGTGCTGGGGACACCCCTGGCACTGGGGACATCCCTGGCCCTGGGGATATCCTGGCATGTGGCACCCACGTGGCCCTGGGGACACCCCTGGCCCTGGGGACATCCTGGCATGTGGCACCCACGTGGCCCTGGGACACCCACCCCTGACACAGGGCACCCATGTGGCCCTGGGGACATCCTGGCATGTGGCACCTGTGTGGCCCTGGGGACATCCCTGGTGCTGGGGACAGCCCTGGCATGTGGCACCTGTGTGGCCCCAGGGATATTTGTGGCCCTGGGGACATCCCTGGCACAGGGCACCTGCGTGGCCTTGGGGACATCCTGTCACTGGGGACATCCCTGGCCCCGGGGACATCCCTGCCATGTGGCACCCGTGTGGCCCTGGGGACATCCCTGGCCCTGGGGACATCCCTGGCACAGGGCACCCGTGTGGCCCTGGGGACAGGCCTGACACCCCTGCCCCGTTGGGTGCCCCCCCTGCCCCGACGGCCGCCCCGTGGGCTACCACCCCGCCCTGATGGGTGCCCCCACCTGTGGGTGCCCCACTGGGTGCCCCCCCCCCCCCACCCGTGGGTGCCCCCCGCCCCACCGGGTGCCCGTGCTCACGCGGGGGTCGCAGATCTGGGAGCAGTAGGTGTAGATGGCGCGGGCCCGATCCACCTCCCCCAGCTTGCACTCCATGTCGGCGAAGCGCAGGCAGAGCTCCCGCGCCGCGTCGTCACCCAGCACCTGCCCGGCACCCACGGGGGGCGTCAGCACCCACGGGGGGCATCGGCACCCACAGGGGCACGTCAGCACCCACGGGGGGCATCGGCACCCACGGGGGGCGTCGGCACCCACGGGGGGCATCGGCACCCACAGGGGCACATCGGCACCCACGGGGGGCGTCGGCACCCACGGGGGGCATCGGCACCCACGGGGGGCATCGGCACCCACAGGGGCACATCGGCACCCACGGGGGGCGTCGGCACCCACGGGGGGCATCGGCACCCACAGGGGCACATCGGCACCCACGGGGGGCGTCGGCACCCACGGGGGGCATCGGCACCCACGGGGGGCACATCGGCACCCACGGGGGGCGTCGGCACCCACGGGGGCACATCGGCACCCCCAGGGGCACATCAGCACCCACGGGGAGCGTCAGCACCCACGGGGAGCGTCGGCACCCACGGGGGGCATCGGCACCCACGGGGGGCATCGGCACCCACAGGGGCACATCAGCACCCACGGGGGGCATCGGCACCCGTGAGGGACATCAACAACCCCAGGGGGACGTCGGCGCCCATGGGGGACGTCAGCACCCACGGGAGACATCAACAACCCCAGGGGGACGTCAGCGCCCACGGGAGATGTCAGCACCCATGGGGGACGTCAACAACCCCAGGGGGACGTCAGCATCCACGGGGGACATCAGCACCCTCGATGCCCCCAGGTCCCCGTCCCCACACCGCATCCCCCACATCCCCATGTCCCCCTCATCCCCCTGCCCCCGGGGCACCCGCACGTCCCCGTGTCCCCCCCTGGGTGCCCGCAGGTCCCCGTAGCCCCCAGGTGCCCCCATGTCCCCGTGTCCCCCCCGGTGCCCGCAGGTCCCCGTAGCCCCCAGGTGCCCCCATGTCCCCGTGCCCCCCTGGGTGCCCGCAGGTCCCTGTAGCCCCCAGGTGCCCCCATGTCCCTGTGTCCCCCCGGTACCCGCAGGTCCCCGTAGCCCCCAGGTGCCCCCGTGTCCCCCTGGGTGCCCGCAGGTCCCCGTAGCCCCCAGGTGCCCATGCCCCCCCTTGCCCCCATGTCCCCGTACCCCCCAGTGCCCACAGGTCCCCGTAGCCCCCAGGTGCCCCCATGTCCCCATGTCCCCCCAGTGCCCGCACACCCCAGATGCCCCCATGTCCCCCTGGGTGCCCGCACACCCCGGGTGCCCACACGTCCCCATGCCCCCTGGGCACCCGCAGGTCCCCGTGCCCCCCAGGTGCCCACACGTCCCCATGCCCCCTGGGCACCCACAGGTCCCCGTGCCCCCCAGGTGCCCCCATGTCCCTGTGCCCCCCGTGCCCCCGCAGGTCCCCGTGCCCCCCGGTGCCCACACGTCCCCATGCCCCCTGGGCACCCGCAGGTCCCCGTGCCCCCCAGGTGCCCACACGTCCCCATGCCCCCCAGGTGCCCCCATGTCCCTGTGCCCCCCAGGTGCCCCCGCAGGTCCCCATGCCCCCCAGGTGCCCCCATGTCCCTGTGCCCCCCAGGTGCCCCCGCAGGTCCCCGTGCCCCCCAGGTGCCCACACGTCCCCATGCCCCCTGGGCACCCGCAGGTCCCCGTGCCCCCCAGGTGCCCACACGTCCCCATGCCCCCCAGGTGCCCCCATGTCCCTGTGCCCCCCAGGTGCCCCCGCAGGTCCCCGTGCCCCCCGGCGCCCGCCCGGTGCCCACCTCGATGGCCTTCTGGTAGATGGGGCGGGTGTGGGTGACGCCGTAGAGCTCGGCCGCCCGCTTGATGTAGATGTTGAACATCTCGTGCTGCTGGGCGGGCAGGACGGCGCGGGTGGCGCGCTCGTACACCCCCATGGCGTGCCGCGCCAGCCCGAACTCCTCCTCCAGCTTGGCGTACAGCAGGTAGATGGCTGCGGGCACCCGGCGGCACCCGTCAGCGCCCGCTCCCACCTCGGGGTGCTGCCGGTGTGCCCCGAGGATTGGGGGAGGGCCCGGTGGGTGCCCAGGGTGGGGAACAAGGGTGCTGGGGGCCCTGACGTGCACCCAGAGGGGTGCCCAGGGGTGCTGGGGGACCCAATGTGTGCCCAGGGTGGGGAACAAGGGTGCTGGGGGCCCTGACGTGCACCTAGGGGGGTGCCCAGGGGTGCTGGGGGACCCAATGTGTGCCCAGGGTGGGGAACAAGGGTGCTGGGGGGGCCCCAAAACACGCCCAGGTGGGCACCCAGGGGTGCTAGGGGACCCAAAACATGCCCAGGCGGGCACCGAGAGGTGCTGGGAGATCCAACATGTGCCCAGGGGGGTGCCCAAGGGTGCTGGGGGTCCCAACACACACTCAGGTGGGCACCCAGGGGTGCTGGGGGGCCCCAAAACACGCCCAGGTGGGCGCCCAGGGGTGCAGGGCGTCCTGAAACACACCCAGGTGGGCACCCTGGGGTGCTGGGGGACCCAACATGTGCCCACGGTGGGGAACAAGGGTGCTGGGTGTCCTGAAACACACCCAGGTGGGTGCCCAGGGGTGCTGGGGGACCCACGTGTGCCCAAGGGGCTGCCCAAGGGTGCGGGGGGCCCCAAAACACGCTCAGGTGGGCACCCAAGGGTGCTGGGGGCCCCAAAACATGCTCAGGCGGGCACCCAGGGGTGCTGGGGGCCCCAAAACACACCCGTGTGGGCACCCAGGGGTGCTGGGGGACCCAATGTGTGCCCAGGAGGGCTGGGTGCCCCAATGCACACCCAGTTGGGTGCCTAGGGATACTGGGTGCCCTGAGGCACACCCAGGGGTGCTGGGGGTCCCAACACGCACCCAGGGGTGCTGGGAACCCCAACACGCACCCAGGGGGGGTACAAGGGGGCGCTGGGACCCCCCAACACGTGCCCGGGGCGGGGGCACCTAGGGCCTGGTGGGCTGTTGGGCACCCATCCTCGCCCCGATGGGCACCCAGCCTGGCACCCACCCCAACCCCACCCCCCCACCCCCCCCGCGCCCCCCGCGCCCCTACTCTTGGCGTATTTGGGGGGGCACCCGTCCAGCGCCTGCTCGAAGAGGTCCCGCGCCCGCTCCAGCTTGCGCCCGCCGTAGCGGGCGACGAACTTGCTGAGGTAGGTGTGCCAGATGTCCGCCACGTTGGGCCAGCGGAAGAGCGCGATGCCCCGCTCGTAGGCCTGCGGGTGACACCGCTGTCACCACCCTGACGCCCCCAGCGCCACCCCCGCCACTGCTGTCACCACCCCTGCCACCCCCGTCACCCCCCCGCTACTGCTGTCACTGCTGCCACCACCCTGACACCCCTGTCACCACCCCTGCCACCATCCTGCTACCCCACCATTGCTGCCACCACCCTGCCACTGCTGTCACCACCCCTGCCACCCCCGTCACCCCCCCGCTACTGCTGTCACTGCTGCCACCATCCTGCTACCCCACCATTGCTGCCACCACCCTGCCACTGCTGCCACCACCCTGCCACCACCCGTGCCAACACTGCCACCACCCTGCCACCCCCGTCACCACCCCTGCCACCGCTGTCACCACCCCGCCACCACTGTCACCACCCCTGCCACTGCTGTCACCACCCTGCCACCACCCCTGCCACTCCTGTCACCCCCCCTGCCACCATCCTTGACACTGCTGTCACCACCCCTGCCACCCCTGTCACTCCCCTGCCATTGCTGTCACTGCTGCCACCACCCTGCCACCATCCTGCCTCCACTGTCACCCAACTGCTGCTAGGTGTCCCCAACACCCTCCTCACGGTGACCCTGGCCCCTCCTTGGCCGCATGGTCCCCAGGGTGTCCCCAACACGCTCCCCAGGATCCCCCCGACACCCTCCCCAGCCACGGGGTGTCCCCGGGGTGTCCCCAGCACCCTCCCCAGCCATGGGTGTCCCTGGGGTGTCCCCAACACCCACCCCCCGGTGACCTTGACCCCCTCCCTGGTCACAGGGTCCCCAGGGTGTCCCCAACACCCTCCCCAGGATCTCCCCGACACCCTCCCCAGCCATGGGTGTCCCCGGGGTGTCCCCAGCACCCACTCCCCGGTGACCTTGAACCCCTCCCTGGTCACAGGGTCCCCAGGGTGTCCCCAACACCCTCCCCAGCCACGGGGTGTCCCCGGGGTGTCCCCAGCACCCTCCCGGGGTGTCGGGGTGCCGCGGGGTGCCCACCTTGAAGCTCTCCTCGAAGTAGCCGTGCTCCTCCAGGAAGAGGCCGTAGTTGATGACGATCTGGGGGGTGGCGATGCGCAGGTCCAGGATGCGGTCGTACACCGCCTTGGTGGACTGGGGGGGGGACGCGGGGGGTCAGCACCCACCACCCGGCACCCCAGGGGACGGCGGGGTGCTGGGGGGGGCAAGGGGATGGGGGCACCCCAGGGGACGGCAGGGTGCTGGGGGGGGTGGGGGGCGGACAGGGATGGGGGCACCCCAGGGGACGGCAGGGTGCTGGGGGGGTGGGGGGCGGACAGGGATGGGGGCACCCCAACGGACAGTGGGGTGCTGAGGTGGGGGGAAGGGGATGGGGGCACCCAGAGGGATTGGGGGGCACCCAGAGGGGACACGGGGGTGCCAAAGGGGACACGGGGGTGCCAGGGGGGCACCCAGAGGGGACACGGGGATGCCAAGGGGGACACAGGGGTGCCAGGGGGGCACCCAGAGGGGACACGGGGGTACCAAGGGACCCCAAAAGGTGCTGAGGGCATGGGGAGGGGCTGGGGGCACCCAGAGGGGACACAGGGGTGCCAAGGGACCCCAAAAGGTGCTATGGGCATGGGGAGGGGCTGGGGGCACCCAGAGGGGACACGGGGGTGCCAAGGGGGACACAGGGGTGCCAGGGGGGCACCCAGAGGGGACACGGGGGTGCCAAAGGGGACACGGGGGTGCCAGGGAGGCACCCAGAGGGGACACGGGGGTACCAAGGGACCCCAAAAGGTGCTGAGGGCATGGGGAGGGGCTGGGGGCACCCAGAGGGGATGGGGGGGCAAGGGGGCACCCCAAGACAATGGGGGCACCCAGAGAGGACATGGGGGGTACCGGGGAGGCATGGGGGTACCCAGAGGGTTTGGGGAGCACCCAGAGACAATGAGGGGTGCTGGGGTGCCGGGGGGCACCCAGAGGGGATGGGGGGCACCCCAAGAAGATACGGGGTGCATGGGGGCACCCAAAGGGACTGGGGGCCACCCAGAGGGGATGGGGGGGCACCCCAAGAGGATACGGGGTGCACGGGGGCACCCAGTGGAGATGGGGGGCACCCGGTGGGGCCAGGGAGTGCCAAGGGATCGACGTGGGTCAGGGGGCACCCAGAGCAGATGGGGGCGGTGGGCAACCAGGCGGGGGCGGGGGGGGGGGGGCC